>NW_015172559.1:842975-858798 GCF_001447785.1 Gekko japonicus | reverse complement strand
AGACTTCACGTTCCTGGGATTCCAGATCAGTGCAGACTGTGACAGCAGCCATGAAATTAAAAGATGCCTGCTCCTTGGGAGGAAAGTGATGGCGAACCTAAACAGCATGATAAAAAGTAGAGACATCACCCTGCCAACAAAAGTCTGCATGGTCAAAGCAATGGTATTCCCAGTAGTCATGTATGGCTGTGAGAGTTGGACTATAAGGAAGGCTGAGCGCCGAAGAATAGATTCTTTTGAACTATGGTGCTGGAGAAGACTCTTGAGAGTACCTTGGACTGCAAGAAGATCAAATCAGTCAATCCTAGAAGAAATCAACCCTGACTGTTCCCTGGAAGGCCAGATAATGAAACTGAAGCTCAAATACTTTGGCCACCAAATGAGAACGGAGCACTCACTGGAGAAGGCACTCACTGGAGAAGATCCTGATGCTGGGAAAGATTGAAGGTCAAAGAGGACGGGGACGGCAAAGGATGAGATGGTTAGACAGTGTCATAGATGCAACGAACATGAAATTGAGAAAACTTCAGAGGACGGCGGAAGAGAGAAAGGCCTGTCATGATCTGGTCCATGGGGTTGCGAAGAGTCAGACTCGACTGTGCGACTGAACAACAACAACAACAACAACAACAAAAACCCAGCATGTAACCACAAGCAGAATTTCAGCTGGAGTGATTGGATCCAGAGATCTTCTTAATCTGGGCCGAATAATGATGACAGGCCTCAGTGAGGGAGGCCGGCTTCAATGGATGCCCTCTGCCTCAACCAAAGGCTTGGTGGAACAGCTCCATCTTACAGGCCCTGCAGAATGATAATAAGTCCCACAGGGCCCTGATCTCAAGTGGGAGCTTGTTCAACCAGACCAACATCTAATTCCCAATCAGCATCTAATTCCCAATCATTTTGTTTGCCCTGTGGCAAAGAAGTTAATGACTGAATAGTTCTAAATACTCGTGCCAGGCGCGGCTTCGCAGATGCAATTGAGGCTGCATAGTCTTAGCAGACTTCACTGTCATCTCATAGGTCTTCAAATATATTCTATAAGATGTTCTTGTCACTCCATCATAAGTGCTCCGCCACACTCACTCTAGGAACCTAGCTCTCATTAAAACCTCCGCAGCTCCAGGGTGTACCATTGGTCTGCTTTGGTACAAGGGCGGAGAGGACACCAGGGGGGCGATCTCATTGATGGCTTCAGAGAGCCGGGAGTATCAGTCCTCCATCAGCACATCTAATGAGCCACCAAGGGGCAATCATGAAGAGTGTCCTGAATCCACATAGGGTCCATTTGGCTCTGCGGGTGAACAAAAATACTCTCGCCACCTAAGAAGGGAGGATTTGACGTGCCCAGCCAGAACTTCAGGGTGAAAGAGTCTGACCATGGGACGGCATCTATCACGTGTGGGAGTTGAAAAAAACTGGGAGAGTCCCAGAGCCTCCATGGATGACACTAGGTCCTTGGCCTGGATAGACACTGCATCACTGACATGGACATTGAAGTCTCCCAAGACTAATAGTCTGGGGTACTCTAGTGCCCAGCTTGATATAGCATCTAACAGGTCAGGCAGGGTATCAGCTGGTGTGTTAGGCAGGTGGTACACCAGTCAGATAGCCAAACTCTCCTCGACATCCCACACCAGGCCTACACATTCAGCCCCGGTGATTTTGGTGCAGGGAGCACCCAAAAGGAAAAAGAGTCTCAGATGAGCAACACACACACCCTGCCGCCTAGTTGTCTGAGACTGGTGATTGGTGCAGGGAGCACCCAAAAGGAAAAAGTGTCTCAGATGAGCAACACCCCCCCCCTGCCGCCCAGTTGTCTGAGACTGGTGAAGGATCAAGGAGCCAGGAGGGGCAAGCTGGTTAAGGGCGACAGTTCACCCTCCCGCACCCAGGTCACAGTCACATAGGCCAGGTCCATATTTATTTATTTATTTATTCAATTTATACCCCGCCCTCCCTGTGGGCGGGCTCAGGGTGGCTTACAACATTGGCACCAGTTGCCAATAAAACCATATAAATCATTTTAAAACAATGCAGTACAGATAAGACCATAAAATCATAAGGTGCTAGTGCTTATACAGTTCATTTCATTACATTACTTGCAGTGGCATACTAGAGATGTCTACCACTGATAGATTCTGACTCAGTATCATCCTGAGTCACTCGATGGAATGAACCAGACGTTAAAGCTGAGGGCCGGGCTCGTTGATGGTAATATGCTCCACAAGATATTCCTGTAGGTCTTATTGTTGATGGACCTGGCATTAAGCAATACCAGTGCTGGAGATGGGTATTCAATCCTAGCCCCACAGCCAACATACTTCGGGATGGTACGTAGGTGGGAAGAGGTCTGAACATTATGTATCTCTGGCCTCTTCCATTCCTCTTAGCAGAACAGGCATTAGTCCCACCACTATATCTCCCCTGCGCCATCACTGGTATCCCCGACCCTTGCATGGCCTCCCTCCCTCAACGTTTTGACCCAGAACAGATGAGCTACACATCCAGTAATGGAGACCAGCTCTAAACCCAACATTGCTAACCTAAACATAACAACTACTCTCTATGTCTAATTCCTGTGATCACATTTGACCAGAACATCTCAAACATACCTTAAATGTTGTAACAGTGCATTTGTTTGGGTAGGTGGTATTGTTCTGAGAGTAGCTATCACCCTGAGATGTGGAACTGTAGCACCATGCAATGCCACTAAGGCACTAAAAATGGATGGAAAGGGGGGTACAATAGAACAACTTACTTATATCACATCCTAAAAACTTTTCATCTGTCTCAGGAACTCCAAAGAGAAAACGACAGGATTTATGAACTCTGTTTAAAACCACTATGAGCCTGGTGTTGGACCAAAAGGGAAAGATGGATCTCAGAGTTTATAAGAACAGCAGCCCATACATGAGCTTCATAAATCTCATGTGATGGCTTCACAGGGGAGGAGAAGAGGCAAGGCAGCAAATGCCAAACAATTACCCACCACTAGTCTTACCAAAAACGGAGGATATAATTTCTTATTATTAATAGTAGCAGACTAAAATAGAAATACTGTGGCACCTTGGAAACTAATAAAGTGTATTCCAGTACAAGTTTTTCTGAGTCAGACCTCAATTCATCAAATGCATATGACTCACAAAAGCTTATGCCAGAATAAACGTTGCTAGTCTCTTTATGGTGCCACTGGACTGCCGTTTTTTGTTTTTTTAATACATGGTGGTGATGATAATGACAATGATGACGATGGTAGCGTGCTGAAACTTGGCAAATGTTTACTTCTATTCCTCATTAATCATAATCAGTGTTTAAACTGTTAACTGACCACATAGCAGTTTCCTAATTACCATACTTTTAGACTATGCACCTCACTGTATTTTGGTAGCCAAAATAACACTCAGAATCCATCACAGCTACCAGATAAACAGGCAGCTTTAATGACATCGCTTCAGGGTGAAACAAATGGGGTGGAGAGTGAGAAGAGGCAGAATAGCACCCTCCCCCTTTAAGTAGATAAGTGGTAGAATTTAAAAACAATGCACTTCAAATGCTTGCACAAACAGAACCCAGTAATGGGTAGAAATAATTTTAAACAGAGCAATGGCCCAGAAAAGGATTACAGCACATACAGCCACCCCAGGCAGCTCCATAACCCAGTATGATATTTCTAAAGACAAATTCAGTCCAATGGGGCTGTCAGCACAGAAAACTCGACGAAGCAGGGAGAACATGGTTATACATTATTACATACCTTCTGCTTATTGCTTTTAGTCATAGTGAGCAGCGGGTTCTTACAAACCTTACCCAGCAAAAAGCATCTCTCCTAACGATTCATTTGGGCACACACTTAACAGACTTTCAAAGTTAATAATGTAGAAAACAAGGAAGCTGGAGATGCCACTAAATTATACAAAAGTGGAAAAGGAATGTGTGTGTATGCAAGTCGGTGTCAATCAACATACACACAATGGGTATGACTGACACAAAAGGACATGGATAATTGGTACTGACTGGATCTATAAATCCCTTTGTGTATCAGAGGGAAAAAATGTGATCTTCAAAAAGGTGCTGGAAAAGCACCTTAGTTTTGAAACAAAGGTGTTGGTCATTCCTGTCTTAGGGAAGGACAAGGTCCAATTCATACTCTCTCAATTTCTTTGACTTTCCCAGAGGACAATACAAATCTCAGATTGGAGGAAATAGCTGGAGCTAATCAGCAGCCTTATTCTGAGATCTTGATAAACCAAATGCAAGCTGACATTAAATGCATAGCAATACCAAGGCAGACAAACAACCTAAAATCAGAAGTGTGGAGTTTTTTTAAAATTCACTAAAAGCCAAGTGACTGGAAATATAAGAAAACATTGAGCTGCTTTATACTGGAATTGGAACACAGGTCTGTGAGTCTTAATACTGTAAACTCTGGCCCCGGTCACACGGGAGGTTTTGCCCCGCAAGAGGGACGGATCGGGGGCGCATCAAACGGGCGCGATCACACCACAACATCTGGGAAGCAGAGTGCATCCGTCCCCTATGCGTCCTTTCCGGGGGGAAACGCACATTTTAAAAAAAACCTAGAAAAGAGTACTACCTACCTGAAGCTCCACAGCAAGGGCGGCCATGGGATCGCTGGCGCGCCCGTCTTCCGCAGCATTTGAGGCTCCCGGCCAAACTGCGCATGTGCGCACATGCACAGCCGGCTGCCTCGCTCTCCATCCCATGGCTTCCCCCCCGGCATCTGATCGTGCCGGGGAGCAACTGCGCGGCAGCTCAGGGGATCTGTCTGATCCCGCCACCACGCGTCTATTTTGCTGCGGCTCAGAAAAGCCGCACTTTGGCCGTGCTTTTTCCTCCCGTGTGACCGGGGCCTCTGACTGACAGTAGTTCTGCAGGGTTTCAGTCAGGAGACTTCCTGGTCCTAATATCCAAGATATTTTTTTAAGAGAAGGTGTTAAGGATTGAACCTGGGACATTCTTCACTTAAGGCATTTACTGTCAGTGAGCAATGGGCTCTCCCCATGGCATACACAATTCAGCTTAACATAAATGCCAGAAGGCTCAGTGATGCTGTCAAACAACAGGTATACAGAAGGAGACTCAGCCCTAAAGTTCACCCCTTTCTTTGTCAAACTATCACAGTCATCCATTTGGTTGTTTCAGTTTTACGCCTCAGAACAGCCTATTGCCGCCTAGGTTAATTTGTAAAAGTTACCACCTTCATCCTCAAGATTCACTATTTCAGCAAAGCTTTGTCTGTACTATGGACATACCTCTCTCTGTGCCTTCTGATATTTATTTATTTTATTTTATTAGATTTGTAGACCGCCTTCGCCCACATGGGCTCAGGGTGGTTAAACAACATTTAATAAATACCTTACGATATTCCAAGAAAAATGTAAAACAATAAAACAGTAATAATCAACTAATTCAACTATTCAGCAATTCAGATGGTGTCTAACAATCAATATCCTTACCCCATTGGGGGAGAAAAGTCAGGGGAGGAAGGACAAGGGAGGCCAGGCTTGATGACAGACCATTGCTATCCTCAACCGTAGGCCTGGAGGAACATCTCTGTCTTAATGGCCCTGTGGAACTGTTTTAAGTCCCGAAGGGCACAGATGTCATTAGGCATTAAAACAACCCTCTACCTACTTGGTTCTCACTACTTCATTAAGCCCGCCCACTCCTTCCAAGTCTTTCATTCGCTTGTTAGTCAATCCTTGGCAGCAAGTCAGAGCCATCCAATTGTTGCACTTTATACACTTTTCCAATATACATTATTAGCAATAAAGAAATGTTACATCATACCAACAGTACTAGGGAACTGTAAAGACCTTTCCAGAGACCAGCATTGATTTCTGAAGGACCGACATGCTGGGAAGAAAGCTGTAGATCCTTGCAAGGCCAGCATGCAAGCAAAACAGAGAGACTTACTCCTCCATTTCATGTGGATGTCAGCTACGCTGCCATATTGTTTATGGACTGAGGGGGCACCCGCCTGACCTGCGTACGACTGGGTGCCACATTCCTTTCCCTGTCTCCTTTCTCCTGTTATCTGTAACCTTGTACCACTGTCTAGTTGTAGTGTCTTCATATTAATCAGCCGTGTGGCTGGTTTCGTTTCCCAGCTCGGCTGCATCGGTTATTCCTTCCCACCCGCGGGAATCAGGCCGATTGGCCCATGGGTGGAGGGTGGTCCGTTTAAACTCTGTATATCTCAGTAATCTCCTTTGTACTCATTCCTAACAGTGCTTGTGTTCCTGACCAGTAGTACTGACAATAAAGTATATGCCTCTTGGAAGACTGTGCTCCATTTGTTTGACTGTTGGACCTGACAGTGGGTTACCAAGGCTGAAAAACAGGAAAGTTACCATCTGCCATCCATCAGCAGAAAATCCTTTGATTATGATGAGAGAACACAAGAGAAAAGCTCACATCTTGAGCTGCGTTACTGAGGAAGTATGTCTACCCATAACACAAAACACATACAAGTACACAAGAGAAGACACAGAAGCCTCTGTACAATGAAGAAAAGGGTGCTATAGATTAGGACTGTGGTGCTGTAGGAAAGCTGTGGAAGCTGCTGTGTGCACCTGTCAAAGCAAATTGAGCTAGGCCTTCCATAGGACTCCCCAGGGAGCCCAACAATTTCAATGCAGCAGTTTACCAGCCAGCCTTCATAATGGTAGCTCCAGGGGGACCATGTAAGCTCAAAATGCTCTGAGGCATTTTTGGATGTTTTTTTCAAGTTAGTCAATACTCCCAACAATAAACTGGAAAACAGCTGGTCTCACAAGATGCTTCCTAAAAATATTGTGTAGCCCTAAAGGGACAGGTTGAAATGAAGCAGCCCATAAATCCCCAATGAGTATCCATGGAATAGGCTGGCATCACGGAACTGATTTATTTCTATTTTTTTTTAAAAAGAAGCTATATACTTGGAAAGAAGTCTCCAAAAAGTGAGCCATGGATCTGAAAACAGAGACTTTTCATATTGTATGTAGATGCAAACTCAGGCTTGTTACCAGGTATACACTCAAAAGAGAGCTGTAGTCTAATTCTGGTTCCAGGTGAGTGCTTCTGCAAAATGTATGTGTTTGCAAGCACAATGCTGCAATAAAATAGGACTCGCAATAATGGGTTTACATTAAGGGCAGGAAGGTACCACCTGGATATTAGGAAAATGTCAGGCTGTAAGGTGTCTAGAGAGAAGACTGCCTATGATCCTGGCTACAGGGGAAGGCCTTAGTTGTCACCCAGAAACATCGGCATGGGCAGCACTGCCCAGATCTGCCACTTGTTGCACAATGCAGACAGCGGCTGGATGGATGTCCACAATACTAGCTGCTGATCCTGGTGATAGGGGAAGGTATGACTCAGCGGCAGGGGCCTCTAGAGCCCCCTCCAGGACTGGCACTGCTGTGGAATCCTAGGCAACCACCTAGGCCTCATGGACAAGCTGCCACTGCTGGATATGCTGGGGTTTGAACCTAGGACCTTCTGCATGCAAAGCAGACATCCTAACACTGAGTCACATCCCCCTCTCTCTGATGCTGTGCACTAAGCCTGAGCCATGATCCCTTTAGCTGCAGTAATCTTTAAATAACTAAGTTAGGCTGCGGTCACACGGCCAGGAAATAGCGGGGGGGAAGCGTGGCTGTTTGCCCCGGGGAAAATTAAAGCGCAGTTTCTCTTCCGTCCCTGAAGCGTGGCTTATGCTTCGTGTGACCGTAGCCTTAGATCAGTATTTTGAAACCCATTTTGCAAAATGGGGGGCTGAGGCACAGGGGTTTGCTGAAGGTCACCCTGGCAGAAGCAATATGTGAACTTTGTAGTTTACAACTCAGTCTCATAAGAGCTTACACACAGATATTTCACAGAGGACTCGCTTTCAGCTTATTAGTAGAATGGAGTACTAATGTCTTCCCTCCTACTACTTTCTTCCCTCCTCCTTCTTGGGTTACAGGTGAATGCTATATTTTAGGCCTAATTGGATACAATAAAATTAGCTGCCACATTGCCTGCTGGAGCAAGTGTGCTCCTGGGCTTTCGAAGACTGTGCTGATTCTTTAGTTATGATTACTGCATTTAAAACACACACACAATATCTACCTAAATATATGATGAGTAAACTTCTTTTTAAAAAACATGGCTCTACAAAAACCAACTCATACTGTATGATACAGTATTATTAAAATTAGAAGGACCTGATTTAAAATTAGGATGACACGCATTTGTCTAGTATGGGAAAAGTTATAACCATAAATACTTCAAACAACATATGATAAGAACAGCATCACTAAAGTTATGGGAAGAAATTCAAAAGATGTGCTATACTAAAATACCAAGATGGGTTTCACCACTAGAAGCCTTTATAAATCCCATGACATTCACGAAGGAGTAACTAGGGAGATATATTGAACTGCTAGATAACCACAATAAATTAGGACAGCAAGACACTCTTAAAAAGAAAAATATACATTTGAACTGGTGGGGGAGGGCACAGTTGGACTCTAGATATGTAAAAGATACACTTGCTGGGTTTTATGACTCATATAGGGAGCTCGATAAAATCTTGAGTTTAGAAGGAAAGATATAAAGAGATTTTATACTTTGTTATTAGAGATGAAAATGCAAGATGATGTGGTAAAAGAATCAATGATTAAGTGGCTGCTTTCCTCTCCCTTCACCCAACAAGAGACTTAGGAGGGTATTTCACTCTCCCATCCTCCTCCCCGGGGCCATCAGAAGAGCAGTGGTGGAGGGAGGTGGAGGTGGAGGGCGGGTGGGCAATAGTTTCAGTGGTGGGGGGAAGATGGGAGTAGCGAAGGCTCCCACTCTTCCCCACTCACCTGCCTGCCTCCAGTGCTACAACCTCAGTGGCAGTTTCAGCAGCATCAGGGTCTCACCTGACCATCCTGAACATTTCCACTGAGGCTGCCTCAGTGGCAGGATGGAGGAGGAGGTTCCCGAGCAAGTGCAGACAACTGCTCTCTGTTTCGAGGTTTTTTTTTCAAACGCCCCCCTCCCCCTTTAAGATTTCAGATTCTTCTACAAACCTGGGAGAGTATGCCCAATTTGGTGGTGGTGGTGGGGATCTTCCTTTGGTCAGAGCATGGCCCCAAACCACAGATATAAGCATCCACAGATGGGGCCATATTAACTATTAGATATATTGATGTGAACTTTGCTGTGGAACTCAGCACAGTGGCTATTAATATGCCACTTGTATACATGTAAAGGCTCATCACATCTCTATTTTTAAAAAGGGATACCTGACTGAAATAACAAAAAAGCAAGATATACCCCCCCAGGTCTCTTGCATTTAAAAAATAAATAAATTACACCATGTTAAGTAAAATGCATTAACAAATATCCTAGATAACACTATTTGTGGGCACCTTCATTCATACTTCAGGAACCTTTGGAAATGTATGACATTTGTCACAACACATCCCACTGAAGATACATATAATACACACAGACACTTCTAAAGCATTAGGCTTTAAGAGTTTGAAGAAACATTTGAAAAGCTTACGGTGTGATCGAATACCAATGGAAGGAATTTAGCACTAATGGATTTGGCAAATTGCAAATAAAATGAACATTACCATTTTATCTTTTTTGAATATTATCTGATGACTATTCAAGGTGCTATAGTCATCTATCTTTCAACATTTCCATTATGAACCAGAATTTCGATCATGTTTAAAACAGGCATCAAATGTGCTTTGAGTGAAACTGAGATAGCTAAAGTCAGATCTTTTCAAGCAGTCTAGCATTGATATAAGGGGACAGAGGAATACAATTTTTAACTATTAAGCATGCATTATCTGCCACAGACAAAAGCTGTTGGTTTAAAGCAGGGGTGTCAAACATGCAGCCTGGGGGCCGGATTAGGCCCCCAGAGGGCTTCTATCAGGTCCGCAGTGGAACTGGCTGTCTTTTGCTTCTTCTTCCAGTTCTGCTGCTGCTACATCATCGTAGGTTTGCAGCTTAGAGATACACACCTGAACAGCATACTCAAGATTGCAACAGCACAGACATTTTGATGCAATAATTCAGAGCAAGAGGTGTCAGTTATCAGACACCTGTATCACTGTTAAATAAGCAAAATATTGCAACGGCGCTAATGTCTTAAGCATGTTTTTATTTTAAGTTAAAAAAAAATCCTTTGTGTTTGTGTCCTTTATAAAGTTTATATCTCCTCTACCTGGCATTACATTTTATGACACACATGGCCCGGCCCAACAAGGTTTCATTTATGTCAGATCCGGCCCTCATAACAAATGAGTTTGACACCCCTGGTTTAAAGAAACAAATACAGTGTAAATTACAGTAAATTAAAAATATCTGTTGAATCATTCTGAAGGATGCACATTTGTTTAGGACTGAAGCCTGTTTGCCCCATTTCATGGTTATCCCAACCCTAAACAAAAATCCAAACCCAAAACATAAAATAACCATAAAATTAATCCAGTGCATAAAACAGCCATAACATAAAATAATCCTGTACTTGTTTTATAAAACAATGTATCTTTAATCCTAACACAGTTTTAATGGTAGCACACAACACAATCCTAACTCCAGCTCATAACATAAAACACTTTCCAAAACCTAAATCTAAACCGATCTTGTAACTTTGAACAACCCTTCCTGTACACCATAACATCAAGTAATGCCAGGGCTTAAAAAAAAAAAAAAAAGAAGAGGGGGTAGAACTCTCAAGACGGAAATGAAGTTTACAATCTGTATACTGAAAACTCATAAACTTTTAAACATTTTGAAAAGAATTTTGTCAAAGAGGTTCCGGAACTCCGTTCTGGCAGATTCCCCCAGGAAAAAAGCCCTGAGTAATGCTAACATATCACACTCAGTAATCCCAACTCAGAACACCAAACAATGCTAATTTTAACCCACAGCATAAATTGACAATACAAATCAGATATTTATTCAAAGAGGACAAAATGGATACAGAAAAAAAAAACAGTAAGCTGTACAAAGCCTTCATGATTAAATGTCATCTGAAATGTGAGCAAATGAAACATTCACCTAGCCTTTAATTAAATGCATCACACTCTGTTGTCATTCCATTAAATCCAACTGAATGCACTATTGTCTCTGGCAAGTGGGGCCTGGGGTTTCAAGGGCACTGGTAGTGAGGGAAGCAGATTCACCTTGGGAGCTGCCATCTTAGACAGTTCAGGGATTTTAAGCCAGGGGGTGGCTCCTGGCTGTTTGACTTGGGGTCAGTGTTGTGTCCTATGCTTTGTGTTATCACTTATCCCCCACATAATAGTACCAAGCAGACTTGTGTGTTTCTTTCAATATTAATTATAATAATTACACACATGAGGTGTTTTGTAATTACTGTAATTAAGATGAAAACAAAAATCCCCCACTAAACATCCTGTAATTAAGGGGCAAAAAACACCCGTACTTTTGTTCTGTTCTCTTACTTCTGTTATTGCTGTCCTTCCTTACTTTGTCTCTACTGGTTTCACTTTTACAAGTCAGCCAATGTTTTCTCAATAATGACCTATGCTGTGTTTCTTAAGGGGAAGGGGGAGAGAAGGCCAAGGGGAGGAGCAGCAGCCCTCCAGCAACACACTGTGAAACCTTCCCTCAAGTAGGACCTGAACAACCGCAAAACAGAGCCTCCCAGCCCTCAGTCCTGAAAAGCTATCTAGAAGGATATCATGATTAATGGGGTCAAAAGCCTCCGAGAGGTCCAGGAGAATTAACAGGCTTACACTCCCCTGTCCATCTCCTGGCGCATGTCATCCACCAGGACAACCAAGGCTGTTTCAGTCCCATAACCAGGCCTGGAATGGATCTAAACAATCAGATTCATTCAGGAATCTCTGAAGTTGGTCTGCCACCATTTGTTCAATCCCCTTGCTAAAGAATGGTACATTTGAGACTGAATGGTAGTTATTCAACTTTCCTAGGTCTACAGTTTTTTTCAGGAGTGGACACACCACTGCCTGCTTCAAAGCAGGATCAACCATTCCATCTTTCAGGGAGGCATTTAGTGTCTCCTGGACCCAGTCCACCAGCTTTTCCCCAGCAGATTTAAGCAGCCAGGAGAGGCAAGGGGGAGGAGGAGGAGGAGGAGATTGGATTTATACTCCACCCTTCACTCGGATTTATACCCCACCCTTTATTCGGAGTCTCAGAGCACCTTACAATCGCCTTCCCTTCCTCTCCCCACAACAGAAACCCAGTGAGGTAGGTGGGGCTGAGAGAGCTCTGAGAGAACTGCTCTCAGAGAACTTTGACTGACTCAAGGTCACCCAGTAGCTGCATGTGGAGGAGTGGGGAATCAAACCCAGTTCTTTCAGATTAGAGGTAGGACTTGAACCACTTCTTATAATCCTGTCAACATCCTCCAAACCACTTTTTATAATCCTGTCCAGATCCACAACCTCAGACTGCACAAGCGGAAAGGTATCCCACACTACTGGACAAATTGGCACCCTGAGACCATCCAACCCTATTGTTGCTATTGTAGAATCCCAGTTGGAATGGATACAAGAGGTTTTATCCACAAAGTGATTAGTAAAATGATCACACCTGGCTGCAGAGCAGTCCACCTCCTCCCACTGGCCAGAACCCAATAGGTCCTCGACCACTTGGAAGAGTTTTGCAGCTCCACACTGTGTGGATGCAAAGGTGGTGGGAAAGTATTCCTTCTTTGTTATCACTGCTATGGAGTAGGCTTTCAAATGAGTTCTAGCCCATGCCTTGTTGGATCCATCCTGAGTCATTCTCCAGTGTTACTCTAGCCATCTCCCCCTGTGTTCTGATCTTCCACAGCCCCTCAGTAAACCAAGGAACTGCTCAGGCTCTTCGACCTGAGAGAGGGCACCTAGGTGCAATCATGTCAATTGGCCGGGACACTTTCCCATTGCAGAGGTCAGCCAGGGCATCAACAGAAGCGCTGACCATATCAGCAGGGAAATCTCCCAATGCTGCCTGAGAACCTATTGGATCCGTTAGGCTATGGGGGTGGATCATCTTAATCAATCCCCCATCCCTGTGGAGTCTTGGTGGCCCTGTAAGTCTAAATCAAAACATCTAGAAAGCTTTCATATATGACATTCCTTCTACATCAGGATTGTACAGGTCTCTGGGAATGGAAACTTTCATCCCTCAAACTGAAAAAAGAAAAATGCTTTTATTCATTCTCATACTCTCTGGGGATGGCGCAAGACTCAGGGCAGCCCACCACCACTGCAACCACCCCCAAAAGGGGAAGCCAACATGCTGTGCCCTTAACTGCATCCTCAGGTCCAAATTATCTGACAGCACTAAGCCTCGGCCCAGCTTCAAGAGAACCTGCAGGCAACATCCACCCAGGTGGGAGGTGGCAAATATTCTACCTGCCTCCTGGCTAGCCCAATGGGGGGGGGCAGAGAAGGATGGATAGCTGGTGGCCAGGCAGAAAGCCTTCACACAACACTTAATTCATTGTCAACGCTGGAGCAGTTCACATCCTGAAAAGAATATGACTGCTGTAATCTTAAAATGGGCAATGGGCAGTGCAAGACCCTGCGTGGCTCCAGATTGCTGCTGAGTGGGGCTTCCAGTGTTAATGAGTGGCCGCTCATGCGCATAGCTTAGAGGGAAGAGTGGTCTGAACTGGTCAAAAATAAGAGAGAAAGAGCTTTTGGTTGTAGTGGGTTGTCTGATGCAATTCTTCTTTACTCAACAAGTGATTAAATTGTGAAATTCACTACCAGTGCATTTGTGGAGCTAATACCTCAATGGCTATTAGCTTCTGTGATTACATTGGTTTGAATCCTGTAATCTGCCCTGAGTCTCAATGAAAAAGGCAAACTATAAATAAAGTAAATAGAAAGTGCCTATTGCTAATTTCTAACTCAAATTTGCAGACCTCTGAATTGTTCTCAGGGGAGGGGGTATTGCTCATTGGTAGAGAATCTGCTTGGTATGCAGAAGGTCCCAAGTTCAATCCCCAGAATCTCCAATTAAAAGGATCAGGAAGTAGGTGATGTGAAAGCCCCTCTACCTGAGAGCCAGGAGAGCCACTGTCACTCTGAGTAGACAATACTGACCTTGATAAACCAAGGGTCTGATTCAGTATGAGGCAGCTTCATGTATTCTTGCATATAAATAAATAAACTCTGAAACCCAGCGCTGGGAGACAACATCAGTAGAAGTCCTTGGCCTCTGTGCCATGTTGTTAGCTCTCCTGGGTAACTGGTTGTCCATTGTATGAAACAGACTAGATAGACCACTGATCTGATTCAACAGGGCTAACTTATGTACTTAGGTTAAAAAAAAAAAAGAAGTGGTCATGGCCACTAGTCA
The DNA here is from genome assembly GCF_001447785.1 of Gekko japonicus. NCBI lineage: Eukaryota > Metazoa > Chordata > Lepidosauria > Squamata > Gekkonidae > Gekko > Gekko japonicus. The sequence goes on along the minus strand of NW_015172559.1, from coordinate 844,455 downwards.
GCATGGCTTTAAGAAAGGATTTGATAAAACTGATGGGCATACGTCTGTCAGGAGGGGTTAAACATTTTAGTTAAATGGAACCTCTATATGCAGAGATTATATAGGTTACCTACTGCTGGAGATAAACAACATAGAATCCATCCATCACCTTTATACCCAGTGGATTTAAATGGATGCTGAAGGGATCAGAATGATAGGGCAGATGGACTTTATCTGATCTAAAAAGGCTGTTCTTACAATTGCTTGACTCTACAGCAAACGTAATGCAGATCAACAGATGGGGAGCTGGTAGGGCTGCCAGCCTCCAGGTGGGACCTGGGGATCCCCTGGAATTACACTCATCTCCAGACTACAGAGATCAGTTCCCCTGGAGAAACTGATGCCTTGGAGGGCAGACACTGTGGCACTGTACCCAGTGGAGGTCCCTGTCCTCCACAGGCTCCATCCCCAAATCTTTAAGAGTTTTCCAACTTGGATCTGGCAACCCTATCCCCCCATTCCCTGCCTAGGGGGGACCTGGCAAACATAAACCAACCAAAGAATAGGATTGGCCTTATCATTAGGCAGGCATACAGTCTCTAGCAAGGGGAAGGAAAGTGGCTCTTCCTGCTCCTCCATCCTGGGAGCACTTAACTGCATCATCATGTTTCCCATTGTGGAGATTTTCTTTATAAGGTACTCATACCAATTATATGCAGAAACAACTGTAGACCAATGTGGGGACGGCAAACCTCTGGAGGCATGCCTGGAGGTCTATGTTCCCACAGGGAGATTCGGCAGTAGTGCGCAAGGTAAACATCTGCTGAGATCACTGAGAGAAGAAACTTGGCTAGAGTTGGGTAAAGATAAGGAGGTGAGCTGTGGGCAGAGCACATCCTGTTATTCTAGTTCAGAGTCTGCTTGTAGTTTTTTCAATATACAGGGCAGGGGGGAGGGAAAAGGGGAAAGGCTAATAAAAACGCTGCTGAGCCCAGTCTGGGTCAGACAGATTCTGCAGATCTGTGTCTCGTGTCGTTCCTGAACCCTCAAAGCCTTCAGACCAATTTATTTGAAATATAAGGTCATGCATGTCCACTGATATTAAAACATTGCAAACAGATTGCAAACTGGGTAAGATGACCAAACATTGTGGAGTGGGTGTGTGACGTTCTTGGAAACATTCCATAGATGGAACAGATGCTGGCCAGAAGCACAACACAAAATGCTCATCACCTGTGGACTCAGCACAACATTTTCATGTTTACAGACCATTCTCTGTTGAGCTTGCTCCATGTGTGAGTGGCTTTGTGGGACAGCTGAATGGGTAGAATGCAACTGTGCGTGTGGCAAGCAAACTGAAAGCCTGAATGAACACATCCTCATTACATGAGCCACTTGGAAAATGTGACATCTGAAATTACCTTCATTTAATTTCCCAGCTTGCTCCCAAAGGCCCTATTCACTTCCAGCAGCTCTATTTAATTTTTTTTAACATTATACA
>NW_015172559.1:834897-842146 GCF_001447785.1 Gekko japonicus | reverse complement strand
CAGAGAATAGGATAGGCCTTATCGTTAGGCAGGTATACAGTCTCTAGCAAGGGGAAGGAAAGTGGCTCTTCCTGCTCCTCCATCCTGGGAGCACTTAACTGCATCATCATGTTTCCCATTGTGGAGATTTTCTTTATAAGGTACTCATACCAATTATATGCAGAAACAACTGTAGACCAATGTGGGGACGGCAAACCTCTGGAGGCATGCCTGGAGGTCTATGTTCCCACAGGGAGATTCGGCAGTAGTGCGCAAGGTAAACATCTGCTGAGATCACTGAGAGAAGAAACTTGGCTAGAGTCGGGTAAAGATAAGGAGGTGAGCTGTGGGCAGAGCACATCCTGTTATTCTAGTTCAGAGTCTGCTTGTAGTTTTTTCAATATACAGGGCAGGGGGGAGGGAAAAGGGGAAAGGCTAATAAAAACGCTGCTGAGCCCAGTCCGGGTCAGACAGATTCTGCAGATCTGTGTCTCGTATCGTTCTTGAACCCTCAAGCCTTCAGACCAATTTATTTGAAATATAAGGTCATGCATGTCCACTGATATTAAAACATTGCAAACAGATTGCAAACTGGGTAAGATGACCAAACATTGTGGAGTGGGTGTGTGACGTTCTTGGAAACATTCCATAGATGGAACAGATGCTGGCCAGAAGCACAACACAAAATGCTCATCACCTGTGGACTCAGCACAACATTTTCATGTTTACATACCATTCTCTGTTGAGCTTGCTCCATGTGTGAGTGGCTTTGTGGGACAGCTGAATGGGTAGAATGCAACTGTGCGTGTGGCAAGCAAACTGAAAGCCTGAATGAACACATCCTCATTACATGAGCCACTTGGAAAATGTGACATCTGAAATTACCTTCATTTAATTTCCCAGCTTGCTCCCAAAGGCCCTATTCACTTCCAGCAGCTCTATTTAATTTTTTTTAACATTATACATATAGTTATTTATAAACTAATTATCTCCTGTTTCAGAGTTTTCTAATAGCCTCATATGATGTGAGCATTCAGAGTTTCCACTACAGCCAGACCAGATATTGGAGTTCAAGGAATAGGGATCTCACTTCTTACTTGGCTTGAAATGTGAATATAAAGTGCAGCATTCATCACTGGTTTGTGCTTGTCATAAGGAGAAGAGGAAGTTAAAAATAATAATTTGTATATTAGTTATGCTGCTTTTTAAATGTGTGACAATATTCAGGCGTAAAGAAAGCCAACAAGACTATAGCGTGTTAAATACCAACACAAAAAAATTGAAACAAACACTTCTTAGTTCTTGTTGCTTTTTAATTAGTGCCTGTGGGAAGATAGACTGTTGTACAAATGCCATTTATACTGATACTGTCCTGAAACATTGATGTGCAAAATCACTCCCATACCTCCCACCATCTTCTATAGCCCCAGAGCAAACATAAATAAATAACTAATGGGAAAAGCTAGAAAACAGAATCAGTCACTTCTGTTTTGCTGGAGTCTAGACAGTGAGAGCGAGAAAGGGAAAGGAAAGGGAGACGGAGAGGAAGGAGTGATGAAGGAGAGCAAAGCACTTGATAGATTTTCTGCAACAACTGATGAATGTAATGGTCTATGGATGGCTGAATTGAAATATGGTTGCACATCACTTGGAAGCTCATCCCACATAAGCATATAGTATGGTCTAAAAGGTCTGGGTTTTTTTATTTCACCCTTTAGAAAGGTGGAAGCAATACAAAGGACATTTTATTAATGTGTGTGTTCTACAGAACCTGAAAGAAGTTTCTTTAGTTCCAGAGCAGATCCTTTCCACACAGTTCTCAACACAAATGTGCCAGACAAGTCAAAGGCAGCATTTTCAGGAGTGACTTTGGCACTGTCACTTTTTGGCAGTTGAGGAAAGCATATGCTGTGGACATGACACACTTGGTCTTAGGGGAGAAGAATAGATAACGCAGGAACAACCTTCAATAAATGCACATTGGTGAGAAATTTACCACTTCTCTGAAAGCCATTCAGTAGTTCACCTCTCACTTCCAAGGTTGAAAAGCATTGCTAGCAACAGTAAATGAAAGCTAAACCAGGAAAGCTGATGAGGGCAATAGAATCTGCATCATTAAATCCACCTCTTGTCCACTTTTAAAATAAGATCCATGGAGGGGAAAATGCCTACAAAAATTTATTCCCACATCCCAGCCCAGATAGCTAGCAAATTCCACTTCTAATAATCTAAAATGAAGATATTTTTAAAAATTGATTGGCTCAACCACTGCTAGTATTTTTATTGAAGTCATTAGCGGTTCCATCATGATTCCTGAAATTAACAGAACATAGATTTTTACTACATATGCCATTAAAAAAAAATCAAGCTCTGTGTCAAAGCCAAAAATTTATACCAAGACATCTAAGGTCTTGTGGTAAATCTGAATTATGCATATGATGGGTTCACCCTTCAGTTGCAACTGACAGGCACCATATGGTGCCGAAACATCAGAAAGGGAAGGGAACCACCAATGCAGACCCGGGAAAGAGAAGGAACATAGTGTATAGGTTGGCTCACATGCAGAGAAAGGGTGATCTTGTCAAACTGTTTCCATGGTTCACACACCACCCACCAAATCGTGGTTCCAGGAGCAGTTTCTCTTTGTATGTTGTCCCTAGCCAATAAACAAGGTTTCCAGCCATTTCCATGACAAAAGGTAGCTCACCCAGGCTAAATGGTGTAGAATAAGAGTTTCTCAGGGAGCTATCTATTTTACCCAATATCTGACCATCAGATTCAAGGGCTTGCAGAATAAATCAGTGTGCCTTTAGCCACAAAACAAAGAATTAAACATTTCACTTAAACAAAGGATTAGCATCTCTCAAAGGAAGGTGCCCTTGTCTTAAATTGATCACAGATTATTTGAAATCGCCCACCAAATCTTTGCTCTGATCAGCAAAACGCTGCCCTCAAACACACACAACCCTGCTTGGTAATGTTCGCTTTTACATTCATTGAAAATATTACCAGGACTCTGAAACATCCATTTCTCCCTTGCATCCAGTTAGGTAGCATCCATGGCTGACTGTCCAAAACTGGGTCAGAGTCTGTCTCCAAGCCATATTTTTTCCCTTGCTCCATTTTTGTGCAGCTGCAGAAGGAGTAGCTATTTTGCAAATATATCCCTGATTCTCTTCCCTTTAGATTATTTGATGTCCACCTGCTTGGACGCAGGTAGGGCAGTTGGTGTCTCCTTACCTCCCCATGGCACAGGAGGGCAAGGAGGGTTGGTGGTATCTTTCCACCTCTCCACAGTGTGGTGGAGGGATGGGGGGAGGAGAGAATGCCGTGGCTTCCTGCCTCACCACAGAGTAGGGGGTGGCTTTCCTGCCCTAGTCTGTGATGCCAAAAATCCTGGGGCTGGCCTTGCTTAGATGATCAGATCTCTGTTTGGACCTCCAAAGGATAGGAAACAATAGCCCGTCTGGTCTCTATCTGTCTACCTCTTTGGCCTCCTGTGTCCCCTCCTTTTTTATTTTGATTTTAAATTGAAGATTTACATCATCATCATCATATTGAGTAAATGGATTACAAAGATTTCCAGTTTCATTAGGTTAAAAAGTTAATTGCACTACAGTTGACGTTTAGCCAAAATTATACTATATAAACTTTAAATGTAATTCACTTAGTTTACTTATCCAAAATTTGACTGATTTAGCCATGTATAAAATTGGGCCAATATTTGTCAAACATTTCTTCATTTTTCCCTTGTAAACTAAAGGTCAGTTTCTCCATCTCCGCTACGTCTAACATTTTATAAAGAAAGTTGTCTTTGGAAGGTATATTCTCATTCTTCCAAAATTTGGCAAAAATAATCCTTGCTGCGGTTAGAATTTGCATGATCAAATATAACTCATATTTTTAAAGGTATCAGGAATTATATTTAACAAAAAAAATTGGTTTTGATATTATTTTAATAATCAAATATCTATTCAATAACTTCTTTTATTATATTCCAATATTTTTAGACTTCTTACATAACCACCACGTATGAAAAAATGTGCCTATGCTATGTTTGCATTTTGAACAATTTTTTAAATACTTTTGTTGTATAAGGCCCTGGTCACACAGAGCATTTGCCCCACTGAAGGCACGGGAGTCCCGTGGAGTATCCGGGCATGATCACACAGGAACACCTGGGAGGCGTAGCACTCCCGAGGTGACCCCGTGGCAAGCCGCCGAAGCCGCGCAGTAAAATACTAGCACACTGCATGTACTAGCAAACGCTTTGCCACAGGCCGCCTATGGAAGCCTCCCGGTGTGATCACGCCAGCACGCAGCTTCCTCCCCTGTCGTCCTCTTTGCTGCGGGGAAGCCGCCGTCGCGTCTGATCGCATAATAGCAGATCAGAATGTGACGGCGCAAATAGCCACGCTCCCCCCCACATTTTCCAGTATGTCTGCCTGGGGCCCTATTAAGCCTTTCTGGGGAGATATGCCATCTGTAGAACATCTTCAGGATATTTTCTTTAAAGGCACTTGTTTGGACAAATTTTAGGTTTCTTGACCACACTTTATCCCACTGATCTAATTCGATGTTATATCCTAGGTCCTGTGTCGAGGCAATCATTGGGGGTTTTACCCATTCGTCCTGCATTTTACAATCAAGCCAAAAATTATTTAAAAAATTAATCGTTTTCTCATTATGGGTTAATCAAATCTTATCTAGTTCTGTCTGGTTTTCGTAGAAGCCCACTTTTTTGTCTTTTGACCATCTTGATGTTAATTGTGTTTTCTCCCACCAGGTCATATTTGTGACTTGATCTCTTAGTGTTGTTTCTGGGATCAAGTTACATTTTTTGTCAAGTAAATCTTCATACTTCCATTTATCATATTTAATAAAGAATGAGGGTTTTACAAAGGCTCCTATTGGTGACACCCATTGTATAATTTTTCTTTTTTACTTCTTCCCATATTTTATATAGCACTCCTCTTATTGTATGTTGCTTAAAATTACTATGTAACGATGCTTTGTTGTACCAGAGATATGTATGCCAACCCATCAAGAGATCATGGCCTTCAAGTTTTAATAATCTCATATTTTCCAAGTTGATCCAGTCTTTTATCCAAGTCCTTACTGTAGCTTTGTAGTAAATGGACCAGTCTGATAGTGCTAGTCCTCCTCTCTCTCTCGTTTTTCTTGTAAATACTTTATTTTTATGAATTCTTTTATAAATTTCTCAAGCTCTTTGAAAAATGTTTGATTTTTTAGGATGGGGACTGTATACGCGGTAGAATGTTCATTTTTATGGTTGCTACTATTCCAAATAGGAAAATCTGTAAATTTCCCCATTTTTCCAGATCTTTCTTTATGTCTGGCAGTAATCTGTTGTAACTATCTTTATATAGAGAGCTACATCAGTTAGTCATATAGATTCCTAGATATTTTATTTTGTTACAAATTTAAAATCCCGACCTTTCTTGGAATTGCTTCTTCAGTTTTTCATCACAGGTTTTTTGTTAATATCTTGGTTTTATTCCTATTTACCTTAAGGCCTGCTACTTTGCCATATTCTTGAAGGGTATCTAACAGTTGTCCCATAGATAATTGCGGATCCTCTAATATGAAGACCATGTCATCCGCGAATGCCTGTGCTTTGAATTGTTCACTAACTTGCAGTCCTTTGATTTCTTTTCCCCCTCTAACTAGATCTAATAGAGTTTCTAAAGCAAAGATGAATAATAAAGGTGACAATGGGTAGCCTTGCCTTGTACCTTTTTAGATTGCTATATCTTGTGTTAAATCTCCGTTTATTATTATTCTGGCCCATTGTTTGTCATAAATTGCTCTAATCATCTTAAAGAAGTTATCTCCACATTCCCATCTCTTTAATTTCCTCAGTAAAAAAATCCATTTTATGTTGTCGAAAGCTTTTTCTGCGTCAACATATATTACAGCCATGTTTTTTTCTGGGTGTTGCTCATAGAATTCCAAAATATCCAGGATTGTTCTTACATTGTTTTTGATCTGTCTCTTAGGTAGGAAACCTGCCTGGTCTTTATGGATAACTTGTACTAGCATCTTCCTTAATCCAACAGCTAACATATATGCAAATATAGTCTACGTTGGGTAGAGAGATTGGTCTGAATTGTTTTACTTCATTTTTCTCTGTGCCTTGTTTGTGTATTAATGTAATTAGGGCTTCTTTCCACGAGTCAGGTGTTTTCTCTCTAATTATTATGATATGAATTGTTGATTTCAAGGGCAGGATCACCTGATCTTCATAGATCTTATAAAATTCCGATGGGATCCCATCTGGTCCTGGTGATTTCTTATGTTTTTGATTTCTTATTGCATCAACTATCTCACAGATAGTAATTGGTTCACTTAAGACTTTTATTTGCTTTTCAGAAAATTTTCTCTCTGTTTGTTTTTCAAGGTAACTTCAATTTCTTCTTGTTGGGATTCTTCTTGTTGGTAAAGTTTCTTATAGAATTGCTCCACCAACTTTTTTATTTCTTTCAAGACATATTTTCCTTCTCCCTCTTCATTTTTCAGGCTTTTCATAATTTCCCCCCCTCTTTTTCTCAATTTATATACAAGCCATCTCGTAGGCTTATTCACATTTTGAAAGTGATACTGTTTTGTGTATTCAATCTTTCTTGCTATTTCCTGGTTCATAAGGCAGTTTAGCTGATGTTGCAAATTTTTAATTTTGTTCCTAGCGTGTTGTATGTTTAAATCAGTTTTCTTCATTGTATTCTCTGCTTTTTTAAAAAAAAAAATTGAATCTGATTATACTTGTATCTTTCTTGTTTCTTTTTCCAAGCATTTTGCCTAATACACCATCCCCTCACATAAGCCTTAAAGGCATCCCAAACTATTTCTATAGGAGTTTCTGGTTGAATATTGTCTTTAAAGAAGTTTTGGAATTCTATTTTTGATTCGGCTATAAATTTTACATCCTTAAGCAAGTTTATATTCATTGTCCACCGTTTTCTTTTTGGTGTATCCAACAAAGTCAACAGGACTGGGTTATATCCCCAAGATGCTGGAAAGGTTGCCAACAAATGGGAGATTTTGCCCACTGTTGGTGGGAGTGTGGAAAAATTAAAGCATTTTGGCACGAAGTTATTAAAATAATTAAAGAAGTTACTTTAATACAAGTTCCGTTTACACCAGAGACATTGTTTTTAAATACCTGGCCACCAGATTTACTTGAAGAGACCACATAAAGCAACTACTGAGATAATGCTTGATGCTGCCAAGACCACAATTGCAACTTTTT
>NW_015172559.1:829161-834733 GCF_001447785.1 Gekko japonicus | reverse complement strand
ATCCTAGGTCCTGTGTCGAGGCAATCATTGGGGGTTTTACCCATTCGTCCTGCATTTTACAATCAAGCCAAAAATTATTTAAAAAATTAATCGTTTTCTCATTATGGGTTAATCAAATCTTATCTAGTTCTGTCTGGTTTTCGTAGAAGCCCACTTTTTTGTCTTTTGACCATCTTGATGTTAATTGTGTTTTCTCCCACCAGGTCATATTTGTGACTTGATCTCTTAGTGTTGTTTCTGGGATCAAGTTACATTTTTTGTCAAGTAAATCTTCATACTTCCATTTATCATATTTAATAAAGAATGAGGGTTTTACAAAGGCTCCTATTGGTGACACCCATTTTTTTTTTACTAAAAAGAATAAAAAACTTTAATTTTTAAAAAAGGGACTGGGTTATGATCTGCGTATGTTGCTAGTAAAATATCTACCTCCCAGATATCATTTGCTATCCCTGTTGATATCCATACCATATCCAGCCTGGACCAGGATTTATGTCTCGCCGAAAAGTAAATATATTCTTTTTTATCTATGTTCCTGGTCCTCCAGGCATCTATCAGGCAAAATTCTTCTGCCATTTTTATAAAGGCCTTTGGGAGTTCATTTCCTTGTTTAAGTTTTATTTGTGGCTTTTTTCTATCTATTGATTTATCCAAGACTGCATTGAAGTCTCCTACCAGACAGATGTCATCAAATGTTTGTTTGGCTACTACTTCCCTTAACAATTGGAAAAACTTTTCTTTGTTTTGGTTGGGTGCGTAAATGTTCATGATCAATGTTGCTTTATTTTGTCTTTGGATTCGTATTATAAGGAGTCTTCCATCTTCTGAGTGGTATAACAATTCTGGATGCAAATTTTCCTTAATATACTGAAGCCACTCCTCTCCTTCTTTTTCTCATCTGCCGCTATGAAAAGTTTTCCCAATTTCTTTACCTCTAGAAGGTGTTGATCTTTTTTTTTTATATGTGTTTCTTGAAGACAGACCAAGTCTGCCTGTTGTTTTTGAATTTGGTGGAAGATTCTTGCCCTGTTTTGTGGCGAGTTTAGACTGTTTACGTTGATTGATAGTAACTTTAATTTTTGTCTATTTATCTTTTTCTGTCATCTCCCTCTTGTTCCTCTGTTGTTGTCTTGTAACTATGTGGGAGGAGTGGACATACCTTTTTTGCCTTCTTGTCTTTTTTGTTTTCTGTGGGTTTTCTGCTTTTGCTTCCCCGTCTTGTTGTTGGGAGTCTCCTTCTGTATCATTTGAGTTTTCCTCTTGCCATCCCAGATTTTTTCCGTGCCTATCTATAAAGTCTTCAAGTTTATAGATGGAGTTGATCTTAAACCTTTTTCCTTCATAGACAAAAAATATTCCTTCTGGCAACAACTACCTATATTGTATATCGTTGCTTTCAGAAGATTAGCCAGGATCATATATTTTTGCTTTTTTTTTTCTCTGACCCTACAAGGTACCTCACATAGAATTCTGATTTCTGAATCGTGCATTTTAAAAGGTATCTCAATAGTAGCTTTAAGTATCTTGTCTTTTGTTTCTCTTTTATGGAATTTCACATGAACTTCTCGAAGCACTTGCATATGCTGAATTAACTCTGTAGATTAAAACTATTTCTTGATCCATCACTTTGCTAGATTCCATACCAAGATATCAGGTAAAGTTTGAGTTAGTTCTTGTTTCAAGTTTTCTTCATTTTTTTCTGGGAGGTTTGCAGTCTTTACATATATGAAGCTTTATCCAACTCAAGTTTAATTAATACATCTTCCAGATTTTCATGCTTCTCCTTTACCGTTCGTAATTCAGTGTCCAGTTCTTCCTCTTTTAGTTCCATCTTATTTGTTTGATTCACAAGTACAGCGATTTCTTGTTGGTTTTCTACTATTTGTTTTTTAATTTCTTCTGTTTGAGTTGCCAATTAAGTTGAGATGTCACCTAATTTTGATAAATCTTCTCATTTTTTTTTTGAATTGGTTCTATTGCTTTTGCTACCGCTGCTTCCACTGCTGTATTTAGAGCTGCTGTAACAGACTCTTGGATTAGGTTCTGTAAATCCCTCAACGACATTTGTGGGAAATTCATTGCTGAAGAAGATATTGAGGGACGTCTACCACCACCAGATTTATCCATTCTAAATGTATTGTGGTAATCAAAATATTAACGCTAGTACACTTAGAATTCTACCAAATAACTTGCAAATTTTCTGTTTAAATACTACTTCAACTATATACTATATAGTAATGTGATTTGCAGCTATAACTTAATTGGTTGCCTCACCAACTAATTTTACACCTTGAACTAACACTCACTAGACTTTATACCTCTGTAATTTTAACTGCATTCACATGAAAGTTATTATTACAATATTACATGAAATCCAGTCTAGGTTTAATCCCCCTGTCTTTTTAATTATCAAATGATCAAATCCAATCAAAATCACTAAAGCAGTTACAAAACAGTAAGAGATGTTAAATAATTTTATATATATAACCCCCCCTTTTCTAGCTTCTTCTTTTCTTCTATCTTCTTTTGCCCTTCTTCAGTCTTCTATCCTCTGTCTTCTAGCTAATATCTTCTAAGTACCTATTATTAAGGCTTCTTTACTGTCCCATCAAATTTCAACGTTGGTCTGCACAGAAATTGAGGTTTAACTTTTGGCTCCTATTGGAGCTAATAGTTCAAGTCAGAAAATGCAGAGGCCTTCCCTCTGTAGCCACGCATGCAGAGGTTTTGGCTGTAGTGGGCGTGGCCAACTCGGAAGCCAGCTGGAACTCCGTTCCTGTGCGTTCCTGCCCAAAAATAGCCCTGCAGATGTAAAACCTAATCAAATCATTCCTTTAGTATAGGAGTGAGAGGCTGTGGAAGGAGGGATATCTTCCTTACCTTCAAACTATTTGGTGTAAATTTGGGCTTGAATTGGAAAGTGTGCCGTATTTACAATGACATGTATTAGGCACACATGCCTTCTGACCACACAACGCAATAGTCAAGGTAATAGTGAAACTATTCACCTTCTGTAGGAAGAAAAGTGCGGTCACCAGAAGAGGTCATATACAGATGGAGAAGTGTTAAGATCAGGGACAACCAGTGTAATGTGCTGGTCACTGTGTCAGACTAGGACATGGGAGTCCCAGGTTCACCTCCCCGCTCAGTCACACACATCATTGGGTGATCTTAGGCCAATTATTCTTTCTCAGCCTAACTTAACCCACACAGTTATTGTGAAGACAAAATGGGGGAGGGGGAAGGACTATGTTTGTTGTGCTGAGTTCCTTGTAAGATAAAAATGTACAGACAGATGGAAAGAAAGAGGCACTGAGCCAATAGCATGAGTCAAGAACATTACTTCACTCCCAGGAATGATTAGCCTCCAGTGTTGGTGGTAGCCCCCTCAGCTGGTGTTTTTCAAAGGATACTAGGGTGATATTGGTATACATTCCTATTTCTGTTCAAGGACTGCAGTCAGGGGTTGGGGCTTGTAGATTTTATTAAGGACCCCTTATATAAAGTCAGAGCTTTTCCCAACTCCCTGGTATTTTCTTAGTTTGCATTTGTTGTTTACTTTCTTTTCCTGCTAGATTTTGGCAGCCATATGGTCAGACACAAAAAACTGTGACTATGTGACAGCCTTGCAGTCTCAACAATCTGCACTTGAGAATGAGGAAATCCACACACACTCTGTTTTTAGGTCAAACTCAATCACCACAACATCCTGCATAGTTTTGTACAAGATGTTCATTTGAGAAGTAAACGTGTTCATTTCTGTAACTTGACTGCTGTGAGTCGTGACAGCATTAAAGCAACACGGTAAGAACAGGATCTATTTAACATAAAAAAGAAATGTCATGGTTTTGCTGCAGTGGTAAGAGTGTCAAACTAGGATCTGGGAGACCCAGGTTTGAACCCCATTCCCCACTCTGCCATGAAAGCTTGCAGGGTGACCTTGGGCCAGTTCACAATTACTTTTGAGATATTCTGGGACATATCAAAGAACTGACTAATTGACTGTTCTTTTTCCAGCAACAGCCAACTGCTTCAGTCCTGCTCAATGCCTTTGTGTACTCTCCATGGTTCCTTTGCGATGGCTTTAAGTTTATGCCTCACCATCTATCTCTAGCCCCTTGGGTGGACTATCAAATGTGAATTTCCTTTGCAGATGTTCAATCTAGTTCAGTATGACAGGATACAGAACACAATCACAAATTGTTCTTAAACTTACAGCCTAAAACATTAATCAGTTTAAATTAGTTGATATAATATTGATTCTAATGTTCCTAATAACATTTTTGTGTGAATTGTATTCTACATTCTCGGACTGAAAAGGCTACAAATCTGCTTTTAAATTAGATAGGAAATTGTTCCAGATTTTCTATTGCTTGAGTCCATCATCAACCAAAATGGACACTGTGACCAAGAAATCAGTAGGGGATTGAGACTGGGATGGGCAGCCATGAAGGAGCTAGAAAAAATTCTTAAGTGTGAAGGATGTGTTGTTGGTGACCAAGATCAAGATAATTCATGCCATAATATTACCCATTAGTGTCAAAGTTGGACAATGAAGAAAGCTGACAGGGAGAAAGTTGATTCCTTTGAAATGTGGTACTTTACAGATACTTTGGACCACCAAAAAGACAAAGAAGTGGGTTTTAGGTAGAATCAAGCCTGAACTCTCCCTGGAAGCTAAAACGGCTAAACTGAGTCTATTGTACTTTGGTCACATTATGAAAATACAAGACAATACTCACTGGGGGGAAACAATAATACTAGGAAAACTTGAAGGAGGAAGGAAAAGAGGGAGACCCAACATGAGATGCTGGCTACTGAAATCCTTTTGGAGGTTAGAACATAAGAGAAGCCAATGTTGGATCAGGCCAATGGCCCATCCAGTCCAACACTCTGTGTCACACAGTGGCCAAAAATACCAGGTGCCATCAGGAGGTCCAGCACTGGGGCCAGGACACTAGAAGCCCTCCCATTGTTGCCCCCCCCCTCAAGCACTAAGAATACAGTGCATCACTTGCCCCAGACTAAGAGTCCCTATCTGTACCTTGTGGCTAATAGCCACTGATGGACTTTTGCTCCACATGCTCATCTAAATCCCTCTTGAAGCTGTTCATGCTTGTAGCCGCCACTACCTCCTGTGGCAGTGAATTCCATATGTTAATCACTCTTTGGGTGAAGAAGTACTTCTTTTTATCCGTTCTAACCCAACTGCTCAGCAATTTCATTGAGTGCCCACGAGTTCTTGTATTGTGAGAAAGGGAGAAAAGTACTTCTTTCTCTACCTGCTCTATCCCATGCATAATCTTATAAACCTCGATCATGTCACCCCTCAGCCGTCGTTTCTCCAAGCTAAAGAGCCCCAAGCCTTTTAACCTTTCTTCATAGGGAAAGTGTTCCAACCCTTTTATCATTCTAGTTGCCCTTTTCTGCACTTTTCCCAATGCTATAATATCCTTTTTGAGGTGTGACCAGAACTGTACACAGTACTCCAAATGAGGTCGCACCATTGATTTATACAGGGGCATTATGATACTGGCCAATTTGTTTTCAATTCCCTTCCTAATAATCCTCA
>NW_015172559.1:814984-828010 GCF_001447785.1 Gekko japonicus | reverse complement strand
CACCTGCACCCAACTTCAGTGACCTCGAGAGCCACAGCGGCAACTTCTTCCTCACTGATGTGCAGCAGAGGTGTTTCTGCAGCTGTGCTGACAACGATCTTTTCTTTTGGGCGATTTAACCCCCCCCATTTTAAAAACGTTTTCAATTTTTCTGCAAACTGGGGGCGGGGGTGGTCACCCCAGTTTGCAGGAACATTTATCCTCCCTCTTAATAGGTTATGTGAATTTGCCATCTAAAAAAATAATCCAGTTTTTCCTTGTAGACGAGGATCAGAAAACTACCTTAGCGGTCGCTAAATATTTAGCTGTAGTGATTGCCTGTAAGAGGGATGGATCTTGATCTGTTCAAGACTTTTGAGTCAGAAGAACAGTAAGATAAGAAAGTTTGCAGGAAAATCTGTTTTCTGTGTCTGTGGTCCCAGTCCACAGATTTAGGTATCCACAGATTGGGCCACAATTGAGTATTAGAATATATTATATACAGATTTTAGGGCCAAACTAGACGTGACAGCATCCACAGGTCCAATCTATGGACATCACTGCCATTTCAAAGCATTTTAAAAATGCCACGAGGGCTTAATTCTGCTTGGGCTTATAGCACCAGCAGGCTGAGGTGTGCTTGTTTCCTCCTCACACCCCCTCTACCTTTTCAAAAGCTGAAATAGCCACCTTCCCCCCCCCAGCTGTTTTGGCACTTGAAAAGGAGGGAGGACACGCGTGGCTCAGCCCTCAAGCGGTGGGCCCCTCACAGAATTTTAAAACCACTTTAAGATGACAGGGCTGTCAAATCTAGTTTGAATGTACATTATAGACTATCTAAATTTTACCAAGATTTTGCTTTTTTCCCATGCTTATTAACAGGAGGAAAGTGGGAAATGAAAATGGCCCTGGAACAAATCAAGCTAAGTGGCCCCTACTGTGCTACAAACCAGCTCTGCGGGGCCACTCAGCAGAGTGGGGCAAACAATGGGCATTAAGTCACCCACAGCATCATCCCCCAAACAGAAAGCAATGCAGGAGGAGATAACTGGTGAGCTGACGCAAACTGCCATGGCTGATGAGGGTATGAGGCCAAAGCAGCCCTTGAGGCTTGGGTAAGGTTGCTGGGGAGTAGGTCTGCTTGCTCCTGACCACCAGTGGCCCCTCTAGGGCAGTGGCCCACTGGGAAATTTTCCTGTAAGTCAAATGGCCACTCTGTCCCTGCCCATGAATGATGAAAAGAATGCAATCATGTCTTACTAGTTATGTCACTACTTTGAAAAAAGATTGACTAATAAAATGTGGAATACAGGAAAAGCTCATATACCACTTTTCAGGACTGATTACATACTACCTGTGGTAAGAAATTTTAGAAATATAGAAAGTTTGGGTTTAAAAATGAACCAAATAGTTTATAAAATCCATGTATCTGTCCCTGTCTTTGCTAGCAAAACAGCAAACAGGCTTGGCATGCTTCACTGAACCAAGCCATGATTCTTTGCAAGCCCTTTGTTGCAAGCAAATCTCTTTCTTGGTCACGCACGCAAAAGTTCACACATTCCATTCCCAGAATCTGAATCAATGTAAATTTCTACAGGTGTGAGACCCACAATTTCCTAAGCAATAAAATATGTCTAACAGGAAAGGCCATTTGGGCAGTGACAGACTTCAATCCGGAAGGCAAACTAACTCCTGAGATATAGGAATTCATACACCCCATCTCAGAGATAACATCAAAGGACAGTTTTTATCTCATGGTGGGAACGCCAGAAAAAACAATGACACTGTACTGATCCTGTATACAAAAATGTAACTTTTGTTGTATGAGACGCAAGGAAGCAATCTCCTGTAAAACTTCAAAATGTTAATTTACAACTGTAATTTAATTATTGGGGGACCTCTTTGATCATTTGGTATAAATGACGGTCAGCCTCAACAGACCTTCGCTGACTCTTGAAGGATCAGGAAAGGTTTTTACTCTCCGGAGACTTCGGGGGTCAGCTTGGAAGGCCTTTCATTTTTCTGCATGCTTTGGGGGGGACTTTGCTTGCATGTTTATTGTCTGTGTTTTCACTATCAGCATTTAAAAAATAGGAGTGTACTGTGTTGGTAAACCATTGAATGTTTTTCTTTTAATAAAGTTAAGTTTTATTTTAAGAAGAGACCTTTGAGTGTCTCTGCTAGCGCTTAGCGGTTTCCAAGGTTACACCTCTGCCTTTGGAAAGGAGGCAACACCCAGGGGACACACGAACCAGGGAAGGTGTGGGTGGCACGGGTAAATGCATTCACAGACATGTGCAGCCACACATTTTTCTCACGACACTACCAACTACAATTCTTCACTGTGCTTTGTTGAACACATCCCAAAACATATCCAGACAGCCTTCATGTTATCTTTTGTACGCATGCTGCTCCCATACAAAATGGCCCCAATAACTTGCCAAAAACATTTTTAGCTTCAAGGCTTATTTCCCTCACATAAGAAGACAAGGACACTCATATGCTTATGAACTAATTCACAGAAATTAATGGAAACACACTCCTTAAGTAATCCATGACTTTATTTTTAATTCTAGCCCTGCTATTACTTAAAATCTGAACCACCTCCTGTTCTATAATGTAATTATATTCATCATTAAAATACTTGCTCTTTTCTTTTTTGCAGATTGCATCATATATTTTAGTGTCCAGAAACATCTAGGGAATAGTGCCAGTAAGATATCGACCTTTTTTATTTTTTTAATGAAGAACACAAATTAGGAAATGTGTTTGCCCTGGAACCTATAAACCTCAGCACTCAAGCTGCCATTGTATATCTTAAAAAGAAACATAAGAACATAAGAGAAGCCAAAGATGGATCAGGCCAATGGTCCATCTAGTCCAACACTGTCACACAGTGGCCAAAAATACCAGGTGCCATTAGGAGGTCCAGCACTGGGGCCAGGACACTAGAAGCCCTCCCACTGTTGCACCCCCCCAAGCACCAAGAATATAGTGCATCATTTGCCCCAGCCTGAGAGTCCCTATCTATACCTTGTGGCTAATAGCCACTGATGGACCTCTGCTCCATATGCTTATCTAATTCCCTTTTGAAGCCGTCCATGCTTGTAGCTGCCACCACTTCCTGTGGCAGTGAGTTCCATGTGTTAATCACTCTTTGGGTGAAGAAGTACTTCCTTTTATCCGTTCTAACCCGACTGCTCAGCAATTTCATTGAGTGCCCACGAGTTCTTGTATTCCGAGAAAGGGAGAAAAGTACTTCTTTCTCGACCTGCTCTATCCCATGCATAATCTTATAAACCTCAATCATGTCAACTCTCAGCCGTCATTTCTCCAAGCTAAAGAGCCCCAAGCGTTTTAACCTTTCTTCATAAGGAAAGTGTTCCAACCCTTCTATCATTCTAGTTGCCCTTTTCTACACTTTTTCCAATGCTATAATAACTCCAAATGAGGTCGCATCATTGATTTATACAAGGGCATTATGATACTGGCCAATTTGTTTTCAATTCCCTTCCTAATAATCCCTAGCATCGCGTTAGCATTTTTAATACAGTAGCACACTGTCTAGACCTTTTTAGTGAGTTATCTACTACGTTTCCAAGATCTCTCTCTCTTGGTCAGCCTCTGCCAGATCGGACCCCATCAACGTGTATTTATATTTAGGATTTTTGGCTCCAATGTGCATCACTCTGCACTTGGCCACATTGAACCCCATTTGCCTCTTTGATACCCACTCGCCCATCCACAACAGATCCCTTTGGAGTGCCTCACAATCCTCCCTGGTTCTCACCACCTTGAACAACTTAATGTCATCTGCAAATTTAGCCACTTCACTGCTTACTCCCAACTCCAAAGATTCCAAAATTCTCTCCCCAGAGCCTCCTTGTGATTTTGCTGAAACACTGTACAATAGGTCTACCCTGTCAGACATAACTTTTCATATTTGGTATGGGAGTAAGTGAGGCTTTTATACATTTAGTCATTCCTCACCAAACTCACCTGACTCCCTCCCTTTCTTTAAACAGAAAGTAACATCTACTTGGGCAAATACCACTTTCATCTGTTCTTGAGATCTCTCTCAGCCTGCTCTACATATAGATCTTGTGTAGCAAGGAATGCAGCATTTTTTGAGATCTCTCTCAGCCTGCTCTCCATATAGGAGATCTTGTGTAGCAAGGAATGCAGCATTCCTTCAGTTCAGATGCTACCTTCATAGCAGAGGAGAGAAGGGAAATGGGTGATGATGATTAGTTTACAAGTGGGAACCCACAACCAAGGAGGCCTAAGGTGGTTTACAAACGTATATATGCCGGCATAAAAGAATATACAAATAATTAAAACACCATAAAATTATACAGTACAATCCTTATGGACTTGTCAAACAGAAACTATTAGTAAGGACTGATGATGCAGAAATGCAACTAAATGATCTTCAGAGAGGGATGGTTTTACAATGCCTCCTGAAAGCACTCAAAGACAACACCTTTGCCAACTCTTCTGGGAAGCCATGGCAGTGTTCTGGACCTATGAGAAAAGGCCCTCAAAGAGGAAGAACGGATGACCACAGCCCTGTGGGATAGAGTTCCCAGCTCTGGTTTGGGAAATAGTTGGATACTGGGGGGGGGGGCGGTTTTGAGCTTGAGGACGGTGGGCTTTGGGTGAACTGATCTGTCACCTGGAGATCAGTTATAATTCTGGGGCATCTCCAGCCACCACCTGGAGGTTGGCAACCCTACTGTGAGAGGGAATAGCATGTAGGAATCACCGGGAAGAATACAGCAGAGGCAGATTGTTCTTTCTGAGGTTAAGAAACAGCAATCTGCCCATTTTAGCTGCTAAGCCTTATAGCTTGAAAGGTATTGTGCTTTCCCCCCAGTACTCTTGTTGGGGATCATCGTTCAGAAGGCTGTTCTTCACTTTCCCTGTCCCCTACAGGAGGGCTGAAAGCAAATCTTCTCATAGCCCTGAAAAGATGTGCAATGTCCAAGCCCTGAGCCTTGGTCCCCACAAGCCTAGATGTCAGGATTCAAGCGTTCTCCTGGGGAGTCATGCACCAGCTGGGGGACTTAGACTCCAGGAACGGAGGACCGATACACCACTAGCCTCAGAACATAGATGAGAGCCCCCAAACTGGGTGTTCTTTCCTATTTATCAGAGTGAAAACTCCTGGGACAGTGTTACTTCACAGCTGTTACCCAGTCCTTGTTTCGCTCCAATTCCATCCTCCCCGGCTGTATCTCTCCTCTTTATTCCCGCTTAACCCGTTCCCCAGCTTAAAGCAACAGGTCCAATGATCTATGGTGTTCCACCTCCCGTCTGTCAGGACCGCCTCCTCATCTTCTTCCTTTGTCTCCTCGGCTTGGCGTGGAGAGTCGTCCGATGGGTCGTTGTTGGAGGTCGTTGTTGACTCTTTGCACCTGCTCTCTGAAGTCTTGCTGTCCCTCTTCACTTCTCTGACTTCCCTGTAGATCCCTTGTTCTTCTTCATTGTTCCCTCACTGTCCTGATCAACCTCACTTCTCTGGATTCTTTGTGTTAGAGTTGTAGTGAACCATCTTCTGGGAGTCAGCCAGCCAGCTCGTTCTGGCACTAGACTGAAATCTGCTGTCTCCTCACCTGCCCTGCAATCCCTAGCTGGAGCTTTATAATCAATTTTGTTTAGATTGAAAGGAAGCAAAGAGCAAGCCATTTAATTTCATTTGGACTAACATTAAAGAGGAAAAATGAGACTACATATTCATAGCCCACATTCTCCCTGTTTTTGTGGTTCCCCGCTTTTATGGGGTGCAGGGGAAAATGCTGTATTTTTCTGCATATCTGGCATTTCCACAGTTATTAAAAAAAATCTGGGATAAAATATGATAGAAAGATGACAGAGAAAACAACTTTGCCCATTATACAGATGAATTAATGGACATAGTTTCATCTGTCGTATTTCTTTATGTAGAAGGACAGATGTTAAAGTCACAAGAGTCCTGCCAAGATAGTAACCCCAATGTCCAACAACAGAGATTTTTGGAAGGCATTTGGAGCAATGAACACAACACCCTATCTTACCGGAATC
Organism: Gekko japonicus; assembly: GCF_001447785.1. NCBI lineage: Eukaryota > Metazoa > Chordata > Lepidosauria > Squamata > Gekkonidae > Gekko > Gekko japonicus. Next base: position 821,968 of record NW_015172559.1, on the reverse strand, counting down.
AGTACTTTTCTCCTCCCTTAGCAGAGGACAGGGTAAAAAATTACTAGTAGTAAAAAAAAGAACAATAGGATTTGGAATACACATCTCAAATGTTGGTTGCATTTCAGATTTTCTGGAGAGAAGGCTTCACATCATTGCTCTTGACCAGTGTTCCCTCTAAGCTGAGTTAGTGTGAGCTCACACATTTTTGCCTTCGCTCAGGAAGGATGGCTCCAGAGCACACTAATTTATGCAGTAGCCAAATGGCTCACGCTCACAACTTTAATGCCAGTAGCTCACAAAGTAGAATTTTTGCTCACAAGACTCCACAGCTTAAAGGGAACATTGCTCTTGACTCTACATTTTTACTTATTGTATCTGGCTCTGATGCAGTATTTGCTTCTGCAATTAATGGAAACCTGTAATCTACAAGTAAATGCACAGTATTAACTCCCTCCCCCCTTCTGTTTTGACAGTTCTCCCCCAGACTAGAGAAACTTGCTTCAAGCTCTTTTCAAGAATGGCTTACTTCACAGCATGGTGTTAACGGATGAAATACTAAATGCATTTTTCTTCCTCCACTCTCTGTCTGAAAGAACTGGCATTTGTACAAAGTATAAAGTATTCTGTAACATGTAACCTTGTTGAAATCCATTTCACATTAAACTGTCCAGTAGTATAAATCATTCATTGAAAGAACTCAAGGCTTATTTAATCTATTTAGCTAATGAATTACAAGTATGTGTGTGTGAGAGAGATCTCACTGAATTCAGTGGGTTTTACTCCCACACACATATATTTGTTTGTATAAAGTGTACGTAAAGGGATAAAGTCAATGTTCTTTACAATCCTCAAAATTACTCAACAACAGGCATAAATTGTATTTATACAGTTCCCATTTAAAGACTGGTCCGTTCCCTTGTGATGACCCATGTACTGTTATCACACATCTCTAGACAGACTAACTATTCTAAAAGTTTGTTTATTCATTCATTCATTCATTCAATTTATACTCCGCCCTAATCCTCGGGATGGCTTACAACATTGGCACCAGTTGCCGATAAAACCGTATAAATCATTTAAAACAATGCAGTACAGATAAGATCATAAAATCATAAAGTAAGTTCATTAACAAAAAGTAGCCTTCAATCAGGTAAGAATACCAGCATATCAACTCACAACCAGCGACTGACATCTGGCATAAACTAAGATTCTGCATATAAAAGAGGTGCAGTAACTCTAACACTTGCTTGCATGTTACACTGAATTCACACATACTTCTTGCATGTGCAGGTGTAAATCTGTTTGTAAGAAACAGCCAACACATGTTCACTTTACAACTGAAAATGGGGATCAGTGCTGAGATAAATGTGGGGCTGGTATCACATGTTAAACTGTACAAGTGTTGATTGTAATATGAGAATTAGTCCATGCATGTATTTAAAATATATATACTTCCAGGGGGCTAACGTGTTGGTCTGAAGTAGTAGAACAAATTTTGAGTCCAGTAGCACCTTTACAACCAACAAAGGTTTATTCAAGGTATGCATGCACACAAAAACTCATACCTCGAATAAACCTTTGTTGGTCTGAAAGGTGCTACTGGACTCAAAATTTGTTTTAAAATACTGTACAAGGATTGTATGTGAGTTCATTGTAACTTGTGAACAGGGCTATAGTGTTTCAAATAAAGAAAGAATACAGCTATAGACAATTCTAGCAGAGTACCTGGGCCCATACCATGAGGCCACACAGGTTTCCTTGGCTGTCACCATATTCCTGTGGAATGTCCCTGGAAGCTAACCAAAGCCAGAGTTATACTAATTCGGGTGCTACCTGAAATATTTTCTTCTTCTCAAACTGACTCATATCTGGAATTGTTACTTCACTGGAATAAATTCACACAAAAAATGTGGCTGGAAATCCTTGCCCAAATATCAAATAATTATTAGTGATGAAAAGAAGACAGCAGTACTGAAGCTGTTTAGAAAAACCAGCTCTGGATCACACACATCCATTTTTTTCAAATTAGTATTACCAGATACACAGTTACAAATGCCTTGCATTTAAAAAATGGAAAGAAGAAAGAGTATTGGGCCTGGCATAAACTTTATGAGCACAGTGCAATGAAAGCTATGAGTCTTGTTTAATACTGAGAGGGATGTTTCTCTCCATAGAAAGCACAACATCCCTTTCACCTGGCAACTGGTACCCTTTTATAGACACAATTCACATTAAGCATCCAGTATAAATTACAAGGTACCTTTGCTAAGTGAGAACCTCAAATACACTGAGTTGTTGGGTAGACCACTAGCCCAGCTGAGTCACTGCCGTTCAGATTTTTTTCCAAAAGGCGAAACTACTGAAAAATGCCCTTCCTACTAGTTTTGAAACACAGATTAGTAAAAGCAACATGATGCATGCTAAATGAGACTAAATATACTCAAAGGAAATATGTGTTTTCATTCTGCAAAGTACACTCCCAGTCAGAAAGACAATTAACCCTTCTTCTGTTGTCAGGGCTAGAGACAATTGGTTCAACACAGTTGCCTGTCATGGGCTGGGGTGCCAGTCAAAGGGAGTCCAGAACAAGCTAAGGTATAAAGTACTGAGACTGATGCATAGGGCTTATATTCACAACTCACACTACACCCAAACACCCACCCACACCCGTGATTGGATATTTACAGTGCACCCCTAGACCCATAGGTCTCCCCTAGGATCCTAGCTTCCCCATAGGTGCGCTCTAGGATCCGTTTAGGCTACTGTTTCTAGAAGCAAAGTGCGGGTCCTTTGCCCAACCCCATGTTAGCCCGACCACGTGCGCAGGCTTCCCCGGGTACACAACACAAGGTCAGGAGCCAAGAAGACAGTGCAAAGTCCAAAAAGCCAAACCAGGGTCAGGAGCCAGAAACACAGAGCCAAGTACAAATCACTAACCAGAAACGCAGTCCAAAGCCAAGCCGGGGTCAGGAGCCAGGAACACAGAGCCAAGTCCAAAACCAGGGGGTCCAAAGATCTAGGTGCAAGAGCCGAGCCAGAGTGGATGCTAGCAGCACCAAGCTGACTTGTTGCTTCCATGAAGGGTACTGCCCAGAGTGTGGAGTTAAATGCTGCTACCAATTAGCCAGCTGCACGATCAGCCAGGCTCCTGTTAGAACTCTGGGCTGGCTGAGCATCTCCCTTGTAGCCTGGCCTCTCTTTGTCTGCTTGCTAAGTTTTGTTGCAGTCGCTCCCTTAAACAAGTCACACGTGGGGGTGAGTCAGGAGGACTTTCAGCTTGCAGTTTCTCCTTCTTCTCTGGGCCAGGTGTGAAGACTGCTGTTACATGCACTTGCCAGCTATCCTCCTCTGCTGCTTCAGAGGGGCTAGCTGTGGTTTCTGCAGGCTCTGTCAGCTCATCCTCATCCATGCCCATGACAGTTGCCCACATTTGTTCAAACACCAGTATTCCATCACTGAAAATATTACCCCTTTCCTAATTCACTATCCTGCCAAGAGTGGTATCACATTACTAGTGACAAGCACCAACTCCCTGCTTGTAGCATTAGACCCATTTTTCAACATCTGTCTTGGAATTTATGTTCTAGGACCACCCCCAATTCAGCCTAGGGATGTTAGCCTCCAGGTGGGACCTGGGGATCCTCTGGAAATACAGCTCATCTCCAGACTATAGAGATCAATTCCCCTCGAGAAAATTGATGCTTTGGAGAGTGGAAAATATGGCATTGCACACCACTGAGGTCCCTGTCCTCCCCAGGCTCCATCCCCAAATCTCTGGCTCTGGCAACTCTACCCCTCCATCCCCTGCCAGTGGCCAGGGGGACCTGGCAACCCTGTCTTCAACCAGTGGTCAGTATGTGGGAATTATTGTGAACAGGTACATGCTAAACAATCCTTGGATGAAACCAAGAAGATTTGAGAGACCTTAACTGCCTGACTTTGCAAACCCTTTTAAGGTGGCTCCAATCCTACTTCTTCAACCAAGGACCCCAGCACTGAATTATACAAGTAAACCCCTGTGTTTCTGGCCACCCACCAAGCTGTTTTGTCATTGTCCAGAAGGTTAGTGAACCAAATAATTGCTTGCTCCAGCTGCTATTTGCAGCTTTCCCCATTGGGATCTCAGTAGAAAGAGGTAAAATGCCCCCATTGCAGCTACAGCTTTTCTTCTGGTAGAACCAACTTAGAATCCCAGAACTGTTGACCTCCTGACTAGTGTCTTCTGCCTCCTCCTTCAGCAGGCTAGCATAATACTTCAAAAGTCCAAGCATCAGGTAAACTGAGAAATCAGACCCTTTTTAATAATAATTTAAAAAATCATTTTTAAAACTACATTTCTTTTAAACTGCATATAGCAGAACTGGTATAATTTTCATTTAATCAAAAACTTTCACACATTGAATTTCCTGTTATGCAGTCACCCAGCATTTATGGTCCAACGCTCTTCATATTTTTTATTATTTTTTTATCCTGGCTGCAATATGATGTGCAAAGGAACTTGTCAACACAGCTCACACAGACACACGTTCTTGCCTTTGAATGCTTTAGTCTGTTCTTCCTGTTACCATTCACACTTTAATGATAGTGACAGGCAAAGCAGGCTTTCCCTATCTCTGTGTTTATGGGATTGCAATCCATAGTGCTGTGTACAAATAAATCAGTGTGTCATTGAAAGGCAAGTGTGAAAGTCTATAAGCGAGGGCTAAATCATATTGAAGAACAGCTTAAACGATCCTTTTCCATCTAGCTGAGAAAGGATGTGAATCCATTCATGTTAGAATCAAAGAAGTTTATTTCTCTTTTATTAAGGATTCTCTTCAAAATCCCGAGAGCTTGTTGGTGTTTCACTTTCTTTAAGATAAACTATTGAATATCCCTGAATTATCAAGACTGCTAAGCTAACAAGTTTTCAGTCGCAAAGGGCCAAACCAGAAAAATTGTGAGAAGACCCAAAGCTAAACGTCAAGCAGAAAATTCTAGTAAGGAACTGTTATGGGTTTAAATTTAATATGTTCTTATTGGTCTTTGACTATCATTAAAAATGTTAATTTATTATATTGTCTTACAGTTACTGTGTTAATCATGCCTTTTATTAATCACTATCCAAGTTAGCCATGGGCATTCTCTCTTTACTGAAACACATATGTATGACCTTTAAGCCTGGTTTAAGGCACACCAGTATCTATAAATGATGACACTTATTGTTCATCATAAATGGTGTAAACAGTACAATGATCTCAGAATTGCTAACTGCACCAAAATCAGCTATTGATTTACAAGTGGGCAGAATGGAGGCAGTTGAATAAAATCAAGAAAAGCTTTGGCTGTTCTCAGTAGCATTAATAACAAGTAGGGTTGTAAGATAGGGGACTGGAAGGGGACAAAATTCCTAGGGTCTCTGATCATCCTGGGGGTGCTGTAATACATTTTAAATAAAGTCCCGTTATTGAAAGGAAGGGGGAAGTGTGACCCTGGGCCAGGCACTCTCTCTTAAGATAATTATCTCACTTGCAATTATGATAATAAAATGCAAGGGAGACCACAATTACCATCTTGAATCCAAGGAGCTAAAAAGGGATAAAAATGTTTTAAGGAAGATAATATAATAAGTATGAGGTATGGAATGGAGGAAAACCTGTGGTACACATAGAGATAACCCATTAATAGCCTCTTCATACCATCAAGTGATATGATTTGTTTCCAATGGATGTTTGGATTGGGCCTGGATGGTGGTGGTGGGGCCTGGAAGAAACCTTGGGGGATCTGTAGTGGCTCGCAGCAGCCTTGGAAATAGGAAATCTCATTAAATGATGCTCGGCAGGGAGAGACATGCACTCCATTCTTAACAGTATTGAAGAAAGTCTTTTCACTTGTGCTTCCTGTATCTGTACTTCTTAGAAAGATCTAAGAACCCAAATTTACATGGTAGAGCTGTGGATCAGGGCTTCTGCTGCTGCTTTATAAATGCTAATTTCAACCACTGGTGGTTGCTTTGAATACGATGGAAGGACTGGGGGGGGGGGGCAGCGTTTACCCCTTTCCTTCCATACACTTCTCCAGTGCAGCAGTTAGCTCTCGTGGGAAAACACATGGATTCAAGAACCTGAACACACACATGTTTTCCTACAAAAGCCCACTGCAGCTTTGGAGAGAAGCTCTTTAAATCGCAAAAGAGGCATGCAATGAAAGGGTTAAGCATCTTTTCTCTCAGTGATTGTTCTATAGTCTTTAAAGAAGCTATCTGATGCTGCAATTTCATTTAAAAACAAAACCAAACCTGATATTCCAGTAACACAAGGCTTTTGAGTCAAGTCTAGTTGACCCTGAATCTGCTATAGGAGACATAACTAAACTGGTACTTTGTAAATACAATCAAGTGCTCTGAACACACCTCTATCAATACAATCAAGTGTTCTAAACATGCTAATAGTTGTAATTGCCAAGCATTAAATCCAACTCAGTTAAAACCTCTCATACAGCATTAGGTCATGAAATACTCATAAAACTCAGCCTTACAATCAGTGTTTTTTTGGTAATCTCTAGCTTTCTACTTCTATAAATGTTAAATTCACTCCCAACATGCCTTAAAATAATAATATGCAAATAGATATGACAGTTAAAGAGGGTTTTAAAGTAAGGATACTTATAACTGTTTAAAATGTCAGTCTTCATGCCAGGAAAATAGAACGTTCATGAAGTTCAATTCAATTAAGTTGTCTGTTCCCAGTTTACCAATCCAAAAAGGATTACATTGCCTCAAGTTAATGCTGCCCAACATTTTATGTGGATTTTAAACAGGTCTTGCTTTTATTCAGTCAAAAAGAATAATTGAAACAAACACCAGTTTATATTCTACTGTACTGCTCACAAAACCAGAAACTCTTCTGTTGATACAGTGTATGAAGGTAAGCCTAGGTACATCTGCTCCGTGTGTGTGTGTGTGTGTGTGTGTGTGTGTGTGTGTGAGAGAGAGAGAGAGAGAGAGAGAGAGAGAGAGAGAGA
>NW_015172559.1:801283-814960 GCF_001447785.1 Gekko japonicus | reverse complement strand
GATAGATAGAGAGAGAGAGAGAGAGAGAGAGAGAGAGAGAGAGGCTGGCCCAGCACAGGGAACTGAGGAAAGAGATGAGATCATCTTACATTCTGCTTTTGAAATGGCACACAAAAGTTCAAAATAAACAAAACATTTTATTTAACTTGGAGGAGAAAAGGTCAGATGGAATCAGGTGTAGGATGTATGAGGTAAACAGATCATAAAACTGAGGTAACTTTGTATTTGCACAACCACCAGGTAATTTGTTGCCAACAAGTAAATGTTTCTACTATTCACCAATGTCTTTACAACTTTGAGGAGAGAGGATTTCTTTTCAGCTTCTGCTTAAACACTCAAGCACAGGTTCTGAGTTTCACCGATACATAAAGTTTATAAGGCAGTTATATACAACCAGGTTCCCAAACCCCTTCTTCATACACAAACCAGGGATGACTCTTCTATTTCCCTTCTTAAATGTGCAGGGATCACTTCTCTTTACTAGAAGCTATTTCCCTTTTTTGCTTGAATGAGAATCCTTCTTGATCTACTCACTCTCTTAGCCACCTTTCCAGTCAGTTCCCAACTGTCATTCCTTAACTGACTCTCTGAACAGAATTCCATTCAAACAGCCTGTCACTCAGAGATTGGTCTCAGACTCTGTTAGGCATTAACCACTGACAGTGCATCACAGTCATTTATCAAAAGGAATAAGTAAAGTTATTAAAAACCACAGCCTGTATCTAATTACATTCCAAAAACCAAGGGCTCTGCTGTTTTCTCAAAATGGGGTGCTGATTTCTACTAATTCCCTATCTACTGACTCTCCCACCCCCTGGCAAAAAATTTCAGGGGGCTGCAGCAGGAAAGTGATATTGGTGAAGACCACATTCCCTTCTTAAGAAAAGTTAAGAGCACTTAAGTTTTCTTAACTGCATGGCTAGACACCAGCCAGCAGTGGATGAAATAGTTATACTCCTACTTTGTAAACTGAGCAGGATTCATTTTGCAGCCACAGCTCTACAGAAATTTTTCACTGTGGTTGGAGACAGATAATACTATAAAAAAGACGTATAAGAGATTTTCTTTGTCCTACTGTCATACATAGCCCACAAATTTGGCAGATTTTTGGAAGAGAACAAAAACCTCCAAAACCTGTTTGACCAGAAACAATAGCAGGATGAGTGTGCACACCACAGGTAAGAAAGCCTCTATCACATTACTTTAAGCCCTGTGGAAAACTGCCTTTAGACCACCTTATAAAGTGCAGCATTGCATTGTCTGTGGCCTTGTATGTTCAGTTCTGAATAAGAATGAGATGTATAGCAGAGCACTGAGAACCATTCTTTTACCTGATTGGTTCAGCTGGCTTCACACATATTGTCTAGCCATTTAAATGTTCTCACAACTATGTGGAATCCACTCATGGATAAAAAGTTTTCAGCTGGGAGGGGGGTGTTTAAAGATAAAGATGTCCTGACACAATGCTACATGGCACAGAGTAAGATGGCCATCAGTGTTCCATAGCTGTCCCACTCCATAGCTGCAGTGAAATGTGCAATGGCTATGAGAGATTCAAGGACAAAGAAAAACAGGAATTCAGAGATGGGGATATACCTGATAAAAAAAGCATTGGCATTACTCCATCCATTTCCCCTTGATCAGGTCTCCAAACATCAACCACCCTCACTCCAGCTGCCATGTAGTTTAAACCTCTGAAGTCAATACCCAGTAGAATAACGTGGCAAAGAAGACAAACGGCGCATTAGAGATTCCTTTCACATGATGAGATATTTGCATGTAGAAATTGAGAACAACCAGCTTCACTGCTCATAGAAAATTAGGGAATCATATGCCAATTTCAAAGTAAATCAAACCAATATAGTGTTAAAACTGCTGAACAGAATGTTTTGGGCAGAACAACAGACCGATAACAAGGATTGCAGTAAATCCATAGATGTATTAGATGTTGTGGAAACATCTAATTACTGAAACATATACAAAAGTTGAAACAGTCAATGAAAACTATGAGGAAAACAGAAAATCAATGTACACTGCATCTTTCCGTTTTACCTTTATGCACAGAATTGAAATATAGCTTCTACGTTGGTGAGCCTCACAGTGGCTCCCGCTCCATTAATTCTGAGTGCAAACAGCAAAATTTTACATTGCCAAAGCTCTAATGAGATATTATTCTTTTTGCTGAGGGGGGGGGATTCAACTTACGAGACACAGTTGTGGAGAACAGTACATGAAGCTTTACTGAGAGTGATGATGAGAATACAGCTAAAGTTGCCAGTTTGCCAGAAATCCATGTACTGTTCAGATTCTAGAAATGTCACCCAATGCCCATTTATTGCATCTGCTGTCCCAGACTGGTGGTCTTCATTGTTATAAAAGTCTCTGCCTTACCATGTCAGAGAGGTAAGGAAAATATGCACACTCACTTGAGATGAAGTTCCACTGAAATAAACTGAGCTGCCCAAAACAACCATAAAGGTAAAGGTATCCCTTGCTTTTAGGCCAGTCTAGCAGTTTAGGCCAGTCTTGCTTGAAAGCCAGTCTAATCCAACTCTAGGGGGTGGTGCTCATCTCCATTTCCAAGCTGAAGAGCCAGCGCTGTCTGAAGACTTCTCCGTGGTCATGTGGCCGGCATGACTGGATGCCGAGGCACACGCTGTTACCTTCCCACTGAAGCAGTACCTATTTATCTACTTGCAATTTCTTGCTTTCGAACTGCTAGGTTGACAGGGGCTGGTGCCAGAGAAGGGAGCTCACTCTGTCATGCGGTACACTCGGGTCTCGAACTGCCGAACTACCAACCTTCCAGTCTGCAACTCAGTGTCTTAACTTCTGAGCCACTGCAGCCCCTAAAACAACCAAATTTACTCCCAAATAGATGTGCATAGGATTGCTAATTTACTACAGTACTTCCTAAGTATATTTACGGTGAGTCAGTGACACTGGGTTTAGCGGTTTCTCCCTAGTAAGTGCACATAACATTGCAGCCTATGGACTGATGCTACAGGCTAATTTTGTTAACTCCTCTGCAAAGTATTTTAAAAACACTGTTTTATTGTATTTTATAAATGATAGGATTAAAAACAACAAAACAAATGAAAACCTAGTCCCATATGACCCCTCTCCAAAGCTCATCCAAATAAAGATACAATAGCCTGCAAGCATCAAAATCATGACCAGTTACAAGCAAACCACCAGTACACCAGGCTTGGATCCAGCAGAGGATTTCCATGAATGCAAATGATTTTTGCAGATTCTCCCCTTGTACTTCAATGGGAGCCCTGTGTTTCCTAGGAGCAATATTTGGGACTATAGCAAGACTGGGGCAGATGTCCTGCTGTGTTGACAGAAATCTCTTGTATTACCAGCGAATCCAAGCCATGATATGAAATTGCTGTCCAACTGCACTCTACGGGTTCGGTTTAAAATGATCAACCAGGTGACTCATGACAAAACATTCCTCAGTGGAAGCTCTGTTCTTGAATGAGAACTTGGAGCAGGTGATAATGACTCGTCCCAATGAGGTGGAAGACTTCTGTTTTCTGAGGATCTGATGTGGGTAATAGATCTGCTGTGTTGCCAGGGACCCCTTCCCAGATGCGTGCTGTATCTTGGTTAAATTCCCTTTGGCAACCATTTTAGGAGCTAGTCATGCCATGCTTTGGGGAAGGTGAGGTCAAGACTCTCCTCAGGCTATTCTAATGAGTGACCAAACTTTGGGTGGGAGATTGATTCACTGATGGGACATCAGCACGTCTGCCCTGATATCACCACAGGGGCTTGCACTCACCAAATCTATCAATGTAATTTCATTAGCAAGGAAAAGTCTTCCTGAGTACAAAATCTAATTACTATCAATCAGCTAGGTGGGCTTGATTGCTTTTACTGATCTTGTCTGAATGTCTTTTACCAACCTGCAGGCATGGGTTAAGCATCCACCTTGCTAGACCTTTTGTCCACCCTGCCTAGATGCTGTCACCTTTCGTTACATTTCTGGGAAGCCCCCCTTCCTAATTCAGTCAAAGTCAGGTAACACAGAGACCGATTTCACACAAGAGCTGTGCCGTGGTCACGCCTCCCTTTGCCCCACTTCTATTGGTCAATTTCCCACTTGAAGCCGTGCGGCTGCATTTTGACCCACGGCTGCGCCCAATTTTCCCTGCGGTTTCATGATCCTCAAAAAACAGGATCATGAAACCGCGGGGAAAATCAGGGGAAGCTGCGGGTCAAAATGTGGCCGCATGGCTTCGAGTGGGAAATTGACCGATAGAAGCAGGGCAAAGAGAGGCGCGGCCGCAGCACAGCTCTTGTGTGAAATTGGTCCCAGAGTTTCATCCTGGATTCACTCTGAAATCCTGGACTTTACAATTATTTCTTTGGTATTCTGTTGTGCTGGCTCCTATAACTATCACTGTTCTGCCAGCCAAAATTGTGCAGTCTCACCCCTCTGCTGGCTCAGAGGCTGCCAACTCCACTCTTCTCTTCTGGAACCAGAAAATCTTTTTACTATTTCCTTTGGAAATGCTGCCTAAAGTTTTTTACACATTTTCTGGACCATCTAAACCAGACATGTCTAGCACGTGGCCTGAAGGCCAGAAGTGGCTCTTCCAGGGCTCTTATCCGGCCTGCAAGCAACAGGGAGAAAACTGGTCCAAATGAGGACTGGAAGGGCCTATATTAGAGCATTATACCCCCCCACACACACACTGAGGTCCCTGCCTTCCCCAAACATGGGCCCTCCCCAGGGTCTTCCCCCAGATCTCCATGGATTGCCCAGCCCAGAGTTGGCAACCATAAGGGGCCTGCCTTCTGTCCCTGGCCAAGGCACATGGTCAGGATTCACTGCCTACTTCTGCCTCCTCCTCTTCCAGCCCGAGCACATTGGGCTCCTGCGCCTGCCACCCAGGCTGCTGGAAAGATGGCTGTCTGTTCATGTGCGGCAGGCCGAACCTCTTTGGCCCCACTTCCCCAAGCCCAGTCGAGCAGCTTCCCACTTGCAGGCAGCCCAGGGAAGGTGCCCACAGGCACAGGAGCCCGTGGAAAGCCATCGGGCTGCTCACCAAACGTGCCCACTTATGTAAGCATGTGAACAGAATGACTGGCCAGGCTTGGCACACTGTGCACAGCAGCCCAGGTGAGAGGGAAAAGCCCAATACTTTTGCCATGTGTGCGGAATACCGAGGATCCCCAACTCCTCCTTCATGGCCAGTCTCTGCCAATTTCTGCTACAGAATTTTCACTCAGCCAGAGGCCTGGCTTTCTTTGACTCTCTCTCCTCTCATGAAACTCTTTACATACATGTCCTCCTGAACACAACACTTTCATGTTCTTATGCTTGAATACCTTTCCAATTCCTGTACCCCTATATTTCCCTCAATAAATTCTAAACCTAGCTCTGGAAAAGATCTAGTTGTTTCATGGTTACTGGTAGCCTATTAGAGGCACTTTGAGCTTGCTTGTATGCTATCCAGGTAAAGATTCCCCCTAATTGGCAAGTGTCAGTTTTCCAAACTAGCCAGATTGTGGAAGGGCAAAGCACAAATTCCTAACACTGGTTGCAGTTCTGGGAGAATGTCTTGAACCCAAGTTAGAAAGTCCACAGGTATCTGAGAATGCATGTGAAAGGGAACACATGTGGTAACAGCTGCTTTGTAGGAATGTCTTTTTTCCTTTTTTCCCTCTGCTCTTATCTCTTTTTTTTTTTTTTAAAGGGAGAAACTTTCCAAAACCTTACCAAGTCCCAGTGCTCTTTCACCAAATCCAGATAGCATTACCCTTAGAACTTCTAATTTCATGGAAATTATGTTCCTACTCAAAGTTTCCCTGTTCATAATTATGTTCCTACTCAATTATGTTCCTACTCAAAGTTTCCCTGTTCATAAGCAAATGAATGGATAGCACACTTCCATACCATTTATCTGTTCACTTATTTTGCTTGCCATATAACAAGACCTTGGTCATCATCATTTTCACCATTGTGATTTCCTCTAGTTCTAGTATCAAAGTGAATTCAAAGTTTTAAAGATTCTTCCAGTCAATATTATTTTACAGTAATCAAATGTTTGCCTACCCTTGCCAAAGTCAGTGTGCCTTGCTTGCACGATTTGCACCGGACCCGCAGTTTTCCATGTGTAACAGCCTGGCAGGAACTTTTACAGTAAACATAGAAATTGCTGTAACTAGCAGTATCTGTTGAGAAAGAAGAACAAGTAAAAATGTATATATTATTAGCAAGAACGTGTGGTGTTTGAGAGTGAAGAAAAACAAGAACTCTGAAGAACAAATTCAAGAGCACATTCCTCAAGCAGAATCCTAGAATGAAGCTTCACAAGGTAACAACCATTTAAGACAGGTATCCGTATACCCAGATGATTGAAATATATTCTGCTTTATTCTCTGTAACAGGGAGGTAGAGTATCTCTTGGAGCATTACCTCTATTATCTCCCACACACAATAACCTCCTCTCACATCCTTCACATCTTCACAGACACATATGTAGCTTAGACAGGCAATCTACCCTAACATGTAGAATTGACACTTCCCTCCCAGTGAGTTTCAGAGAGCAAGATGTGGAGAAGATGGGAGTCTGACACAAGTGCTAGTGAAGTCATAGGGCCTGGAGGTTTCAAGGCCAGGAAACACAAGGGAGATTCACCTACACATTCCATCCTGTTAGCACAAGGATCCCTGGTCCTTTTCTGCCAGCAGGGGGTGGGAGCTTCCCAGGAGTGGGGTGGAGGCATGATGATGTCATGTGGACGTGACATCATCACACCAGGAACATCATGTAGAGAACCAATACTTGTAAAAGTGCTTTAGGTTAGATATTTAACTTTTATTATTTTATTTTTGCCGTTTACTGCTCTTATAGTGCATATCTCTGCACATGCCTTTAATAACCCTTATTAATTATATTTTGTGGTAATCTTGGTTTTGGAGCATCAATCTGAATCCAGTACTTTAGCACTTCATTGGCTACAGCTACCAGAGTAATTATTTTGTGAAACTCAGCTTGCTTCTGTCCCACCTTGCAAGGCTGACTTCTTGATTAAGACCCAGTAGGGCAGGAGATTTCCCTTGGCCTCTTGGCTGAAGGGTTAGTTAAAGGGATTGGTGGTAGCTAGTTACCCTGAGGTTGTGAGGATTCATCCCCTCGCCCAGCCTTTTGCTGTTTGCTCATGCCTAACCTGCCACCTTTAGGGAATAATTCTTTGACAGTAAGCCCTAGAAGTACTCTGCTTCCATAATATATATTTTGTTTTTATTTATTTATTTTTCATATTTATATCCCACCCTCCCCAGTGGGCTCAGGGCGGCTCACAAGGGCAAGGTAAAACCGAGCCATAATGAAAACATATAATACAGAATAAAAACATCCAACATTAAAACAGTGGTGCTCAATCAATTACTAAACGTAAGTCCAAGATGACTCAGCTCAATATGTGTTGATCAGATTAGAAGGAAGGAGACAAGCAAAGCCATAGCCCCAAGGCAACAACCGTCACCAAAAGCTGTGGTACCACCCCAGGTAATCAGGGGAGCAGTGACACCACACTTTGCCAAATTCGCCAAATCTACTTTCTAAGTTGGTCTGAGGTGACAGAAGCATATGGAGTATATTTAGATTTCCTGGGGACTCTGGGCAGTTGGTTGATATAAGGTATTTATCTATGATCCAAAGATTATTTTTTTTAAATGCTGCCTTTCATGGTCTCTTAGACCTATGCTGTACTTGGATTGAGGATTAAGCCTCCTTCCACCCTGTTAATGGCTGGTAAATGAGTCATTCTGCCACCTTTATCATCTATTCATTCGTATGCATTGTCAAGCCATGGCAAAGCTGAAGGGAGGCTTTGAATAAGAGTACTTCCCAGCCCCTGACAATATCATCCCTAGACTACATGGTGGGAAGTACAGAGGTTTCCTGTAGATGAGTAGTCTAAGAACTATTGCTACATATTTATTTGGTATAGTTATCTTCAGAACTGTATAAAACATGACAGCAAGATTGTCTCGGACAACAGAGTTTACAATCTTAGGCAGAAAAAGAAGGTGAAGAGGGGACAAATGACAGTTTGGATAAGGTAGAGGTGGGTTAACTGCTCATACAAAGCACATAAAAAATGAGACTGTAGTGATTCAAGAAAGGTTTGCGGAGGAAAGTTTCGATGTCACATTTCAGGAGAAATGGCTTAGAGAATAGAAAATGGTAAGCTGTTCCAGGAGCAGAGAGCAGAATGGAGCAGAGAGCAGAATAGAGCGGATAAAAGGAAGTACTTCTTCACCCAAAGAGTGATTAACACATGGAATTCACTGCCACAGGAAGTGGTGGCGGCTATAAGCATGGACGGCTTCAAAAGGGAATTAGATAAGCATATGGAGCAGAGGTCCATCAGTGGCTATTAGCCACAAGGTATAGATACGGGCTCTGGGGCAAGTGATGCTCTGTATTCTTGGTGCTTGGGGGGGGGTCAACAGTGGGAGGGCTTCTAATGTCCTGGCCCCAATGGTGGACCTCCTGATGGCACCTGGTATTTCTGGCCACTGTGTGACACAGAGTGTTGGACTGGATGGGCCTTTGGCCTGATCCAACATTGGCGTCTCTTATGTTCTTATTAATGACTGAACCCCTCACCCTCAAAAAAGAGTAAAGAAAAGGAAATGGAATAGGACATTTATCCACAAGTTGACCTCATATTGTTACTTTCCAGGGTCTCACCCAGTACCTGATCCTTTTAACCAGGGATGTCAGGAATTGAGTCTGGGACTTCCTGAATGCAAAGCAGATGCTGTGCCACTGGACCATGGCCTCTCCACCACAGTAGCTGGTCCTGAGACCGAAAGGGGCCTACAGAGGAGGCCTGATCAATAAAATATTCAAGGTGTGCTTGTGTGATCAAGTAGGCAGCATTGTTATGGACCATGGCAAGCATACAGTCCTCACTGAACTCATCCCGTTCTTTTCTGTTGGAGACGACAGACAGTTGATACTGCCGTTGAAGAGGAAGGCACTAAATGACATGACAGTGAAGATCAATCTACTTCCTGAGCAAAGCTCCAGAGGTATAACCACTGCCATGCAGAGGAATAAGCTCAGGTCCCCAACCCACAGTATAGCAGCTCTTCAGCAAACATGTATTTAGCAATGCCCTTTTGATGGAAATGTAAGTCTGGAGAGGCAGCATATGAATTCACTAAACAAACAAACAAACAAAGTGTTTGTGTCTTTATTTTAAATAGGTTCTGTATCTCTAAGATGTCATTTTCAATTTAAAGGCCTCCTTTATCACACAGATCAGCAGTCCACAAACTTTAGAAAGGCAAAGACCTGATAAAGTTCATGTGCGGCAAGCCACATGTCCACCACCTTGCATTCGCCAAAAACAAACAAACAAACAAACAAAACCCAGTAAGACCATGATCAGGCAATGTAAAGAACATTAAAAAAAAAAAGCTTGTATTTGCTGTGCATGGCCTACAAGGTCAAGTGTCAGAAGGAAGATGATTCATAGTGTCACAACTCAAACAGCCCCGACCCAAGTTCTTTAATTCAAGGAACTTTGTGCAAGGGATAAAGAAACTTCCTTCTTGGTCAATAACCATTAGGTGAAGGCCTGCTGAAAAGGGATAGGAAGACATGAAGATTTTTTTTCACATTTTACTCATAAAAAGAGCAGTACCATACAAAACCTGAACTTCCAGTATTCAGTTTCAGAGTGTATTCCCACAGAGCGGCATCTCCCCTGCCCCGTGATGAAATCATTTGCACTGGAAAATTGAGTAAAACCCAGTTCAGTTTGATATCAGAAGTAGCTATGAGTACTACAGTAGGACTGTACCTCCTTGGTGACACTCAAACAATTAGAAATCTTAGGCTTGAATTATCAGCTCTTGGCAACTAATCAGTATATTTTCTGGCTAGTGCTTTGATGGCCAATTTAGAAAATAATGTGTCCACGAGTCTGCACAGGGACTCGCGGGCATTTGTAGGTGAGAATTCCTGGTGAAAACTTTTCACAGTGCCATAAGGGCCCAATTCAGTGTGGCACTGTGGCATGGGGGAAGAAAGGCTCCTGCCTTCCCTCCACACTGTTTTCCTGGGCTCCATAATGTCCCCAACATCATCGTTTTGGGTATGGGAAAAGCAGGAGTCCCTTCTCCCTGTGTGCCCTCATCTCACAACTCACTGGTCCTCCCCCCCACAGCAGGCCCGGAGCCAGGACTTTTTAAATCTGGTGGGCCTTTAAATAAGTCAGGGGCACCCCTGCACACCCCCGCCCAAGTGAGCAGCCCCGCTCCTGCCTTTCCCTGCAAGCCAGATATACAATAACACAAGGGGTACAGCAATAAGGAGTAACAAGTAATGGAAAATTGCTGCAAACGTGCATACAAATAAATGACAATAATATAAGCACTTAAACTTGTGATGCTCTCATGTTGTTTTAATTCTTGTTTCCAGCATCGAAGTGCCAAACCAACACAATAGTGGCGTGGAGACGAGCAGATTACGAACCTCTCGAGTAACACCGTTCGTTTCGATACAATTCTTTGTCAAAATCTCCTATGCAAGAATAACAATGAATCAATATCTTTTCTAAGATAAAGGGACTAACAATTCTGGTGGAGTATGTAATAATACAAAGACTTAACATACAATCTTCCATGGTCTTCATATATTACTCTTCACAAAATGGAAATCCTAAATCCTACAATAAAACAATTTATAAAAGTCTCAATATCTTGTGGTCATTTTAAAGAGCATACATCTCAATGCATAATAAAGACCCATGTAAATCTTACCCAAATGCTTCCTCAGTGGCTCACAGCATACAGTATCAAAGGTAAACTTACATCGGACAAACAGTCTTAATGAGTCATCTACATGTTCCCATTTTTAAGGTACATTCTAGGTCATGTGCTATCAGGATGCCAACTTATCTAATTTAAGAAGTTACTGCTGTGCATAGAGGATGTACAGACAGCTACCTTATCCACGAAGTACATAGTGCGGCTCAACTAACTACATGTTAATTCATAACAGTAAATGCATTCCCGGAGACGCAGAGTAAAAGATGGTTCAGTCTGCATACAGTCATAAGCAAGATATCCAATTAACAAGATCACCTCAGATGGAAGGATCCAGGCAACACTTAGATCTTATTAAAAACATGCAAGTTCCAATGCAGCATTCAGTCCCTTGGGTGCCAGCGTATCTAATTTAAATGTCCAGTATGCCTCTCTTTGTAATAACAACTTATGTGTGTCAGTAATGGTATAAGGTTTAGACCGTATTATTTCTAAGGTTACACACTTAAAATCATTAGGACTGTGCCCAGTCTCCATAAAATGAGAGACCATGGGTGCTGTTAATTGTTCATGTTTCAATTTGGATCGGTGTTCCAAAATGCGAGTACGCAAAGCCCTAGTGGTTTGCCCAACATATTTGAGTCCACAACAGCAGATGACTAAATACACTGTGGATTTTGTTGCGCATGTGGATAAATGAGGTAAGTCTCTTTTAAAGTGGAGCTCCGGAAGATCTAAAACATCCGTTTCCCACATCAGGGGACACGCGGCGCACCTGCCGCATTTAAAGTGCCCCTTGAGAACAGGGTCTTGTGTTGTATTCCTCAGGATATCAGCTCTAACCACCCGATCCCGAATACTTTGGGTTTTCTTAAAGCCTATAGTCGGAGGTGTCTGGCAGGCTATAATATCATTAAGAAGATGCCAATGCTTAAGGATTATTTTCCTTATGCCAAAAGCTCTATTCGTATACTCAATTGCCCAGTACACCTTGTTGTTTGTGTCAGACTCCGTTTTGTTTCTAAAAAGATCCGGGCGGCTGCGGCGCCTAGCTCTATACAGGGCATTGCTAACGATCTGCTCCGGATAGCCTCTCTCTCTGAATAAAATACACAATCTACCCGCCTCTATCTCAAAGTCTTCGTTTGCAGTGGAGTTTCTCTTGGCTCTTAAAAACTGGCCATAAGGGAGGTTGGTCTTTAAGTGGTTCACATGGTAAGAATTAAAATGCAATATAGAATTTCTATCCGATACCTTGTGGTAGGGGCGAACCGCTATACGTCTATCTTTAATGTACACAGAGGTATCTAAAAAGTTCACATTACAGTGGCTGGCAGTATGCGTAAACTTGATAGATCCATGTATAGAGTTAATCCACTGAACAAAAGTTGTCACCACCCCCATGTCTGTCATCACCAGGAACAGATCGTCAATATAAAGTCTATAGAAAATTATATTCTGGAAATAAGGGTTAGTTTCTTCATTCAAGATCCAATCCTCTTCAAAAAAAACACCCATAAATAAGTTGGCAACGCTCGGAGCAAATGAGCTGCCCATGGCCTCCCCACAAAAGGCACCCTGTGAGGTGGATGGGGCTGAGAGAACTCTGACGGAAACTGCTCTTTCAGGAACAGCTGTACCAGAGCTTGTGACTGACCCAAGGTCACATCAGCAGGTGCAAGTGGAGGAGTGGGGAATCAAACCCGTTTCTCCCAGATCAGAGTCCGCACACTTAACCACTACAGCAAACTGGCTCTCAATAAGTTTGCAGAATTCCACCAAAACACTAACACTACTAACTACCAGTGGTCGGATGGGGTCGGATGGGGCCGGAGCTCTCCGGAGCGCAGCTTCGGGAGTGAAGAGCACAGGGGGCGGGGTGGTCACCTGACCAAGCCCCACCCCCTGCTCCCAGCAGGCCTCAGTCAGGTCCATGAGGACACGGAAGAAGGAAGGTAAATTGTTTGCCCACCTCCTCCTCCGCTTCCCCGGGCCCTGCCAAGGTCTGCCCCCCTCCCTCCCTTGTCCCCATGCCTGCCTCGTCCGCGCCACCTGAAGCAGCGCGGATGAGGCCCCCATTCCCCTCCCTCGTCCCCGTGCCTGCCTGGTACATCCTCTGGTATTTTTGGCCCCTGTGTAACAGAGTGTTGGACTGGAGGGGCCATTAGCCTGATCCAGCATTGGCTTCTCTTATGTTCTTATGTCTGGGGCAAGGGATGCTCTGTATTCTTGGTGCTTGGGGGAGGGGGAGTGGGAGGGCTTCTGGTTTCCTGGCCCCACTGCTGGACTTCCTGATAGCCCCTGGTATTTTTGGCCCCTGTGTAACAGTGTTGGACTGGAGGGGCCATTGGCCTGATCCAGCGTTGGCTTCTCTTATGTTCTTATGTCTGAGGCAATGGATGCTCTGTATTCTTGGTGCTTGGGGGGTACAGTGGGAGGGCCTCTGGTGTCCTGGCCCCACTGCTGGACCTCCTTATGGCCCCTGGTATTTTTGCCTCCTGTGTAACAGAGTGTTGGACTGGAGGGGCCATTGGCCTGATCCAGCATTGGCTTCTCTTATGTCTGGGGCAAGGGATGCTCTGTATTCTTGGTGCTTGGGGGGGACAGTGGGAGGGCTGCTGGTGTTCTGGCCCCACTGCCAGACCTCTTGAGGGCACCTGGTATTTTTGGCTGATGAGTGACACAGTGTATTTATCTTTTGTATATGGTTTCCCATTTGTGATTACCTTACAATAGTAAGCTAATGCAGAGCTAGGGGCAGGCCTTCTGTGCTGCTGCTAGTCCACCAGTGGCTCTTAGCCACAAGGTATAGATAGGAACTCTCAGTGTGGGGCAAGTGATGCTCTGTATTCTTGGTGCTTGGGGAGGGG
>NW_015172559.1:788602-800882 GCF_001447785.1 Gekko japonicus | reverse complement strand
TTACAAATCACTAGGCAATGGGAAATGACTTCAGTGCTAGTTGTTGAATCGTGGTACAAGATGGTGTGACTTCCGGTGATGTCAGGGGGTGTGGCCTTATGACACACTTCTGGTGATGTCAGGGGGTGTGGCATATGCTAATGAGTTATGCTAATGAGCTCCGGCAGCTCTTTTTCTACAAAAAGACCCCTGCTAACTACTAAAATACTTTGAGTCCAGTGAGAGAGTAGCAAGACATGGGAGGATGGTGTGGGGCTTGACTTCTTGCTAGCTTGCTGGCAATGAGAGACAGTGGCTGTGGCCGGCAAGAGGTGAGAGAGAAAAGCATGGGATGGGAGGGCAGCATGGGGCTTGACTTCTTACTGGCTTGCTGGCGACAAGAGAGAGCGACCATGGCCAGCGAGAGACAAGAGAGAGCCGTATGGGATTGGAGGGCAGCGAAGGGCTTGCTGGTGATGAGCACAATAAATAAAAATAAAAAATGGGAAGTTAGGGGGCCTGGGTTGGTTGGGAAGTCGTGAGGCCAAGCTCCGAGAGGCCCCACTGTAGCTACGGGCCTGCTCCATAGTTGCCACAGTGCTGTTAAAAGGAGTTCCTACACCTCCAAAATGGCAGGAAGTCCCCATGGTGAACTCATGGACACATTATTGCTCAGTTTGGCCCTGAGATGATTTAGAAAGAAGAAGAAGAGATTGGAATTATACCCCGCCCTTCACTACCCAAAGGTGTTTCAGAGCGGCTTACAAACTCCTTTCCCTTCCCCTCCCCACAACAGACACCCTGTGAGGTAGGCGGGGCTGAGAGAGCTCTTGACAGAAACTGCCCTTTTTCAAGAACAGCTCTTATCAGAACTACGGCTTGCCCAAGGTCATCCAGCCAGGTGCAAGTGGAGGAGTGGGGAATCAAACCCGGTTCTCCCAGATTAGAGTCCGCGCACTTAACCACTACTCCAAACTAGTTAAAGTATGGGTGGCAACACCTGTATGAGTTCCCATTCTTTGAAAAAAGGGATTCTATCTTCCTCTCCTGAGATGGGGCACCAATCTCATTCCTAGAAAACCAAGAGGGCTTCATTTTCACATTAGCCAGATGGGTGCAAGAAGGGCTCAACCTCTGTTCTTACAGACCCCTGGACTACCCTCACGGTCTCCCAGAGATCCCCAGACTAGTTTGAGAAAACACCGATTTAGATTCTGAGTCCCTTGGGGAGAAAAATGTTTGTATTTTGAAAAACTGATGTAAACTTTCAATCCATGTAATACAGTGGAATATCAATCAAATAAATATCTACACCACAGAGAGTCAGAGAGTGAAGCTTCACAAAACAAACTTGGCATGAACTTCACTTAGCTGGCTTGCATAAGTTATCTTGACAGAGAATTCTGGGCTGTATGGCAAACCCCCTCTACCTCTTACTGACTGGGAGGGTGAAATTATGGTCTTTTAATGCTCAAATCCCCCCCAAATCCTGAAGCTGGCCCTGGTAGTATCTAATTTATCACATCGGTAATACACTGAAATCACATCTGAGTGCATTGAATACTGTCAGGCCACCAAATGTTAATTTACTGCTTCCTTAATGAAAAGGCCATCTCTCAACATTACATATAGAATGAAACAGAAAAGATGACAAGTCATAGGTTTTTCAATTTATTGGACTAATTCAAAATGTGATGCCATTAAATATTTGACAGCTATGGTCTTGTTGTGAGGCAATTCTGAGTTACAGCAATTAATTTACTTGCATCTCAGGTTGTAAACTTTATTTACTAGTGCCAATAAGTTGACTATGTGAATTGGAAGAGGGAGCAAGGAAGGGCACCATACTTATTATTTCTTGAGAATTACTGAAATAACTTTGCTAATTTCTGGATATCTCCACATAAATGTAAAAGCTGTTCCAAGTAAGCTTTCTGAATTGAAAAGGCATGACCAATTACTCATCATCTACTAAATTCTGCATTATTCATGTCTATAAAATTCCTGAGTGTGCATTTGAATAAAAGTTAGTTCCTCTTGCAGTTGGGTACTTCAATAATAATCTAGCACTTAAGTGAGCTGCAGTAAATGTTCTCTAGGACAAACTGTGCAGGCATTAGAACCCATCAACAGCATTTGGACAGCCAGGGCTAATGCAAGACATTTTACAGCCCAACCAATTCCATGATCTGACAGGCATGTTGCAGAACCCCTTCCAATATTCCAGAAATTGGATTGGAATGCTCAAGCCACTCAAATGTCATTCAGTAATGTTGGCTGCAGCTGCCCAACGAAACTAACGAATAAGACAATTTAATTCAATTCCACTATCGCAAAACCCACACCCCAAAATCAGAAAATTAAATATATAAGATCTGGGATAAAGCCATACACTCCAGGTCAGGTTTTCCCACCTAACCTACCTCCAACACTAAGGAGACAATGTGTACTCTTCAGGATTGGTAGCTATGATCTATCTTCTCCCTTTTTCTTAACCTCCCTCTCTTTCTCTCACCCTGGTCCTCACAATCTGTCTCTCCATTGCTCCTGGTTCCTGCCATGGAGCCACCCTTGGCCTCTTCCGAAGGCCTTCTCCAGACCTCCTAGCTCTCTGGCTCCTGTCACACGCACCCCTGCTATTTGTCCATATCTCCAGCATAATTCTCCCTCTCAGATCCCCAAGCCTTCTCCTTGCATTCTCCTTTCCTCTCTCATTTAGCTTTCCTTCTTTCATGTTCTTCAGAGACATGTACACATCCATGCAACATTCTCAGGACTAACCATGACTAAGATATATTTCAGGATCTTAATTATCAGATTTGATTGATCGTTGAATTTGGACTTGCCAAAGTAGATTTCTGAAGTATTTTGACTTGCCAAATGTTTTTATTTCCAACTTCCTTTTACATTTCCTTCTGTCTTGCCGTCAATCCATCCCTTAATAGTTAATAAAAGTCAGCCTTTTAAAACAATGGTCTCATTATTGTATGGGGAAATACCACACCAATCTTCAGTTTGTATATACAAAGACTCAGGTCCCTTAAATCCCAGAGTTGACGGTGCATTTGTGAATGGCTACATACAGGTGCTCCTCCAGAGTATTTTTTATTTTATTTATTATTTTAAAACAATTGGTCTCATTATTGTATGGGAAATACCACACCAATCTTCAGTTTGTATATACAAAGACTCAGGTCCCTTAAATCCCAGAGTTGACGGTGCATTTGTGAATGGCTACATACAGGTGCTCCTCCAGAGTATTTTTTATTTTATTTATTAATTATTTTAATTTATACCCCGCCCTCCCCGCAAGCAGGCTCAGGGTGGCTTACAGTAATTGGTACCCTGTACCATAAAAACCATGTAAAAATTTTAAACAACTTACAACAACAACATTAAACATTAAAAACAATCCAACAATTAACAATGAAAGTGCTAGTGATGGTACTCTTTGGATGGTAATCTTTGAATGATTCAGATGGCGTACTAACAATTTTCATCGGCATCGGTGATCTTCAGCTTGGTGCGATGATATAACGCAAACCCTCCCCAGGACCAGAGCCAACCCAAAACCACAGATGGTGGTGGTGGAGGAGGAGTCGTGGCTCCTAATTGAAAGCCTGATGGAAGAGCTCCATCTTACAGGCCCTGCGGAACTGCAAAAGGTCCCACAGGGCCCTGATCTCTTCCGGGAGCTCATTCCACCAGTGTGGAACCACCACTGAAAAGGCCCTGGGGGCCGCAAGCCTAGCATCCTTAGGGCCAGGAACGGTCAGTCGATTTTGTGTTCCTGACCGTAGTGCTCGCTGGGGTATATATGGGGAAAGGCGGTCCTGCAGGTATGTCGTACCCTGGCCATATAGGACTTTAAAGGTCAATACCAGCACCTTGAAGCAGATTCGGTATGCTATTGGCAGCCAGTGCAGTGCCTTTAACACAGGCTCGATGTGCTCCCATTTAGGGAGGCCCATCAACAGCCTGGCCACGGCATTCTGCACTAGCTGCAGCCTCCAGATTTGCGACAAGGGCAGCCCCATGTAGAGAGTGTTACAGTAGTCTAGTCTCGAGGTAACCATCACATGGGTCACTGTAGCGAGGTCATCACGGTTGAGGAAGGGAGCCAACTGCCGAATCAGATGAAGGTGGTAAAAGGCTGATTTTGCAGTGGCTGCTACCTGGGCCTCCATTGTTAAGGAGGCATCCAGGAGCACTCCCAAACTCCTAACCTCCAACGCTGGCACCAATGGTGCCCCACCGAAGGTCGGGAGTGGGAATCCCACCCCCGAACCGCTCCGACTCAGGCACAGGACCTCCATCTTCGCCGGATTCAGTCTCAGCTGGCTCAGCCTGAGCCAACCAGTCACGGCTTGCAATGCCCGGTTCAGATCTTCCGGTCTGGAGTCTGACTGGCCGTCCAACATCAGATAGAGCTGGGTATCATCAGCATAATGATGACAACCCAGCCCATGCCTTCGGGCAATCTGGCAAGGGGGTGCATATAGATGTTAAATAACATTGGGGACATCACTGCCCCTTGTGGCACACCACATTCCAGTGGGTGTCTCCTGGACTGCTGTTCCCCTAGCACCACCCTTTGTCCCCGACCCTAGAGAAAGGAAGCAATCCATTGCAGGGCCAGCCCCTGGATCCCTATGTCGCCGAGGAGGTGGGTCAGCAGCTGATGGTCGACTGTGTCGAATGCGGCCAACAGATCTAACAACAGCAGTATCACCGCACCACCCGCCTCAGAGAGGGACATGTTGATAATTTCCCTGAGAGCACCTCAGAACCCTTTGTGGCCAGCTTTAATAAGCCAGGAAGGGCACGGATCAAGGCTGCACGAGGTTGGGCGCACAGCTATGAGCAATCTGTCGACTTCCTCTAGGCCAAGTGGGCTGAAATAGTCCTGGAAATGAGGATGTGCAAGGGGCCTCAAGCTCACTAACTGTTTCAAGTGTGGCGGGGAGGTCGCAGCGAAGCTCCAAGACTTTATCTGCGAAGAAGCTCGCAAATGCCTCACAGTCAATATCCAATTCCCTAGTGTTTGGTCTGCCCTGAGGCAGAGTTGTTATGGACTGAAACATTCTAAACAATTGGGCTGGGCGTGATCTAGCGGATGCAATCGCAGTTGCATAGAACTCCCTCTTTGCGGCTTTGACTGCCATCTCATAGGATCTCATAAACGTCCTATGAGATGCTCTTGTTGTTTCGTCTCGAGCATGGCGCCACTGTCTCTCTAGTCATCTCAGCTCCTGCTTCATAAGCCGCAACTCCTGGGTAAACCAGGGCGTAAGTCTAGTGCGGGGGCCCAGAGGGTGCCGAGAAGCGATTTTGTCGATGGCTGCAGAGAACCGGCTCTGCCAGTCCTCCACAAGCTCATCTAACAAGCCACCAGGGGGCTTCGGCTCCCGCGGGGCCATCTGGAGCCACATTGGGTCCATCTGGCTCTGCGGGCGAGCTAAACTATGCTCGCCGCCAAAATAGGGTCAGGATGGAACATTCAAATGGGCCCTCAGGGCATGGTGGTCCGACCATGGAACTGCCAAAGCAGTAACCCGATCCACTGTTACCCCCGCCGCAAAGATCAAATCGAGCATATACCCAGCTTGGTGAGTGGGGATCGTTATATATTGGGAGAATCCCAGCGCCACCATGGACGACACCAGGTCTGTTGCCCGGGTGGAGGCCAGGTCCTCGGCATGGATGTTGAAATCACCCAAAACTATCAGTCTAGGGTGTTCCAATGCCCAGCCTGATATGGCCTCCATCAGGGACGGCAGGCTATCGGCCAGTGTGTTAGGCGGTCAGTACACCAGCCAAATCGCCAGACTCTCCCTGGCCTCCCATACCAGGCCAGCACACTCAATGCCTGGGATCCTTGGTGGCTGGAGTGCCCTGAAGGAGTAAGCCTCCCGAATGAATAGAGCCACTCCTCTCCCCGCCCCCTAGTCCGCGATTGGTGGAGGACCAAGTAACCGGGCGGTGTTGCTTGGGAGAGAGATACTGTCTCTCCCTCATGCACCCAGGTCTCAGTTACACACGCCAGGTCTACCTTCTGCTCCAACATAAAGTCTCGCAGAACCATAGTCGTATTATTTATAGACCTGGCGTTGCACAGCACCAATGTCGGAGGGGGGTCACTACACCTAGCCCCACTGCCGAAAACCTTTGGGATGGGACATAGGCTGGAAGGGGACCGAGCTAAACCACTTCTCCATCCCCTTCCCTTATTTCCCCACCTAGTCCCACCACTATACCTTCCCCTCCCCAGGAGCACTGGGATGTTACATCCGATCATCATCAGCCCAGCTAATCTTCACCAGCTGCAGCCCTACTGATGGCCTCAGATCAACTAGCCTACAACCCACCAGAATACACTTTAGCAGCACGTGCTAGCGCCCGCTTACTCCAGATTAGTAAACCCTGCCAATTTAATCTAGTGGCCAAGATACTGTTTTTCTTAAATTTATTCAAGTTATAATCTAATAAATAGCCCACTCTAAGGGGCTAATAATCGGTGGTAAATTTCCTGTCAGGCTACTAGAAACCTCTTATTAATCAATTTGTGATGTCAATTCAATACCAAATCAATCAATTAACCCCCTAGTCCGCGATTGGTGGAGGACCAAGTATCCGGGCGGTGTTGCTTGGGAGAGAGATACTGTCTCTCCCTCATGCACCCAGGTCTCAGTTACACACGCCAGGTCTACCTTCTGCTCCAACATAAAGTCTCGCAGAACCATAGTCGTATTATTTATAGACCTGGCGTTGCACAACACCAATGTTGGGGGGGGTCACTGTACCCAGTCCCACTGTCGACAACCTTTGGGATGGGACGTAGGCTGGAAGGGGGCTGAGCTAATCCACTTCTCCGTCTCCTTCCCTTATTTCCCCGCCTAGTCCCACCGCTATACCTTACCCTCCCCAGGAGAACTGGGATGTTACATCCGATCGTCATCAGGCCGACTAATCTTCGCCAGCTGCAGCCCTGCTGGTGGCCTCAAATCAATTAGCCTACAACCCACCAGAATAATCCTTAGCAACAAGCGCTAGCGCCCGCTTACTCCAGATTAGTAAACCCTGCCAATTTAATCTAGTGGCAGGCAGTAGTTCCCCAAGCCGAGCCAGCATGAGTGACAAAAGTCGGGGGCAAACGGCGGGCGGCAGCTCCCCAGGCCGGAACAGATCTGCTGGGCAAACGACTCCACCCGATCGGCTCTCATGCACTCTCTGCCTGCAAAGTCTGCACGTGGCGCCGCAGCTTCACAAGTCGCAGGCAGGCCGTCCCGGGAGCAGATCAGCTGGGCAAACAACTCTGCCCGAATGGCTCTTGTGTGCTCTCTGCCGGCAAGATGTTCACGCGGTGCTGCGGCTTTGCAGGTCGCAGGCAGGCCATCCCAAGAACCACAGCAGCGTCGGGAGGGGAGATGCAGCCAGTTGGTCAGTTGGAAAAGCCCATATTTCAGAGCTTGACCTAGTCCGCCATACAACAAGTTAACACCTACACTGTCTCAGCAAGGAGATATGTACACAATCATCCCATTATAATAAGACATTCCCATATTTGCTTTAATGGAAGCACTTTCTTAGTAGGAAAATTGTAGTATCTGAAGTGGTCCTGTCTGCCTTGTTGTAGCATTGGTTTCTAATGCTGCCAGATGGAATAAGTACATCTGGTTTTACTGACCCTTTACATTCCTGAACAAAGAAGCTATCCTTTGATACTTGAAGAATATTAAAAAGATCCACCTGTGAACCCTCTTTGATCATTCCCATATAAACCACCTTCCAAAGAGTAGCAGTGATGTTGGCAGTAACCTTAGCATATATTCCATTGTTCATCATATTCTGAGAATGAAAATAACTGCAGAGACATGTCAGAGATAATGAAACTCTTCACACAGTTCTTGTGGAAATATCATGTGGGTCATGCTACATATGAAAAAGAAATCTTATTTCCCTCATTTAATGGGAGGAGGAGGAGGAGGAGATTGGATTTATACCCTGCCCTTCACTACCCAAAGGAGTCTCAGAGCGTCTTACAATCTCTTTTCCCTCCCCCTCCCCACAACAGACACCCTACTCTCTGAGGTAGGTGGGGCTGAGAGAGCTCTTTCGAGAACTGCTCATGAGAGAACAGCTCTGAAAGAACTTGTGACTGACCCAAGGTCATGCCAGCAGCTGCATATGGTGGAGTGGAGAATCAAACCCGGTTCTCCCAGATTAGAGTCCATGCTCCTAACCACTACACCAAACTGGAAAATGAGAAGCAAGTAGCAACTCTCCCTTCTGAAGCCAGTTTTGGTCCTTTCTAATCTGGCTTAAGGCCTGGTCAGGGGACTCAAACAGCCTTGCTTGCCCTAGTGCATGCCATGCACCAGAAAATCAAGAGAGGGAGTGCTGATTCTCCCGGATTCCAGATTTTGATACCATCCATCATGATATCTTTCTGGACCATCACTTGGGGTTGGGACTGGGGGTCACTCTTTTGCAGTGGTTTGGTCCTACCTGTGAGGTAGGCTTCAGAAGGTGGTGCTGGGGACTGCTGCTTGACGATTTAGCCTCTGGGGTCATAAGACCATAAGAGACACCAATGTTGGATCAGGCCAAAGGCCCATCCAGTCCAACACAAGGGTCCCACAAGTTTCCACTTTATCCCACACACTTTTCAACATTTACATGAAACCAATGATTGAGGTCATCTGGAGACTTAGTCAGGGTGGTCATCAACATGTAGATCACTCCTGTACCTCACACGTCCTGCAGATCAAGGGAGGCTGTAGAAAACCTGAGGTGATGCCTACAGAGAGTTTGGGAGGACTGACCCTGGAGGTGCGACTGGTGGCTGGGAGGACTGACCCAAGATTGTCTCCTATTCTGGATGGCACTGCACTCCCCCTCAAAGAATATGTTCACAGTCTGGGGGTTCTGCTGGACCAGAATCTCCTGTTGGATAAACAGGTGGCAGTGTTGGCCAGGGGTGCCTTCTACCAAGTTTGGCTGGTAAACTGGCTGCAGCCTTTCCTGAGTAAGAAAGATCTTGCCATTGCAGTACATACCCTGGTAACATCAAGATTATATTACTGCAATGCACTGTATGTGGAGCTGCCTTTGAAAAGTGTCCAGAAACAGCAGTTGGTACAGAATACTGCAATGAGAATGCTGTCTGGGGTGGACCATAGGTATCATATCACTCAACTCTTGTTCTATATACATGTACTTCCAGGCCCAATCTGAGGCTCTATATGTCCTTGGACCTCCATACTTTAAAAACCACCTGCTCCCAAATGAAACTACCTGTACATTATAATCAGCTTCAGGGGCCCCTGGCATCTGAGGCTAGATGGAGGTGGCAAACCAAGAAAGGGCCTTCTCATTTGTGGCAGCAAAATTATGGAATTCCCTCTCTAGGGAACTTCACACACACACACCCATTATTCTTTTATCATAATAGAATTTAGTAAATCTGGACTTTTTTACTTTGTGAAATGACACCAAGGAACCATGTACTTGGTCATAAATTGCACTGAATACCAGGGCAATTATTACTGAGTAAATCTTTTTAGAATTAGATGTTAAGGTCAACTTCCGAGAGATTTCTGAGTTGTGGTAAATGTGAATTAACACAATAGGAAAAGAGGAGGAGCTTACTGGATTAATTGAAGGGCAGAAGCATTCTCTTCCCATACCTGAGTAAAGAGCCATTAAAAAATTATGTTGTGAATTTGCTATCTGATAACCCGGGGTCATTTCGTAGAAAAAGGGGTGCAGGAGCTCATTAGCATAACTCATTAGCATAACTTATTTGCATATGCCACACCCCCTGACATCACCAGAAGTGTGTCAGAAGGCAATACCCACTGCTCAGGCTCCACTGGACTGTTTTGGATTGCTAGCTATTGGGTGTGTGTGCAGATTTGCCCTCACAGAGGAGGGAGAGCTTGTACCTGAAGGTGGGCCGGGGGGGGCTCTGCAACTTACCTGGCTGCTCCTTGCTCCTTGTGGCTTGACTGAGGGCTGCTGGGAGCAGGGGGCGGGGCTTATTGCATGTACCTGCCCCCTGGGCTCCTTACTGCTAGAGCTCCGCTCCTGTGTGCTCCCGCAGGAAATGACCCCTGCTGATAACTATGTTTTGTCTAAAGTGACACTGAATGAATGTCAGGGCTCATGAAAGAATGAAAGTTCTAAGATACACAGCTGGCATTATCAAACTGAAAACAAGCAGAATTAAAAGCAAACAACAGATCACAAAACTTGCAAGTTAATGGGAATGCATCACTCACTACAGCCTAGAAGTGATGTTGATCATCTTTACTTACCAAGAAAATTAAGTGGAAGAGGTATCATGAAAGTAAAGCAAGCAGTTGAAGAAGAAAAATGAGTACTGAATGACTACACCAAGAAAAGCAAAGAGAAGCTTCTAGCTGAAGTGTACACAGCAGACTTATTTAACATTACAGAAACAAAAAAGATTACAAAAAGACTGAAATCAAAACTCACTCTGATGACTGAAAGGAAAAGCACTTGCAGGGGCAATATTTGAAAGACACAGAGAATGAATTGATAGTGAAAATACCTCAAAGTATGAACTCAAAATAAGGAGTATCAAAGCCAAGATTCAGAAGACCAGTAATAACAGCAAATGTCGTATTTGCAAGACAAAGGATTACACAGTCAACCACATGGTCAGTGTCTGCAGGATACTACACTGCTCAGCTCCAATTCCAGACCATTTGTGAACAAATTAAACAAGAGTCCCAATACTGATCCTTCTGGGACCCCACTGCTTACTTTTCTCCATTGCAAGAACTGTCCCTTTATTCCTACCCTCTGATTCCTGCCATTTAACCAACTTTTAGTCCATAAGAGGATCTGTCATCCTATCCTATGATTGCTAAATTTAAGCAGGTGTCTTTGATAAGCTATGATCAAAAACTTCAATGAAAATCCAAGTATATGATGTCTACTGGATCACCCTTGTCCACATGCTTGTTAACCTGTTCAAAGCACTCCCAAGTGGTTGGTGAAGTAGGACTTCCCTTTGCAGAAGACGTGTTGATTTTCCCACAGCAGACTTTTTTGTTCTTTGATGTGCTTAATAATTCTCTCTTTAGTAACAATTTCTGCTAATTTACTTGGAACAGCTGTTAGGCTAACTGGCCTGCAATTTCCTGAATCCCCAGGAGACCCCCTCTGGGTTCCATTACTTAATTTTATGTGTAAAAGTTACATGTACGGTTTTGCATTTTTCCCCCTGAATAACTTCTACCCAGTTTAACAAAGTTTGAGTCCAGTAACACTCTTAAGACTAACAAAGTTTTATTCAAGGTATAAGCTTCTGTGTGTACGCACACTTCTTCAGATACAATGAAACTGAAATTACCAGTACGTACATATAGGCAGAGGGTGAGCAGTAAATTAGCATACTACCCACTAAAGGTACAGATTCAAGGATCAAACAGGAATAACAAGTTTAGTTTCCATGGTTACCATAATTCCAGGGGGGAAAATACTGAAATAAATGCATCAAAATTGGAGACTGATGGGCATATGTATCCTTAATTGTTGAATGCTGAGAGTAATTAACTGTGACCCTGCCATTACACTCCATTCATCTCCTCTCAAGAATGGAGGCGACCTTACACATCTTCTTCTTTTAAGTGGGATGACTGGCTGTCCCAAGACCAGAGAAATACATTCCAATCTACTATTCTAAATAAGAAATAAAATAAAGAGGATGTACAGCCCTTCTGGGGGACAGGTGAGAATACAGATATAAGGAATGAATGAGGTTAGCATATGTAGTGAGAGAAGAAACCAATGTCCCTGTTAAGTCCTGGGGATTCCATTGTTCTGAGTGTTGTAAGGTAAAGGTAAAGGTTCCCTTGCTCAAAAGCCAGTCAAATCCGACTCTAGGGTTATGGTGCTCATCTCCGTTTCAAAGCCGAAGAGCCAGCGCTGTCCAATGACGTTTCTGTGGTCATGTGGCCGGCATGACTAAACACCAAGACTCACGGAATGCTGTTACCTTCCCATTGAAGTGGTACCTATTTATCTACTTCCAATTTCTTGCTTTCGAACTGCTAGGTTGGCAGGAGCTGGAACTAGAGACGGGAGCTCACTCCGTCATGCAGCAACTCTGGTCCCGAACTGCTGAACTACCGACCTTCCACAGCCTGCAGTTCAGCATCTTAACCACTTGAGCCACCGCAGCTCCTAATTATTGTAATAACTTGCAATTCAGCAATTTCCCTTTCTAGTCTGTTCCTAAGGTTCCTTTGCAATAAAGCAGCTACTTTGA
>NW_015172559.1:777641-788444 GCF_001447785.1 Gekko japonicus | reverse complement strand
TTTAAGACCAACAAAGTTTTATTCAAGGTATAAGCTTCTGTA
Organism: Gekko japonicus; assembly: GCF_001447785.1. Classification (NCBI taxonomy): domain Eukaryota; kingdom Metazoa; phylum Chordata; class Lepidosauria; order Squamata; family Gekkonidae; genus Gekko; species Gekko japonicus. The sequence goes on along the minus strand of NW_015172559.1, from coordinate 788,402 downwards.
TGTACGCACACTTCTTCAGATACAATGAAATTGAAATTACCAGTCCATACATATAGGTAGAGGGTGAGCAGTAAATTAGCATACAACCTACAAAAGATACAGATTCAAGGATCAAACAGGAATAACAAGTTTAGTTTCCATGGTTACCATAATTCCAGGGGAAAACATACTGAATGAAATAAATGCATCAAAATCGGAGATTGATGGGCATATGTATCCTTAATTGTTGAATGCTGAGAGTAATTAACTGTGACCCTGCCATTACACTCCATTCATCTCCTCTCAAGAATGGAGGCGACCTTACACATCTTCTTCTTTTAAGTGGGATGACTGGCTGTCCCAAGACCAGAGAAATACATTCCAATCTACTATTCTAAATAAGAAATAAAATAAAGAGGATGTACAGCCCTTCTGGGGGACAGGTGAGAATACAGATATAAGGAATGAATGAGGTTAGCATATGTAGTGAGAGAAGAAACCAATGTCTCTGTTAAGTCCTGAAGATTCCATTGTTCTGAGTGTTGTAAGGTAAAGGTAAAGGTTCCCTTGCTCGAAAGCCAGTTGAATCCGACTCTAGGGTTGCGGTGCTCATCTCCATTTCAAAGCCGAAGAGCCAGCGCTGTCCGAAGACCTTTCCGTGGTCATGTGGCCGGCATGACTAAACACCAAGGCGCACGGAACGCTGTTACCTTCCCACTGAAGTGGTACCTATTTATCTTGCTTTCGAACTGCTAGGTTGGCAGGAGCTGGAACTAGAGACAGGAGCTCACTCCATCATGCACCACACTTGGGTCTCGAACTGCTGAACTACCGACCTTCCACAGCCAGCAGTTCAGCGTCTTAACCACTTGAGCAACTGCAGCTCCTAAGTGTTGCAATTCAGCAATTTCCCTTTCTAGTCTGTTCCTAAGGTTCCTTTGCAATAAAGCAGCTACTTTGAGATCACCCACTGAATGTCCTGGAAGGTTGAAGTGTTCTCCTACAGGTTTCTCAGTCTTATGATTCTTGGTGTCAGATTTGGGTCCATTTATCCTTTGACGAAGGGTGTTTGCCCTATGCAGAGAACCGAAGGGAATTGTTGGCATTTAAACGGCACATACAATGTTAGAAGATGAGCATGTGAATGAGCCTGAGATGGTGTAGTTGATGTTGTTAGGTCCAGTGATTGCGTTGTCTGGGTGAATGTGGCAGCAAAGTTGGCATCTGGATTTATTGCAAGCTCTGGTACCAGAGACCATGTTCAAATTAGATGTTGCATTGTTGTAAGTGAGGAGTTGGTCTTAAAGGTGCCACTGGACTCAAACTTTGTTCTGCTGCTTCATACCAACACAGCTACCCACCTGAATCTATCCTACCCCGTTTGTGCACCAATGATTAACTACCCCAGACAATAAGCCACAGAATAATTTATAGGGCGGGGTGGCGGGAGACATTGTACATCAAGAGGTCTATATGTGTGACTGCAGCAACATCGAGAACAGCAGAGGTTTGAACTGTGGAGTGTTTCATATTTACTATACATCATAAAATCTTGAACAAAGAACGATGGGTCACCACTGCCCTTAGCTCCATCTTCAGCACTATCAGTCTCTTTCACTAATACTATTAAAAAGAAATTACAAGCATTAAAGTTAACACACCAGAGATATGTCTAGGGTGAAGCCAGGAAACACGCAAGACCTGTGCAGAGTTCTGGAATAACTTGTCAGTTGTCTTTCTCAGAGCAACACTGCTAGATATTGAGAGCACTACAAGAGGCCCACTCAGACCTCTGAGAGGAGAGGAACTGGATATTTCCTGCAAAAAAAAAAATTCCACCACTTTACGCAGATGGACTGATAGCAATCTCATACTTCTATAGTCACATTACTGGCCCTGCAAAGAGAGCAGCATTGCCAGCAACGAATACAAGAGCAATCAGAATAAATTAAAAGAATGATACAGATATAGGTAGAATGTTGCGCAAGCTGCACATATCTTCATCTAAGATTAACAGTCCCTGTTTTCTGATAATATTTACGTCTAATTTTTCACAAACCACCTTGATTGAGATTTTCTCTCTTTGTTTTCAGGGGCAAAAGGAGGTGAAAATAAATCTGCCTTAAATATGACACCAAATCTGAAGTGGTATTAATACAGAAAATTGTAATTACGGCACAGCACCAGCAATCACTAGAACTGCTGCAGTATCAACCTTACAACCTTGTCTTTTCTCATTCAATCATGCACTATAGGGTTTCATAGAATTTCCCATTAATATTTTATAGCACTGGCGCTCTGCTCAAATGTGCAGATACAGCAATTGCCAATTAAAAAATTAAAGTCCTGTTTTTAAATGCAAGCTCTGTGTGTACATGCATGCATACACAGCGCAATGGTTCATTGCAAAGTTTTATAAATGTATATGCATCTCCAAGGGAAAACAAGCAATTGCTGCTGCATTATTGATCATTCTCTCAGAGAGTACCTTATGACATTGAACCCCATGAGTCTCCTATATAATCACACACAGACCCATATTAGCATACCATAGTGTGTAACAGTGCAGTTGTAAGCAGTTACGCCTTTTAAACCCAATGATTACAACAGGTTTAGACTGGAGTGACTCCACCTAGGATTACACAGTCAAACCCTAACAGCAGATCTGTTTTACAGATTTTTCAAATATATTGTCTGTTATTTACACGCACACACATTTTCATCTACTCTTGAAATTAAGTACTCTGTTGAAAAGCACTGATATGCACAAAGGCTGTATATTAATTATTTCAAATATTTCTACTCTGCCTTTAAAAATTCAGCATCTTCACAAAATCACCAAAAAAACCCGCTTTCGCCAATAAAAAGGCAGAAATAAAATAAACAGCAGAAACAGAGTGGCAAAAAGTCAGTCTGTTAATCACTTAAAAGTCCAGGTAAATAAAACCGCTTTCTCTTGCTGGTACTGATAATTCAATCAAATGGTAGCCTTAATTTGGTAGCATTAGGCTCCACGTGTTCTGCCAAACTCAGAAACTTCTGGCTAGACCTTGAAAGTATCTGCTGTTTTGGAAAGTATCTGCTGGGCAAAGGAGGTAAGACTAGCAGTAATATAAAATATTTTTGATGATCAAATTCTAGCCACAAAAGAACAATATCTAGCTTACTCAGTGTGGTGAAGCCCAGAAAGGTGAAGCCTGGCACAATGGACAGGCCCAAAGACAAATCCACTCAATCCTGTAATGCCAGCTTTACAAATAATATTCTGAGCATTCTGGTCCAATCAAGATGCTCTTCAGCACAATACTCTTTTGTCTTGCCTAATGCAAGGACTCTTGGTGACATCAGCCTGTAAGTTAAACGATATAACAGTGCCTTCTTACACTAGCTAACAATAGTAAACATAGGAGAATTATCGTAGATAAGAAATTTTCTCAGTGACTTGAAGCATTTCAGTAATTCCAAATTTCAAAGGAATTGATGACATGAGGCATTTCAGTAATTCCAAATTTCAAAGGAATTATGGTTTGATCTAGAAGAAAGGAAGGAAAGATAGACAAATCAATGGAAGGACAGACAGGCAGAAATTGTGTTGGATCCAACTGAATTTTCTGTAGGGGAAAAAGGAAGGAGGGGACCCCTTTGACCACCAAATAAAGACTGTGCTGCGGATCATGTGATGTGCTTATACAAATGGGCAGGTGCTATACAAGGGAAGGGAATTGGGTAAGATTTGATTTTTAAAAAGCTGGCTGGATCCAAACCACTCTCTGCAAATGTTCAAACTTCAAGGAGAGGGATGGGATAAGAAAACTAATTTGATACTTTTCTTTGAATTGAGGAGTTCAAAACTAATTGTCCATGAGGTCCATAATCTAATTTGACTATTTAACATTCCCAGTGAATCAGTCTGTCAGTATCAGATGACGGGTCAAAGAATTATCAGATTAACAAATTTAATTTTTCCTTGATTGGATTCGTTACAATGCCCTGCAATGGAAGTAAAATATTTTGTATGTGTTTGAATAAAGGAGAAAGTATCTGCCTTCAGAACAGAATAACTACATAAGTAATATGACACCAGTGGCACTATAGAAAATAACAGAATTTATTCCAGGATAAACTGTCATTTAGTTAGAGTTCATTTTATCAAATGCATGAATCAGATGACTTGAGCTTCGGCTCAGGAGAGCTTATGCTGGAATAAATTTTGTTCATCTCTGAAATGCCAATGGATTCCTGCTTTATACTGCATCTAAAGACTAATATGGCTACCTACATTAATGTATTAATTTAACAGAGATATCATTTTTGGTAAAGATTAATACCTTTCTCACTGGACTGGGTAGTTCTATTTAACTAGGGACCACACTACATATTAGCTGCGATACAAGTTGGGTCCCCCAACCCAACTGCGTCCTTTTTGCAAACACCTTGAAAGTAACATTTCCAAGCATGCTGAGACCCACTTTGGCTCAGAAGCTCAGCGCAGGCAGAGAAAGGCCTTCAGTGGGTGCAAAATGGAATGGTTAGGAATCCCAACTTCCATTCAAAAAGAGAGCAACAATATCTGGCCTCCAAGGACTGAGAGAGATGTTGGATGTTCCAAAGTTAGATTTTTTTTTTATATGGCCCTCTCCTGAGGAGCCGAGTGATTTACATTGTGAGAACTTGGGGCTCCAGTCCCATTTCTGTGAGCTGCTTCACATTCAGAGCTGTGTCAGCCTGTGGTGGAGGTAGGAGATGCAAATGTTTCTCCCTAGTGCATATTCAAAATGTTGTGTGGGTTGGATGCTCTGAAGAGAGCATATTTGGAGGGCCCGATTACAGATGTACGGTCGGAACGAGTTTAGCATATTTAGTGAGATAAGAAACCAAATACTCCTGTTAAATCCTGGGGATTCCATTGTTCTGAGTGTTGTAAAGGTAAAGGTTCCCTTGCTCAAAAGCCAGTCAAATCCGACTCTAGGGTTGCAGTGCTCATTTCCGTTTCAAAGCCGAAGAGCCAGCGCTGTCCGGAGACATTTCCGTGGTCATGTGGCCGGCATGACTAAACACCAAAGCACACGGAACGCTGTTACCTTCCCACCGAAGTGGCACCTATTTATCTACTTGCAATTTCTTGCTTTCGAACTGCTAGGTTGGCAGGAGCTGGAACTAAAGACAGGAGCTCACTCCGTCATGTGGCACACTCGGGTCTGAACTACTGACCTTCCACAGCCTGCAGTTCAGTGTCTTAACCACTTGAGTCACCGCAGTTGTTGTAATAACTTGTAATTCAGCTGGTCACCTATTGAATGTTCTGGAAGGCTGAAGTGTTCTCCTACAGGTTTCTCAGTCTTGTGATTTCTGATGTCAGATATGTGTCCATTTATCCTTTGGCATAGACTTTGTCCTTACAAGTTATTACAACACTTGGAACAACACCCCCCCCCTCCCGATTCAACAGCGATATTGGTTTCTTATCTCATTATATATGCTAAACTCATTCAGTCCTTACATAAGTATTCTCACCAAGTGCTATACATCCTCTGTATTTTAGTGAATTTCTTTTTAAATAGTATATTGGAATACTGATTGTAATATAATGCACTGGAATTTATTTCTCTGATCTGGTGACTGAGGAGACATACATCACTCAACTACTTTCACACAGTCTCCAATTTTGACATATTTACTGTGTTTTCCTATAATTAAATCCAAACAAACTTGTTATAACGGCTTAGTTTTTGCTAAAACATCATTATTATGCTGTATGCTAATTTACTGTTCAACCTCTCTATATATCAATGAACTGTTACCTTCCATTTCAATGTATCTGTGTGCATTTCATGTGCATGCACATGAAAGCGCATACCTTGAATAAAACTTTGTTCGTCTTAAAGGTGCCACTGGACTCAAATTTTGTGCTACTGCTTCAGACCAACACGGCTGCCCACCTGGCTCTATCTTAATACTGGAATTCTACCCATTCAATAAAGGTTAAGTCTATGCCCCCAAATTTAGCTTTTTTTTTTTTTTTTATCTCCACTGTGCTTGAGAAATTTGATTCCCCTCTTTTTTTTGGTATCTGCTCTGTGTGACTTCTGCTAATTTACTGTTCACCCTCTCTATATCTCAATGAACTGTTATCTTCCATTCCAATGTATCTGTGTGCATTTCATGTGCATGCACACAAAAGCTCATACCCTGAATAAAACTTTGTTGGTCTTAAAGGTGCCACTGGACTCAAATTTTGTGCTACTGCTTCAGACCAACACGGCTGTCCACCTGGCTCTATCTTAATACTGGAATTCTACCCATTCAGTAAAGGTTAAATCTATGCCCCCAGATTTAGCTGGTTTTTTTTTTAATCTCCACTGTGCTTGAGAATTTGATTCCCCTCCTTTTTTTGGTATCTGCTCTGTGTGACTTCAATGGTCTTAAGGCTGGAGTAACTCTATACAGAATTGTAACAAAAGTCTGTCTGAACATACACTATTTCCATAGAGGCTGGTAATTAAATCTATACATGGATGCAAACCATATGCTGTGAGAAGACTGTTTAATCGAAGAACTAAATTTCTCTGAGTTATTAACAGCACTGTGATATTAAAATAATTCTAGAATTTCTTTGCAAGCAATTAACAATATTCTATCCATATAATTAAGGCTGTCTTCTGTTCCAGTGTTATATAGTTTAAACAGTAAGAAACCTCATAGAGGCTTATTTGTTTACTGCTAGTTTGATATAAGCATGAGGGAAGCCTTCCAACTAGTGGGCTTTTACTGTTTTGAAAGAGAACTGTGCAAAGATGGATATCAGAATAGTGGAGGGAGGATTTTGAATGTTTGAGGCTCTATTTCCTCCATTTAAAATTAACAGCTGGTTTTGGACGCACATGGCTAATTTCATCTTCAAGTCCAGATTGTTCATTCCATTTTCCATCCAACTGCTTCTAGTTACTCCCCCCTCCCTTCTGCAAAATTTGAACTTTACACACAGTTGCAGAGACATAAATCATTTGTTTTCACAGCAAAGAAACGGAATGTGAAGTGTATAACTGGAAAATAGAATGTTTCAATTAGGGTACGAACACTTACGTCGGACTGACCTTATTTAAATAATCCACCCTCTAAATTAAAAATTGAAAACACTGGCTGTGGCCCAAAGAAGTGAAAGGACTGGAGGGTATCATGCAATGGAATTTGACACCTCCTTTTAGATAAGATCTTGCAAGTTTGGATGAAAATTTCCTCCTCTGGGATTAACCACATGGCAATTGTCTGCCACTTAGGGTTGCCAACCTCCAGGTGGTAGCTGGAGATCTCCTGAGATAATGACTGATCTCCAGGTAACAGATCAGTTCACCTGGAAAAAATTGCCACTTCGGAAGGCGAACTCCATAGCATTCTACCTCATTGAAGTCCTTCCCCTCAACAAACCCCACCCTCCTCAAGCTCCACCCCCAAAATCTCCCTGTATTTCCCAACCCGGAGATGGCATCCCTTCTGCCATTGGAGCCTCAGAAAGGCTATTTTACCTATAAAGTAGAAATCAGGTTTGGAGAAATTGCTTAGGAAGGTATCCCTCAAGCATAAGTCTGTGGCTGCAATCACTCGCTACTGGACTTTTCCAACCTCACTCAGTACCAACTATTTTTCAGGTCAGCAAATTTAGTCAAATCTCTAGACACGTAAATTATTGTTCGAAATGGGTGGATGGAAGAATTTTGCTTGGGAAGAAGGTGAGGACCTTCATCCCAATTAGGATTATTTTATCTTTAACCCAGAGATTTTGTTCTGATGATTTTCTAATGAATTCCATGGAACTCTGAGGTGTGGGGGGAGACTAAAGAAAGGATTAAAGAGTGCTTCTCCCCATTTCCCTGGTGTCTGTGCAGACCACAAGCAAACGGAGTAAATACAAGTCCCATGGGTACAAAATTCCACAAGCCTGAAAACTGGGAAAAGTTCACCAATGTGTTACAACATAAAAATAACAAACATCTGAAGCCCCTCCAAAACTAGCCTCTTTTAAAAATGTATTTTAGCACATAAAGATCAAATTTTGAAAGGATCTGTGATTCTGACTGATCCCCGTAAGAAAAAAAATATCTATTTTTCAGAAAAAGAGCTTTGGGAAGCAAAATTATGCTTTGGGACTCCAGGTCAATTAAGGTTGGGAGGCATAGCACTTAACACTGGCTTGCTGATTTGGGAACAGCCAATATGTGATTTTGATTTGAAGCAGGTCCTTCAAGATTTTGTTGTTAATTACCAAAGGCAAATGGACAGGAAAGGAGACAATTGCTTATCGGCATGGAGATGTGCTTTTTACGAATTGCCACTTAAGCTAGACATGTATCTGACAGGTGCCTAATCAGGCTGGTAGGAAGTATTTTGGATTTGATAGGACAAAATGAATAGGACAGGCTCCCTGGTATACAACTCAGGATGACAAAAAGAAATGCTAATTTACACAGAGAGTGATTAAAATGTGGAATTTGCTGCCAGAGGATGTAGTAATGGCTACAGGAATAAACGGCTCGAAAAGGGGGTTAGATATCATGGAGGATAAGTCTATCAATAGCTACTAGCCATAGTGACTGGGAACCTCCACATTCAGAGGCACTAAGCCTCTAAATCCCAGAGCCAGGAGGCAACATCTGGGGAAGTTGTCAGCCTCTATGCACTGTTGTTGGCCCTCCAGAGGAACTGGTTGGCCACTGTGTGAGACAGGATGATGGACTAGATGGACCATTGGTCTGATCCAGTAGGGCTCTTCTTATGTTCCTGTTTTCAGGAATGTGACTAATCCAGACTAATCTGTATTATTAAATAGACTTCCCCCTCGGCATCTCCCCCCCATTAAAATGGTGCCAAGATTGACCAGCCAATGCTATTTCTGAGACATTATCTCCTTCTACTACTTCTTTACAAATTAAAGGTTTTCCAGTTTAAAGAAGGTAAGGTAGTATTAGTAAATATCTCTAAAGGATTCGGGGTTGAGAAAATCTTCTGATTTGAATCAGGACATAGCAACACCAAAGCAACTCTGTTTGGTTTGGGGCATAGATCATTTCCAGCAGCCTGAACAGCCTGGCTTAGCCTGAGTTCATCAGACCTTGGAAGCTTATGCAGACTTGGTCACATTTGGTATGTGGACAGAAGACCACCAAGGAAGACTGAGATTGCTATCTAGAGGAAAGCAATGACAAACCACTTCCGCTCATTTCTTGCCTTGAGCACATCATGGTCCTGGGGTCACCATGAGGTGACTGTGACTAGACGGCACATTATTCATACATCACTTATAGTTAACTTTTACATATTTAAAAAAAATAATAAGCAATTAATTCAAAATGCAGCAAAAGATATTGCACCTGGAAGCAGATTTCCGTACACACCACTGTTCTTTCTCTCAAATTAAACTGGGATCATACACACCACTGATGTGGCTGTTCTTTCTCTCAAATTAAACTGGGATGGGGCTCAAATTAACTGTTTTATGGTGGTGCCAGTCATTCCTAGAAAGCAGAGCTGTAATCATCAGCATGTGCGATCCTGCAGAAATCCATTCTGTCCCACATATCATATAACATCTTTGCCAAACACCTAAAAGAGACTGACCAGAGATCTAGACTATTCCATCCCAGGGAAATTGTGAAGGACTGCCTGAGAGTAGTAATTAATTCAAGGTCTTAATCCAGAAAAGACGGAAATAGTTTTGGTCAGTGTATTTGATGTGCCGCAATTAGATATAGTGTATTAAAAATGGTTTGCCCTCCCCCTTTAACTACCAGGTGTACATTTTGGTAATGTTCCCAGACTGGCTTTGCTCCTGAATGCTCAGAAACCTGCTATTGCCAGCAGTGTTTTTACTCAATTTGGTTGGTGCACCAACTTTGTCTTCCTGGGGAATGCAGATGTGGCTACCATCATACATGCCTTCAGAGCTTTTTTTCCAGGGGAACATGCCGAAACAGAGTTCTAGAATATCTTTGACAAAATTCTTTTAAAAAGTGTTTAAATATTCATAAGTTTTCAGTATACAGACTGACAACTTCATTTCCCTCTTGAGAGTTCTGGCACACAAACCCCAGCCCTGTATGCCTTAAACACCTCCCCAGCCCTGCATGCCTTAAACACCTTCAGATTACTACACTTATCCTAACACAGTCCACATGCCTTTGAGGAGTGTTCAGAAACATTAGCCAAGTATGGGACAGGATAGAGAGGGAACCCACTTACCAGATGCCAGGAGAAAAGCCCTGAAGCACGGGTAGAGGCAAAAGGGTACACCAGTCGCTCTGAGAAGCTTGCTCAGAAAAAGCCAGACAAACCCCAGATGGAGCTGGTGAGGGTTAACAACCCTGGAGCTGAGTCAGCAGCCATTAGCAGCAGGTGGGAGTAGGTGGGACAGCAGGTCAGCCAAGCCAGGATGTTGGTTAAGGTAAAGGTAAGATACAAACAGCAGGGGGAGGCTTGCTGGGGAGGATGGCAGACGGAGTAGCAAGAAGAAACTTTGGAGCCATGAGATAGGATGGAGTGCTGTCAACTGCTTCCTTGTACTGTATGCCTGAAGGACTGAATAAAATGTCTGGCTGTACTGACTTGAGAGTCCTGCGTGTGTTTGGGGGGAATGGGGCCAATGGATTCTAGAACGTTACCCAGCTGACAATGGGCTGCAGTATTACAGGGCACCTGGGAGATGTCCAGTCCTACCATAAGGTACAAAATGTATCAAGCTAGAATAACAGAATAGAATTATGGAATAAGCACAGTATGTCAATACTATTC
>NW_015172559.1:776404-777568 GCF_001447785.1 Gekko japonicus | reverse complement strand
TGGGAGAGACTCAAGGAAGTCGCCCCCCCCCCCCAGGCTGTGGCATTCCACTTTGGAACTTTTTGCCCTGGGCAGTCCATTTGGTTCTTTTATTTGCTTTCAGATGCCAAGTCATCATACCAGCCTGCTTTTAATTTGGCTGTAGTTCTTTACCTCCATCATCTGAATTTGAACCCATTTTAAGTGTCTTTTGATCTGCTGTTTTGGCTGGTTACTATGTTATTATTTTATGGCAGTTGATTTTTATGTTATGATATTTTAGTTTTTACAGGCTAGGAGTCCATGAGGAACTGAGGGAGGGAGAAACCATTCGACACCCCCCCCCAATTCTATAAACACTCAGGGGCTTGGACAGCCTCATCCCCCCACCTGCTTTTACTAACCCTCTTCACAGTGAATGCATGTATGAACTGCATGGACATGCATATACCTCTTTGTAAGGACGAGCCAATACGTGTTCACCTTAAAAATGAAACCAAGAACTAGTACCTAGATAATATGTAAGGTTTCAATTACACATTCAGCTATACATGTGTTGAATGTAACATGAGAATTACTAAATGCACACTCTACATGGATTGTACGTGTGTTCACTGTAACTAGTGAACAGGGCTACTAACAAGATTACATGCTCTGGGAGCATATTAAAGTCCTCATCCGGGTAGGCTATTTTTGAAAAGATATGAGTTGGGGTGGGGGTGGGGGTTGATTTGCGAAGTCATATATTTCCACATATCCCTGAGCATGTAGAGGTTTCTACTTTTTCTGTGAATGGCCTGGTTTTGCTACTTTTGTGACTGGGACAGAGGCAGCTACTTTACTGCTAGGGTGAGGGAAGAAGTTAAACCTTCTCTCCCTTTGCCCCTCAAACCAGATTTCCACAAAGCTGCTAATAGCTTTTAAAATCCTCAACAAATCTCATCATAGCATTATCAGCATGAAAGGATCTCATGACAGGTTTCCCAACATCTCATCTGTTGTATTCCTAAAATCCAGAGATTAAAAGAAAATGAAATGTAGTATGCTCAAATCACTAACATAGGATCTGTGCAGCCATCTTGCTAATTCAACACATCCAATGAGAACTCGAAGTTTATGCTTCTCAAAGAGTAGTGTCTACGCCACATGACAAATGGCTTTTGAAACTGAAGAGGCCTGCAAGAG
>NW_015172559.1:770144-775912 GCF_001447785.1 Gekko japonicus | reverse complement strand
CCGGGGGAACTGCGTTCCCCCGCGTCCCCCCCCCGAAATGACCTCTGATGTAGACCCTGTAGGGTTTTTAAGGCAAGAGACATTCTGAGGTGGTTTGCTATTGCCTGCATCTGGGTAGGAACCCTGGACTTCCTTGGAGGCCTCCTATCCAAGCACTAACCAGGACCCATACTTCTGACATTGGGCTATCCTGGGCCATCTGGTCAAGGCATGAATAGGCATAAGGGTTTGAAATCCAAACAATAACAAAAAAAACAAAATTCCAATTGGGCCTACTTGCTCAAGCCCTGGGATATGCCTAAAGAAACTACTTGGATTTCAGCCTATGTAATTTAATGTACTACACAGGGAACTGTGGCAAGATGACAGCTGAGGAAGATGATGAGTAAAAACACTGGTTTTGGGGGAACACTGTAAAAATATTAGGCAAGTCACAGAGTTACAGAAAGGGTTGCAAATAAGAAATGACTTCCATATTACTTTTAAAAGACTTAGGTTGACATCTCACAGACAGGTCAACAATCTGGAAAAATATATGCATTTCCTAATGGAACCATTACATCAAATACATACCTACTTCAAATGCATATCACTTTCTTATGCCCTTTGGTATGATTCCAAAACTTAGGTTTCCCAACTGCAAATCATGCATTAAGTCTGATCTTAAACAGTTGTCATGACATTACGTTACAGACAGGAAATTTATGCAGTTATACTATATACATTATTTCCATATCCAGCAAAGGCTTTTGAAATGCGTCGTTTTAATGTTTAATAAAAATAATAAAAGTGACAAGCTATTTGATGCCTCGCTCTTCAACTTTGCAGCCTGCACATTTTGGGCCCTATTCATTACTGAACTGAACTTTGAGCAATACAATCTTGCCAGATAGAACTTTGTTTAGCTACTGCACCTGAGCATTGTCAAGACACATTTTCATAATCAGCTCAGCAAATGCATGCAGAAATATGGAACTCCAAAGCAGACACAGCCCCTGCCAAGGGGAGGGGGATTTATCGTACAGCAAAATGAAATCCACTTTGTATAGCAACAACAACATGTGGCCTGGAGTGGAATAAACTGGTAGCATAATACAAATAAAAGTATTTACTAGTATCTTTTAAACAAAATTGATTTAATTAACCCTTAAAAGGAGGTTCTCATATAAATACAAGGGGGAAAATATGCATCCATTTTCCTGACTGGAATTCTGTTCATGTGCCAGCACACTATTGTCAGCAAGCTGCCATGGTGTTCTGTGTGACTTCTGGTTGTACATATGTGATCCCTGTCCCTGCCAGCTGACCTATGTGTTTGCCTCCTGGATTAGTTTCAAGTTCAAGTTAGCCTTTATTGGCATAAAATAACAGTACAAGTTATACAATTTTAGGAAACAGTTAAAACACCTATAAAAATCTATGACTCGATATTGTGCAATTAGGAGTGGCTCAAGTGGTAAAGACGCTGAACTGCAGGCTGTGGAAGGTCAGTAGTTCAGCAGTTCGAGACCCGGGTGCCGCAAGACGGAGTGAGCTCCCGTCTCTAGTTCCAGCTCCTACCAACCTAGCAGTTCGAAAGCAAGAAATTGCAAGTAGATAAATAGGTACCACTTCGGTGGGAAGGTAACAGCGTTCCGTGAGCCTTGGTGTTTAGTCATGCTGGCCACATGACCACGGAAACGTCTTCAGACGGCGCTGGCTCTTCGGCTTTGAAACGGAGATGAGCACCGCAACCCTAGAGTCGGATTTGACTGGCTTTCGAGCAAGGGAACCTTTACCTTTACTTTAAGGTGACTGTAAAAAGCTTATTTCCAAGTATGAAGCTAATCTACAATATACCAAAATCATAAATCATACCTAGTTAATATGTTTTTCAGTTACCTCTCTCCAGAGGTTCCTCATAGTAAATGGGCAAGCCCATGGTGGCTGTTAGCTCCCTGAACATGCTGACACACATAACTGTATTACAAAGATGCCACATGGAGAGCACATACCTGCCTTTGGTGGCACCGTGAGGAAGGGTGTTGCTGGATAACACTATGCACAAAGTGAATCCCACTGTATACCCATTAATTATCACATCCTCTTGTAATACCTCTCATTTGTGCTGCAGTACTGTAAGTACTGTGCGACTGAACAACAACAACAACAACACTGTAAGGTATACAAAAAAACTTGCCTAGCTCATTTGTACTTAGATGCTTCCGCATTTATACCTTTTGAAATAAACACAGCAGATCCTGAACCAAACATAATTTCTATTTGCAGTGTGGCATGTGTGACTCCTAGCAGGCTGATCTCTTCCTATTATGTAGCACCATAATAGGTTCTAAAGTGCTACATATTCCTTTCAAATTTCTCTGTTATGTTTCAGAGTTTGAGTGCTGTCATTTTAAGCTTTGTCTATGCAGCAGTCAAACCTTCATTTTCTTAGCAAGCATGTCAATCAATGTAATTTTGAAAATATATACTATAATTTGCATCAGGTTTCTTACTGCTATAGGCTTCAATTACATCAAATGGTCATTTGGTAATTAAGTTCTACAAGGACTGGAATGTTAGTTTTGTGGCAAACCCATTTTCCTCATCATAATAAAGCTAAGAGAATAGGGTTCACAGCTGATAGCTGGCACCCAGTGGGAGATGGGAGGGGAACATGGGGCTACTGTCATTGCATGCAATGTGACTTCTGAGAAAAACAGGAAGTAATGTCAAAATTATCTAGGAATTGGTAGAAACTCTATAGTAAAACCATAGAGGTTCTGGTGATTCCTAGGGTGATCTGATGTCATTTCCATTTTTTTCCTGGAAGTGACATGTCACATGTTATGATGGTGATTTCCCCCCTTCATGCTACTCAAAGGCGTGGTGACAAGAAGCACAAGGTGCCAGTGTGATGTCTCCTACCACAGGGGGACCTGGCAATCCTAGAGAATAATCCTAGCCTCCATGTTCTACTTTCATTCTCTATGAGTGATTAAGAAGGCATATTGTTTAAAGCATGTGCCAAATAACAATTATTACCATGCAGCCACTTCAGATGGCACTATCAAAGACTCTTGTAATATCACTGCCTTGCTGTTCTGTGAAGAGAGTATGCCAGGGCAACGGACAGAGCTGTGGTCCTAGTGGAAGTACCCTATGCTGGTTTATGGACTGTACACTGTGGCCAAGAGAAGCCTTGTGCCCTAAACAGATGCCAAGCCAGATGTGAACCCGGGACTACAGAAGTCTTCTACCCCTGCACCTATGCATCCACCCAAGCCCCGGGATGCAGACCACCATGCATGCAGAGACAGCAGCCGACCAGAGAAGAAGCCATGCTCTGTCCAAGGACAGATGTTCCTGAACAGAAGCCATGAAGGAATCTCTTCTCTAGCTAGCATGCAGCATTTCCCCCCCCCCGTGTGTTAGCTTCACTTGGAAAGTGAAACATTCCTTTTCCTCCTGAGTCAGCCTAAAACAAAAGGCTGTGCCCAGCTAAAGACAATAACAGTGATTAAGCCTTCCTGCCACCCATCCTGCCACCCACTGTCAAGCATCTTATCATTAACACGAAGCACCGGACCTGCAGTGTGATTGGATCTCTTCACCCTCTCCTTTGTCTCACCCCCTTTCCCCAGAGGTGTCACTCCCTGCCGACCATCAATTTCCAGTTGCCCAGCTATCAATTCCTTTATGCCTCCATCCAGAGTTTAAGTTTTTTTCTAGTACTTCCTGGGAACCAGTGGCCACATGAGCCACTGCCTCAGGTCACAGTCTAGCTATTTAGGGTGGGCTCAACCTGAGCTCGCTCTCTTGCCTCTTCTTCTTCTTCTAACCCCCTCCAACCTTGTTGGTTCCATGCTCAGCTGGTTTGGAATCAGTCCATGTGTGTCACTGGTTGGCTCACGGTTCACCCCCACTGTCTATTTTTCACTGTATGATCAACTTGTCTCATCAGACAGGTAACGTATTACCCACTAATGATACTCCTGCTCTTGCAAACATCACTATCCTTTCAACTCTGTATTCTTAGTTCTGTATTCTTAGTTTTGAATGCTTGGTTATTATTTGTACGCTTGAGAATATTTAGTAAAGAAATCAATTGTTTCAGCAACATAGCCTCCTCGTCTATTCATGGGTATACACTGGTTATGATCCTGTATTTTATGCCTATTGCCATTTAAATATTCACAATCCCCCAACCTTATTAATAAATTAAGGCAATTTGGCTAACACAATGGGTAGGGAGTCATTTTTATTAATTGACAGCAAAACCATTTTTCCTTGGAGATCTACCATAGATGAACTCTGGTAATCTTTTAGGCTGAATTCTGTGTACACTCATATAAACAAGGAATGCCTAGCCAATTTCAGGTACCCTCACCTCATATAAGTACTATTAAGTATTTTAGTTTTATATGCAGTAGTTACTTTCCAACCTAAAGTCACCTACTTTCAAACTTAAACTTTTACAGTTATCAAAACTGAAGTTATTTTACAGTTTTAACATAATAAGTGTATAATTTATCAGAATATAAAAAATTACTCTTTGGCATATTAATGAAAGGTAAAAGTATAAATGCCTTGGTTTTCTAGAAGCAAAATTGCAAGCATACGCAATACACAAGAGAGAGCACTGCAAATTCCTACACTCTATGCTCTCTTAGCACATGTACATGAGAGGCAGGAAAAAATGAAAGTGGAAGGTAGAAAAAAAACTGGTTGTAAACAAAAGAGATTGTCTTATACAGTCACAACAGATAGTGTTACTGGCATTTCTAAATATCAACTGAACATTCATAATATTGTGGACACTGAACTCCATTATAATTAAACTCCATTATAATAAAATTTAAATAACCAATGTATCCTTAAAAACGTTTTGTATATGTTTACAGTAAAGTACTACCATTTTCTACTACTGTAGATCATCTTACATAAAATAAAAGTAATACTATATGTTTTAAATGAGTAAAACCTTGTCATCTCTCCAGTTTGGTGTAGTGGGAGTCTAATCTGGGAGAACTGGGTTTGATTCCCCACTCCTCCACTTGCTCCTGGCTGGATGACCTTGGGCAAACCATAGTTCTGATAAGAGCTGTTCTTGAAAAAAAGAGCAGTTTCTGTAAAGAGCTCTCTGAGCCCCACCTTCCTCACAGGATGTCTGTTGTGGGGAGGGGAAGGGAAAGGAATTTGTAAGCTGCTCTGAGACACCTTTGGGTAGTGAAGGGTGGGGTATAAATCCAATCTCTTCTTCTTATATATAATTGTGTTTTGGAGTGGCACTTTGCAGCTCTCCCATTGGCTGTGCAATGCACTTCCTCAGCCATTGGCCCGTCAGCCGCCACTTAAGAGTACTTGCGTGCCAATGGCTGGGTGTTGGTTCTGCTCCTCTTCCTCACCCACTCCCCTTTCAGCCACTAAGCCCTGTCAGAATTACTGGCAAACAGCTTTCTCTTTTGACGAAGATGCTTCTCCTGCTTGCCTCCTGTGTGGGAGTAACTTTCCCCTCAGTGGCTGTTGGTAGGTGTGATGAAATGGCAGTTACCTGTGTTTGAAAGATGGCTGCCGTCTTTGGTTGTTTGTTTAAAATGTTCCTCCATAAGGTTTAATTGAGCTGTAGTTCCAGAGAGGGCCGTAAGGGGTATCACTCACTGGGTTGAATGGGGCTTCCTCATCTGCTGGCCAGCTGCCCCAAGGCCAAAAAGTGCAGGAAAAGATGGACTGTCTCAAGGGGCAGGGCAGCATCAATATAGACTCCAGCCCATCCAGGGAGGAGGCAG
>NW_015172559.1:768312-769354 GCF_001447785.1 Gekko japonicus | reverse complement strand
CACTTATATACATAGAGTGTCCAATCAGCTTCGTGCTGAGTCATGATGACTGACCACATACCTTAGCTGGTCTGAACCGGTCAGAACTTGTTATCAGAAGCTTGCCTGCTGTCACTTAGATCCTTATGATCTGACTGCTGGATATTAACAACCAACACAGGCTCCACCTGGAGATTGGCTACCCTAAGCGTAGCAGTCAGTGCTTCAGAGCAGGGTCTACTAGATCCAAGTTCTTGCTGTAGAAGCTGAGTGGGTTATTTTGGACCAGTCACAGACTTTCAGCCTAACCTACCAGACAGGGTTGTTGTGCAAGTCAAAAGGGGGAGAGGAGAATGATGTAAGCGGCTTTGGTCCCCACTGCAGAGAAAGACTACTTTTGCTTCTGGGAAACCATTGTTGCCAATCTCTAGGTGAGAGCTGGAGATCACTCAGAATTAGAACTGCTCTCCAGATGGCAGAGATCAGCTCCCCTGGAGAAAATGGTGGACTCTATGTCCCTATACCCTGCTGAGGTGGCCGCCCTATGACAGCCAATGTGATGTGGCAGTTAGGGCTTCAGAGCATGGTAGAGACTGCATGTGCAGGGGGGAAGGAAAGCTGAAGAGTGAGGGGGAAATAAAGGTAGGTTGATGATTGGCTGAGAAGGAGATAGGGTTGCCAACTACAGGTGGAAAATTCCTGGAAATTTGAGGGATGGAACCTGGAGAGGGTGAAGTTTGGGGAGGGGTGGGACTTCAGACAGGTACAATCCCATAGACTCCACCCTTCCAACCAGTCATTCCCTCCTGGGGAACCACTGTTACCAATCTCCAGGTGAGGGTGGAGATCACTCAGGCTTACAACTGATCTCCAGGAGGAAGGAGGGAGTAGATGGAAAGCTGAAATCAGAGGGGCAGATAATGGCAGGTTGATGCTTGGCTGGGAAGGAGATAGGGTTGCCAACTCCAGGTTGGGAAGTTCCTAGAGATTTGAGGGGTGGAGCCTGGAGAGGGTGGGGTTTTGAAGGGGTGGGACCTCAGACAGGTACAATGCCATAGACTCC
>NW_015172559.1:742816-768197 GCF_001447785.1 Gekko japonicus | reverse complement strand
GCCAATCTCCAGGTGAGAGCTGGAGATCACTCAAAATTACAACTGCTCTTCAGGTAGCAGAGATCAGTTCCTCTGGAGAAAATGGTGGACTATGTCTCATTATCCCCTGCTGAGGTCACCACAGCAAAATGACACTGAGTGCCCAAGGCCTTGGCACTCTCCCAGAGCCTCTTTCTAGAGCTCGTTGTATTTATTTCCACAACGGGCCTTATTCCTAGTAAACAATATTTCACTTACTACAAAAGAAGTTTATTTTTCTTGCTCCCTCAAACTTCCCTATTTTTTCACTGCAAAAACATTTGGGGGTGGGGTGGGACCCTGCCCCCTGCCCTCTTTTCTGTCAATTTTTCTTCAGACTTTTACATCTCTTTACTACTACCTTTCTAAGGTTGCCAACCTCCAGGTGGAACCTGGAGATCTCCTGCTATTACAATTGATCTTCAGATGACCAAGATAAGTTCCCCTTGAGAAAATGGCCATTTTGGAGGGTGGACTCCGTGGCATTATATCCTGCTGAGATCCCTCCCTTCACCAAACCCTGCCCTCGCCGGGTTCCACCCCCAAAATCTCCAGGTATTTCCCAACCTAGACCCGGAAACCCTAAATTCTTCACAGTTTCTCCTATTTTTTATTAAAACTGTGAAAAAAGAGTTGTAATATATAAGTAAATATCAGGTAATTAGGGTTGGCAGCACAAGGCTGGCAGCCTGCAACAGACTCACCTGTGGGTGTGTGCTGGCCTCAGGCTTCCTTGTCTACCCATCTCCTTGAGAATCAGGACCTACCCTTCAGACTACCACTCAGCAAGGTCCAGAGCTGGGTCTGGAGCTCAAGGGAGGTAAGCCTTGTGAACCGTCCAATCCTGTAGACCAATATCTCATTCCCTAGCTGTTCCTTCTACAATTAACTGGCTTTTCTTGGCTAAACTAAATATAGTTACATCATGAATACATGAATTCACAGTTGGGGGCTATGTACAAGAAAATATTTTTTTATTTGTCCCATGGTAAGAAGGTCATGCTTTTTTCAGACACAATTGCCCCATGCATTGGTAACAGCTGCACATCTTTAAGCTGCCTTAAGCCAGCGTGTCCGGCAAGGCGGGATACAAATAGAAACAATAAATATAATAAATAAAAATCTTGCATTTTTCTTTCCTGAAATCAGCATACAAGGTATTTTATTCGTAATTAATTCTATTTTTATGAATACTCATTGTTTCAGTAATACTGGCTGCTTATTTTAAAATAAATATTCTATTTCTTATTTAGAATAAATCAATACACATTATCTTAAAATAGGGCAGGCTACTTGAGTCCCCCCCCCCAAGACAGATCATTCACAAAACAGCATGGGTGTTAAATAAAGCCCACAAGAACCACCATTAACTTTTACAACTCAGATCTGAAAATACATCTTCCAATGTGTATTTAGATTAACTTCAATAAGATTTTAATGCAGTCTTTATTTGACTATGCTTCAGGAATGCTTTTAATTAAACATGTCAAAAAGGCTTATGAAGGACAGAATGGTAGCCAGATTATAGCCCTGTATATACGTACTTCAAAACATCCTTGCATCATGTACTCAATCCAATTTCAGTGCAAGCACATTGTGATATGAGTGATTGAGAGTACACAATCCTGTTAGGCACATGTGCAGTAGTTTATTTTCCCCCACAGCAACAGAAGTCTAAACTAGAGAAACACATCCCTGCATGTGTGACCCAGGTAGTCATTCTACTTGTGTCACAAGCACAGAAACTCTTATGTGTTGCAGAAGTAACACTTGTGTACCCACAACAAAGATAAAAACTTTGCCTTTGTGGTCCAAGCCTTGGTAACCTCTACAATATGAGGCTGCCTTGAAAACTATTCAGAAGAATGAACTAGTCCAAAATCAAGAGCTACAGTTCTAACTGGAACTGGAAATAAGGAGAATAAGACACCAGAACTGAAATTATAGCACTAGTTACATGTTTATTTCCAGGCACAGGGAAACGTGTAGATTGTGATGGGAGCTGTTTAATTGAAGGAATGCCTTCCCTCCCTGTGCCCATCTTTGAATGTGAAGATCTTCCAAGAAGACTCGACTACATGGTATGAAGGTGATTCTAAGACCTGGGACCTTCTAAAAGTCCTAGTTATGGAACTTCATGCCCAAGGAGGTTATAGACTGTTCTGCAGAAGTAGCTAAAGGACATCCCTTTTCTGGGAGCCTTTGATCACTTAAGTAGAATACCACTGAAGATTTGATAAGGTGGCTTCTAAGAACTTGCCTTGAATTATGTTTTAATTGCTTTGTTGTGATATGTTCTGTTAACTATTCCAACAGTTTACTAAAAAGCAATATACAATTACAATAAAATAAGTATTCTTGCTCCAGTAGGTGATTTATGCTTCTTGGGCTAAATGGATAGGAATGAATATTTCGATTAGTGGTTTATTTCGGCAGAACTCCCTTTACTGCTTGAATCCTGGTTTAAGAGGTTTGCAGACTGCACTATTAGTCAGCATTATGCGAGAAAAATTCCACACATGATGTTGGGGGGGGGGTAATCAAAGGAAGCCAAATTACAGCAAACTACATAACAAGTAATTGGAAGGGGAAACTATCAAAGCCAACCTAAATGAGCTTTAAAGATTCCTTACCCTGGAGAACTGATGTGGGAAACTCAATAAATGCTGGAAAGCCTGATGTAGCCATGATAGAAACCTAGACCACTAAATTTTATATTAAATATATAAATTATTCACAAAAAAGTGTAACACTTCTCATAAGGGTCAGTGATAAATACTTTATAGAACATAAAAGCCACAGACATGCTTATAAATTAATAAGCATGTTATGAATAGTATTTTACACTCTTAATAAACTATAACTGACAGCATTAACTATGCATAACAACTGTCATAAAGAAGGACATCTGCATATCAATATATTTGAGGGGTGTGTGTGTGTGTGTGTGTGAAGATCCTCTGCTGCTATGCAGAAGTGGCATGGGGTGTGTGTCTCTCCTTCTCACCCCACCCTAGTGCCTGGAACTCTACACAGAGATGGTAAATTCAAATGCTGGAAGCCCTGGGACATGTAAGCTTAAGCTTCTAAGGTGCCTCTCCATTTGCACATGGACCATCATATGAGCAGAAGCCCACGCTTATGTTCACACAGGCCCTTGGCAGGATTTGTATTCTGTACGCTTTTCCCACTTGCATAAACAGTAGCGCACCTGCAAAGAACAAGCATGACATCTAACATCCATGTACCAAGGATGTCTGGTGCCCTGGGTAGCCCCCCAAAGGGCTTGTTTCAGGGTCTGTGGTGAAATAGAGGGATGTCAGTGTTCCTTCTACTGAAGCAGCAACGTCTATCATCAGGGCAGCAGCAACTGCAGAAGACTGCATAATGTTTTGCTTTCATTTGCTTGCTTTTTATGAGTATTCTTAAAAGTTTTGAATCAAGAGTGAAGACAACGGCACTTCACCTGCGGCAGCTAAATAATCCTACTTCACTACCACTGTCTGTTCAAATTAGGAGAAGGTAAGCCCAAAACAAAAGCTATTTTTACCTAAATTAACTCTCAACCAGCAGTGTATCTGGCACATGACCACAGTGAAATAATTCAGAGTTTTTGTTTTCTTTAATGAGAGTTAAATCATAATCTCAGTCAAGGAATAAACAAGCCACTGATATAGAGCTGCCCATCAAGGTACTAAAGAACTTCTTGTCATTTGGGCTGACTAAAAGCTTTCATTATTTTCTGCATTAGCATAGGTCTACAAAATAACAATTTATAACACAAAGCCCTGTGTTTTGTACTGAACTGCAGCATTTCTTTCCATCCTGAGTGTCACACTGTTAAACACTGACTATCCTTTAGACGAGGAGCTTTTAAAGATGATTTACTTCTTAGGGAAATAATGAGGCCCAGAAAAATGGACCAAGAGAGATGTAACTATAATTCACTACAATCCCACACTTTATCCTAGAGCGAAAACATGCTGTATCTATAGCAATACATTGGTTTTTAAAAAGATCTGTTTGTTCCATAAAAATCCGTGTTATAGCCATCAATATCTCATTCATTTATTTAGGCTGACACTTTAATAGCTGTCCAGAAACGCAGAAATCATTATGTCTGTATCTATGTCATGGCAATTTGTCATGGTACATCATCACAGTGTACCAATGCTGTCTTACTTGGTCGTAATGCAAAATCATCATGCTGACTAGGTAGTCAGACAGATAACAATGTTGTCTAAGAGAGGTCGTTTTTTTTAATTGGATAGAGGCCTGCCTAGTTGATTCACTGCTTTGTCATAAAGACTAACTACCTAACAGTACAATCCTAAGAAAACGTACCTGGGATCAAACCCCACTGAATAGACCTGAGTAGAATTCAGCTTATTATTGCTCTCTTTGGCCCCGGTCACACGAAAGGTTTTGGGCCGGGAGAGGGATGGATCGGGGGTGGAGCAAACGGGCGCGATCCCACTGCAACATCTGAGAAACGTTGCGCACCCGTCGCCGATCCGGCCCTTCTGGCCGAAAAACTGCATTAAAAATAAACCACCTCCAGAGGTGGTCTTATCGAAACAGCCGCAGCAAGCGCAGCCGTGGGATCGCCAGCGCATCCTTTTGCCGGCGCATCCCCGGGTCCTGGCAGAACTGCGCATGCTCAGACATGCACAGTTCGGCAGCCTCCCGTCGCTTTCTCCCCGGTCTCCCCGGCATCTGATTGTGCCGGGGAGCAATTGCGCGGCGGCTCACGGGATCTGTATGTTCCCGCCGCCGCATGCCTATTTTGGTGCGGCTTTTAAAAGCCGCACTTTGCCCGTCCTTTTTTCCCCTCGTGTGGCAGGGACCTTTGATTCCATCTTTCAGTGCTGCAGTTGACAAATCTTTTTTTGGGGGGAGGATTAATTGTAAAAGGACATCTTCTCAGCAACCATTTTTTTAAATGACATTTAACATTTAAATTCCCCTCATTTAAATCGCTGCTGAAGGAAAATGGTAAAATATAAACAGAATGAAGTGAAAAGTACACTGAAAAAATTGTTTTGCGTTAAGAGTCTAAAGATAGGGTTGCTAACCTCCAGGTGGCACCTGCAGATCTCCTGCTATAATAGTTGATCTCCAGACTATCAAGAGCCATTCCCCTGGAGAAAATGGCTGGTTTGGAGGATGGATTCTATGGCCTTATATCTTGCTGAGGTCCGTCCCATCCCTAAACCCCACCCTCCCCAGGTTCCTCCCCCAAAATCTCCAAGTATTTCCCATCCCAAAGCTGACAACCCAATCTAGAGAAGACCTGGAGACACTAATTTCACCCACAAAACCATGTTTAGAGAAAGTACATTTGCAGTGTTTGTGTGTGTGTGAGCAGTACAAAGACTCTCCATGCTTACTCAGAGCTGACCGTGCACAGCAAAGCATTTTCAGACGGGGAGATGAAATCATGTGGGATTATACTGGTCTGCAAACTTGTTCGACCCCTGCAAGCTAATACACACCCTATAGAATGAATGTGAGATACCAAAAAAAGCCCTCCTGTCTGGCAGAAGCTATAAAGTTCAGCCTTTGCTTTACATTCACAAAAAAGGAAAAGGTGCAGAGAGGGATTTATTCTGCCATGTGTGCATGAACATGTAGGAAACCCGCCTTTGCAACACCTCACCGAAGTTGCTGGAACAATTATTTTGAGGATTAAAGGCAAGGAGGCAGCTTTGAAATATTTGAAAATAGCTAATGTATTCACTCTTCCATTTTTAAGTTATTAAGCCTGCTTTGTCACAGCTGTGCGATACCCTTGGTTATCTCAGCATGACATCCTTCAATATATACTATTAAAAGGCCGTAGACTTCCCGTAGACAAGTTGTCACAGACAATGAAGAATTCCACTTTTTTTTCTCTCTCTCACAAGGAATCAGATTTGCTATTAGGTGAGCAAATTTAACTTGGGATTTAAAGCATTCTACTCTCATACACCAAGGTGCAGGTGGATCACAGGGTTAGGGCTCAGTTGTTAACATGGCATTTACCATGGTAAATGCTCCTAAAACCACTGTGTACCCTGACATTTTAACTACCGCTCCTGACAAAATTATTTTCCCTGTAAGACTATATTCTTGCATTGAACATCTTGCCAGGTGGCTGAGTCAGTGACGCAACCGTGCATTAGTTCATAAACAATTTAGGGGGGATATACAGGCACAGTAGAAAATACATTGATTTTTGAACTGTTGCTATAAAAGCAAAGCATGGGAATTCCAGGTAGATGATAACTAACATAATGTAAATTGGCTTTCAACTAAACATCTGTTTCTATTTACACCTCTTAATTGGTTTTCTGCTGTTCAAACACACACACAACCGTATATATCTATATAGTCACTCATGATTCACTTTGTGTACCTACACATGGGTGTTCTCTGACGACAAATTGATTTATTTTATAGCAATAGCAACAATTATTTAATGCAAACACGTTTTTCTTCCCCAAATCATGAATTCTTTAAACAGAGATACAGCTCATTCACAATTGTTGGCATTCAGAAGCAATCGGCTGATCTGTTCTAAACTCACATGGAACAAGCAGATGGCTCAGCACCTGCACCTGCAGTTACCCATTGGCTTAGCTTGCTCTGACATAACAAAAGTGGGGCTGCCACTCTCCAGGTGGGGACTGAAATTCGCTTAGAATTACCACTGATCTCCTGATTATAGAGATCAGTCAGTTCCCTGAAAGAAATGGTAGCTGTAGACAGCAGACTCTGTGATATCACCTTCTCGCTGAGCTCCCTCCCGTCTCCAGACTCCACCCTTCCCAAACACCAGGCCTAAATCTCCAGGATTTTCCCAAACTGGAGTATCCTGCAAAGAAGGTTTTAGCATTCTTGGGACAGCCTGCTTGCAGCATCTTTCCCAGTACTAAGTGGGTCAGGGCATACTAAGGAGAGTGAGCAACCTTTACATTAAATCAAACCATATATGTACTTTCGCCATGGATTTTTAGAATAACTTATTGGTGCAAAATGATCTATGTGCTCCAAAGTTTGGTAATAAACACTGACCATAGACATAAGATATTTGGTGCTAATGTATGCAATATTATTGGTGGCCCCTTCCCTCAGACGTTTGAGAACGAAGACAACTTTTGCAGGTTAGCCTTGCTTAAGGTTAAGGAGGGCCCTGTGAAAATTCTACATAGATTCTGCAGGGCTTGGAATCAAAGTAAGCGGAAGAGTCAGTTAACCATAACCCACTGCCATTCATAAAGAAGTGACACACCCAAAGCCTGGCCATAAAAACCCTTAATTCATGGTGTACTTTTCATTAGGACCAACTCAATGACCCATAACAATGTGCAAGCTTTTGAGCTCCCCAGAATGCTTCACGGGGCCATATGTTACCAAAAAAAGAGGGGAGGGAGGAAAAACAGAATTTTCAAGTCATGTTCTTAGGACCTGGTCATGCCAACATTTGGCATTAGGGTTGCCAGAATCCCCGGTTTGGTGGGGGTTGCCTGATTTGGAGGGACTCCTTCCCACCCACCAGCCAGTTGACATGTTGAGGGAGGCGTGACAGTCCGTCAGCCAGCAAATTAGCCTCCCCCTAACAGACTTGTTAAAAACAAAAGGGAAGGGACCAGAAGCCACAAAACCGGGGGCAAAGCTGGTCTGGTCGGCAGAATGCCAAGAGGCGTTAGAGCGCTTGAAAACCTTGTTCACTTCGGAGCCGGTTCTGGCTCACCCCGATGAAATGAAAAAATTCATTGTGCAAACCGATGCTTCGGATGTGGCCATGGGGGGGGGGCATATTACAAGAAAGGGAGGATGGGCTGTTGCACCCCTTGGCTTATATTTCCAAAAAAATTACTGACTCTGAGAGACATTGGTCCGTGTAGGAGAAGGAAGCAGGGGCAATAAAACTGGCTCTATCGACCTGGAGGCATTGGCTGGAGGGGGCGAGGGGGCCGTTTGAGGTTTGGACTGATCACAAAAATCTCAAAACCCTAAAAATGCCCAGGAGCCTAAATGCGAAGCAGTTAAGGTGGGCTGATTTTTTCTCAAAGTTCCAATTTACGCTCCACCATTTTCCCGGGTCAGCTAACTCGTTGGCTGATGGACGGTCACACCTCCCTCAACATGCCAGTCAGCGTGACATCATTTTGGACTCGGTTTTCACCCCCGCCCAACTGGGGGGGGTTACCACTCGCAGCCAAGCCGCGAGAATTCCCGCCGATCCCCCGCCTTCCCCACAGCCTCCCCCCCAACGAGACTTGGACAGCGCGCTTCAAAGCAGCGTTCTCATCTGAGGACGGGGAGGTGCTGCAAGGGATAGCGGACTGTAAACAAGAGACGAACGGCTGTTGGTATAGAGACAATAAACTGTATGTTCCTATTAGCCTGCGGGGGGACATTATGGGAACAGCACATGGCACAAAAATGGCAGGCTACTTGGGTTTTCTTAAATCCTTGCAGTTATTACAGAGGCAATTCTGGTGGCCACGTATGCGCAAAGACTTGTCAGCGTTTGTGCAAACCTGTCAAACGTGCGCAATGAGTAAACCGAGGGGGGGGGAACCCAGGACTGTTGCAGCCCCTCCCCACCCCGACCAGGCCATGGGAAGTCATATCTATGGACTTTATTACTGACTTGCCCCCCAGCAAGAACAAAACCGTCATTTGGGTGGTGGTGGACTTATTCTCGAAACAAGTTCATTTTGTTCCTTTTGCCTCGTTACCAACGGCAAAAGCCTTAGCAAAAGCCTTCCTGTCCCATGTAGTACGACTCCATATGTTGCCAAACAAAGTGGTCTCCGACAGGGGAACGCAATTCGTCTCGAGGTTTTGGACGGAACTTATGCGCCTCATGGGAGTTGAGAGAGGCCTCAGCAGCGCTTATCACCCCGAGACTGATGGACAGACTGAGTGGGTTAATCAAACCCTCTGGCTGAGTACTGTTACAACAACACTTGCCATGCGTCCATTGGCATGTCCCCTTTTAAAGCACTGTATGGCTATGACAGCCCTCCTATGCCTTTTCTTGTGGGGGGGGGCAGGAATTGGGGACAGGTGATGCAAGTATGTGGTGTAAACAACTGCAGGAGGCATGGCCTCTCCTCTGCAAGACACTGGATGCTGCTAAGGCAGCTTATAAGAAACAGGCCGATAGAGGAAGGGTGGAGGGTTGGGCTCTGCGGCCTGGGGACTTGGTGTATGTGTCTACAAAAAATATCAAAATGTTGCATCCCAGTAGAAAATTGGGATGGAAATTTATAGGGCCTTTTAAAGTGCGAAGGATTATCAATGAGGTCGCTGTTGATGTGGAACTGCCTAAGAATTTGAGGTCCTTACATTCTGTATTTCATTTCAGCCTTCTGAAGAAGCACAATGGGTCCTGACCCTGGCGAGGGGAAAGTGTGCCGCCACTACCTGTCCTGGTGGATGGCCAGGAACATTACGAGATAGCTAGTATTCTAGACTCTAAGCTGAAACGTGGTAAACTACGCAAGTTCCATCGGGACTTCCCGGAGAAACCGGGAGGTATCCTGGCCTGACCGGGAGATTGTGGTGGGAGGTGAATTTTCGGGAGGGCAGTATTTCAGCAAGCTGCCAATGGTTCTTTGAACTCCTATATGCATCTGGTACCTGTGTTTGCCAATGAACCTTTTCTGTATGTTCCCCCCCTCCCTAGTAGCCAGTCCATGTACCCATACACATATATTCATAGCTGCATTCTTATTAGACTACGCCAGGCCTGTCTGCTGTAACGTTATCATTTCCAAGGTCACAGGTGGTTAAGAGATGGAGTCGGCTCTCTGCTTTGCTTTGTTTTAATGAGTAGAAACTGTGGGAAGTATTACACACTGATAACGAAGTTACCGTTGCGTTCCCAGAGATGTTGGGCACGTAAACTGCTTTTTGGGTACGGGCGGGAATTTTAACTATTGGCTGCATTAATTATGAATTTGCTTTAACCTTCCTAGCTCAATCCGTTAGGGTTATTCTGAACAGTTCTTCTGTGCAGTGACTCATGGCTTCAATAAAGTAATACCTTTTTACAAGTGTGTACTCCGTTGAATTGCGGTGGGACCTGACATTAGGAAAGCCCCGCCCCCCAGAGCAACCACCAGGTCTCCCCCCACCTCTCCCCAGCAGGGTTTAATTTAATTTAAAAGCGTTTAATTTAAACACTGCTGTGGAGAGGTGGGGACAAAACTGCTGCTTGCAGGGCAAACACATGGGGGCCGCTGGCTCCTGCCTTGCAAGAGGCAAGTTCACCTCTTGCAAGGCAGGAGTGCTTGGTGCCTGCTTTTTCTGAGTGGGGGCTGCCCGCTCCTGCCTTGCAAGAGGTGAGTTCCCCTCTTACAAGGGGGGAGAACCCGGAGCCCACTCTTTACAAATGGGGGTCGCTGGCTCCTGCCTTGCAAGAAGCGAGTTCACCTCTTGCAGGGCAGGAGCACCCAGTGCCAGCTCTTTCCAAGTGGATGGCAGCCGTCTCTTTCTTGCAAGAGGTGATTTTGCTTCTTACAAGGCAGGAGCACCAGGCACCTGCTCTTTCTAAGTGGGGGGCAGCTGGCTACTGCCTTGCAAGAGGCAATTTTGCCTCTTGCAGGGCAGGAACGCTTGACCCTCATTTTCCTCCTCCTCACACCATTTAAAGTGAAGGTTCCCTTTAAATGGTAGGAAAAGAGCGGGAGCATGATGATGTTACATAGAGTGATGTCTGTTGTAAAATAGTCAAAAGTATTTAAATTACTCAGAGTATCAATGGACCTTGCTCTATTGGAAAGAAGGGATTTCTTTGCGTTTAAAAAAACTTTATTTCTAAGGGTAAAAGGTATACAGGAAACCTACAAAATAACAAACTCCTAAGAGCTACATTTCTAAGCTGCTTACAGTTCAAATCATAGTTACACACTACACAAGCAATGG
Source organism: Gekko japonicus (assembly GCF_001447785.1). Classification (NCBI taxonomy): domain Eukaryota; kingdom Metazoa; phylum Chordata; class Lepidosauria; order Squamata; family Gekkonidae; genus Gekko; species Gekko japonicus. The sequence goes on along the minus strand of NW_015172559.1, from coordinate 757,256 downwards.
TGGACAAACACCTTCTCGACCCCTAGAAAGGAAGTCACCTGAAGCAAGCAACCAGTCTGTATCACAATAGAAGCTACTTTTCCCGGGCTAATCCCCCATTGCCTCTGTGTCAGGTTTTCCTTCCAGGTCAGTCTAAACAATAGCAATACAAGGTACACAAGTTAACCCTAGAATGACTGGATTGTGAGACCTTGAAAACACATACATTTCCAACAACGTCATCACGCTGAGGATCGCCACACCCCCTCCTGGAATGCCCCCTAATCCCCCCACTGGAGAGAAGATTGGACCTGGAAACCCTATTTGGTATAGACGTTGTGCAGGCCTGTTGTTTGAATTGTTGTTGTTAGAATAGCTGATAGCATTTTCTTTTTGTTTCAAATGTTTGAGGTTATGTAGGATAGAATGTATGTTCACCCTTGTATACGAACAAAAAGAAAATCATGATCCTCCTCTCTTGTCAAGCGCAATTATCTCTCACAGCTACAGATATTCCTCTCTAAGGTATATAGATTCCAGTAAGCACAAAAGTCCCCCTAAAATGATTAAAAGTATTTAATGAGAGACAGTCACAAATCTCTAAAAGTACTTCTGACACCATTCCAAAGGATGTCTTTCTCCTTGGCAAACATAAAGGAAGTGAGGAAATGGCACCATTTTCATTAGAACTAAAAGCATATTATATGGATGAAGTTTCCAGCACTGGCATTGACTGCAATAAATTACCAAGGGTGCATTCTGTTTGCTGGAATGGGCTCAATTTATCATTTTATTGAAAAGGTTCCATTATGTTAATGTCTTATAAAAGCACTTACTCCTGTTTCTAGAAGGTCAAAGGGGACACAAATTTTTAGATTTAGAACTATGTCAGGGACCAAGACTGAAATATCAAACATCAATAAGGCTAGAAGGAGACATGTCCCTAACAGTCAGTCTTCAAGGGCTTTAGAAAAACATTACTAGCTACAGAAAAGCAGTGTAGCTTCCGTTTTTGGCCAAGTATTGCTTATTCAAAAAACCTGATAGAAACACCTATAGTCAGTTGTCTTACACTGGCACTAGAAATGATGAGTCAATTAAGAAATTCTTTAGAAAATTCTTGAAGAACATTTATTTAAAAATGCCACATTAAAGACTGTGTTATGTTCTTGTGGCACATTGCCCAGATTCACACTAAGGGTAAACAAATCTCATGCTTTATAGTGAAAATGAACTAACAACAAGAGTCAAAACAAGGGTCTAAAAATAGCATTGTATAGTGCATTTATACAGCTTTTCCTCTGAAATAGCAATAATGTCAATCACCACTTCAAGCAGAAGAAATCAGGGTGCGTTCAGAAGAATTTTTGATCCAAAGGAATACCTGGGGTGCAGGGGGAAAGAGGAGAAGGATAGGAATGCCCAGCTTGGAGTCCCTGTTCTGATCCCTCCTGCCGAAACTACAGCAGATAATTGTGATTGTACATGCTAGAACTTTCTCAGTTAGATCCTAAGGGCTTACAAACAGAATTACCAGAGATATAATAGGGACATTTCTCCCCAGATGCTTTCGAACACAAGAAAATTTCTTCATAGATCCCAAGGGCTTGCAAATGGTTGCAGATCCCAGGGCCTTACAAACACAAGTGAAAGCCTTTAGATGCAACAAAGAAATTTCAGGTGGTGGTGACAGAGTGTCACTTCTAAGACAAAGGAACATGGAGAGGCAGTATTCTGACCCCTCCAAGAGTTATGTAGATCATAAAGGATCCAGACATGGTCATGGGACAGTCCACTTAGCTCCAGCCAAGGTTGTTCTACAAAATACACAGAAGTCATCATTACTGTTGATTATCTTACATAAAAATCTTCATACTACACATTCAGAGTAAATGTCTTAACAATATTTCACACATTTCCAAAAAATAAACGAGTTTTTTTTTCACACTCCCCCAAATTTCTAAATTTTCTGTTTGAAAAATTAAAACTAAGTAATTGGGGGGAAATGGGGGAAATTACTGATTCCTCCCCGTTTTCCACATCTTTATTTTTGCTCCCTCCCCATCCATCAAATCATGAACATTTCCCTTATAGCTGTAGTAGGGATAGGCATGAACCACATTTTTGCGGTTTGGTTTATGGTTTATGGGTGAAGCACAAATCAAACCATGAACAGATACACTGGTTCATGAACTGAACTGGTTCACATCGGTTTGTAAGCTATTTAAACCCCTGCTTTCTGCTCCCTGTGAAAAGCAGCAGGGAGCAGAAAGCAGGGGGTAAAATTGCTGGGAAGCATTTCACCCTCTGCTTTCTGATCACCACCGCTTTTGACAGTGAGCAGAAAGCAGGAGGTGAAATGCCTCCCAGCCATTTCATCCCCAGCTTTCTGCTTTCCACGGCTTTAGTGGTGAGCCGAAGGCAGTGGTTTAAATGGCTCTGAACCATTTAAATCAAGCAGCTGAGTGGTGGTGAGTTCCCTGTCACTCAGCTGTTTTTGTTAAGGGCAGAAAGCAAGGGTTTAAATGGCACGGGATCCTGCTTTCTGCTATTCATGAAGAAGAAGAAGAGATGGGATTTATACCCCACCCTTCACTACCCAAGGGAGTCTCAGAGCGGCTTACAAACTCCTTTCCCTTCCCCTCTCCACAACAGACACCCTGTGAGGTAGGTGGGGCTGAAAGAGCTCTGACAGAAAATGCTCTTTTTCAAGAACAGCTGTGCCAGAGCTATGGCTTGCCCAAGGTCATCCAGCAGGTGCAAGTGGAGGAGTGGGGAATCAAACCCAGTTCTCCCAGATTATAGTCCACACACTTAACCACTACACCAAACTGGCTCTTCAACACAAACGTCATCCTACTTCATCAAACAAACTGGCTCTCCACCACAAACGAACCACCACAAACTTCATCAGAATTTGTGGAAGTTCATGGCAGCTCTTCAGTTTGCGAACCATGAAGCTGCCAAAAATTGTGACAAACTTTAGTTCATCAGCGAGTTCGTGTCCATTCCTATATATGCGGAATACAAAACCATCCCCTCCCATTTTGTGCCCTGGGCAGAAAGCTTTAAGTGAGCTGATTTGCTCCCAAACAACCCCAAATATAGTAAAATGTTTAGTAACATGATCGGTCTTAGATAGGCAAACCATAAAATTCTGATTCCCCACCCAAAGAAAAAAATCACCCCCTACATTCCATTTAGTATGCAAGAATTTATTAGGCCTCTTCTCCCTTGGAAAAGATTTATTTCTTGGATCCCGAGCATTCAGGTAACAAAATAACTGGCCTTCAGATTCTGTTTCCCACACCTCAATGTTTGACTAGATATCTTCCTCAATCTGAGCCTCCTTTCCTCTCAATTCTAATCTTATCAGATGCATTCTTTAGTCCCCTACAGCTATGCTGCTCCAACTAAAAGGGATTCCTTTAGTCCTCTCTGAAGAGAAACATGGATCCCCAAGGGCTATACTCACAGGAATTACATAAATTCGCTGTGAACAGAATTAATTAATCTCTATTTGTGGAGTGATAGATTCCCCACTAAGTGAATACATGGAACAAAAGCTATGGGGTTTTGAGTGTGGATTACTTTAGACTTAAAAGAAAATACACATTATATTCTGTGACGTGTATCCAACCACAGAGTTCCTCCAACAAAACAGCATTTCTGTTTGCAGAGAGCGGCTGACAATCCCCACTAATTCTCCCCTCCCATTGTAGTCTCTCACTACCTGAGGGTCCATTGACCCACAGGGACAAATTTTGTGGGGAAGCTTCAATAAACTGCAGCAGGAGGGGCAGGAAAGGCCCAATCCACAGTATGTGGATGTCAACATACACACACACACACATATATATATTAGTGTGTTTATATATACAAACACACGTAAATCCAGAGATTGGAGCCATGAACAACCAAGAAAGATTTTTCTACAAACCTTAGAAAACCCAGATGTTTGCAAAAAAATCTGAAATCTTAAAAATAAAAATTGAGGGTATGCCCCACAAAAAGCACCTGTGGCTATAAGAAACAAATGCCCTCGGCCTTTATTAAGCAATCACAACAGTACTTCTAGCTTTCGAGCCTGGGTTTATAACAGTAAAAGATGGGGGAGGCACAGAAGCCAGTCCAGGGATGTTTGGGGGCTTTGAGAGAAAACATATTGGGATCAGCCCTGGCAGCAATCACCAGGCACATGACTTGCATGTCCTACCCAGGTCCAGCTGCTTGCTACTGTTCAACAGCAGTCATCTCACAACAGTTAGTGTGCACAGATGTTTGAGTTTCAGATTAGAATTTGGGAGACACAGGTTCAAATCCCTACTTTTCAATGGAAACTCAGTGATTTTGGATGATCACACACTTAACAACTGGCATGTTGTGAAGATAAAATGGAGAGGTGAATGATGTCAGCTGCTTTCGGTCCTCATTGTGGAGAAAATTGTGGTACATAAATAAATACTAAATATAGTTGAAGATGGATGGCAGAAAAAGGTAGGTTGGTTGATGGGGAAAAGGAAGGAGGTAAAATTAAGGATATGGGAATTGTAAAATTCAGACTTAAACTGGAGAAAATTGGGAAAACCTCTAGGCCATTCAGGTTTGACCTAGATCGCATCACTGATGAATATACAGTAGAGGTGAATAATAGATTCAAGAGTCAAGATTTGATAGACAGAGTGCCTTAAGAACTATGGACGGTGGTTAGTGACATTGTACAGGAGGCAGCAATCACCACCATTCCAAAGAAAAAGAAATGCAAGAAAGCAAAGTGGCTGTCTGATGAGGCCTTACAAATAGCAGAGGAAAGAAGGAAAGTTAAAGGAAAAGGCGAAAAGGAAAGATTTACCCAACTGAATGCAGATTTCCAGAGGACAGCAAGGAGAGATAAGGAGGCCTTCCTGAATGAACAATGCAAAGTAATAGAGGAAAACGATAGAATGGGAAGAACTAGAGATCTCTTCAAGAAATCCTGCAATGGGAAGGACTAGAGATCTCTTCAAGAAAATTGGAGAAATCAAGGGAGCGTTCCATGCAAAGCTGGCCATGATAAAGGACAAAAACGGTAGGGACCTAACAGAAGCAGAAGAGATTAGGAAAAGATGGCAAGAATACACAGAAGAACTATACAAGAAAGACCTCAATGTCCTTGACAAACACGACGGTATAATCACTGACCTTGAGCCAGACATCCTGGAATGTGAAGTTAAATGGGCCTTAGAAAGCATTACTAACAACAAAGCTAGTGGAGGTGATGGTATTCCAGCTGAACTATTCAAAGTCTTAGAAGATGATGCTGTTAAAGTGCTGCACGCAATTTGCCAGCAAATTTGGAAAACGCAACAGTGGCCACAGGATTGGAAAAGATCAGTATACATTCCAATCCCAAAGAAGGGCAATGCCAAGGAATGTTCAAACTATCGCACAATTGCACTCATATCACACGCTAGCAAGGTCATGCTCAAGATCCTACAAGCTAGGCTTCAACAGTACATGGATAGAGAACTGCCAGAAGTACAAGCTGGGTTTCGAAGAGGTAGAGGAACGAGAGATCATATTGCCAACATTCGCTGGATTATGGAGAAAGCAAGAGAGTACCAGAAAAATATCTACTTCTGCTTCATTGACTATGCTAAAGCCTTTGACTGTGTGGATCACAACAAACTATGGCAGGTCCTTAAAGAGATGGGAGTACCAGACCACCTCACATGTCTCTTGAGAAACCTGTATAAGGGCCAAGAAGCGACAGTTAGAACCGGATACGGAACAACTGATTGGTTCAGCATAGGAAAAGGAGTACGACAAGGATGTATACTGTCACCTTGCTTATTTAATATATATGCAGAGTACATCATGCGAAATGCTGGCCTGGATGAATCACAAGCGGGAATTAAGATTGCTGGGGAAAAGATCAACAACCTCAGATATGCAGATGATACCACTCTAATGGCTGAAAGTGAAGAGGATCTAAAGAGCCTCTTGCTCAGAGTAAAAGAGGAGAGCGCAAAAGTGGGCTTGAAGCTCAACATCAAAAAAACTAAGATCATGGCATCCGGCCCCATCACTCCTTGGCAAATAGAAGGGGAAGCTGTGGAAGTAGTGACAGACTTCACGTTCCTGGGATCCCAGATCACCGCAGACTGTGACTGCAGCCATGAAATTAAAAGACGCCTGCTCCTTGGGAGGAAAGCGATGGCGAACCTAAACAGCATGATAAAAAGTAGAGACATCACCCTGCCAACAAAAGTCCGCATGGTCAAAGCAATGGTATTCCCAGTAGTCATGTATGGCTGTGAGAGTTGGACTATAAGGAAGGCCGAGCGCCGAAGAATAGATTCTTTTGAACTATGGTGCTGGAGAAGACTCTTGAGAGTCCCTTGGACTGCAAGAAGAACAAATCAGTCAATCCTCAAAGAAATCAACCCTGACTGTTCCCTGGAAGGCCAGATAATGAAACTGAAGCTCAAATACTTTGGCCACCAAATGAGAAGGGAGCACTCACTGGAGAAGACCCTGATGCTGGGAAAGATTGAAGGTCAAAGAAGACGGGGACGGCAAAGGATGAGATGGTTAGACAGTGTCATAGATGCAATGAACATGAAATTGAGCTAACTTCAGAGGACAAGACAGGAAGGCCTGGCGTGATCTGGTCCATGGGGTCGCGAAGAGTCAGACTCGACTGTGTGACTGAACAAGAACAGGAGGAGGAAAAGAAGAAACGGTGTGAGGAAGGAATACAGGAAAAAGGTGCCCCTTGCAAGCCTTTGTCGTTTTCCATTGTGCAACTGAGGTCAGAATGGCCAGCACCACGTAACCGGGCCTGGCCCAGCAACTGCACTGTGCAACTGCCAGAGCTTTCCCAGAGAGAGGCTACCAGGGGGAGGGATAGAGGGAAAGCAGAAGATGGGATGAGGTGATAAATGTAGGTTGACTAGTGGGTAGAAAGTAAAGGAGGATGCAGAAATATGAGAGAGGCGATGGGGACTTTCAGGAAATGCAAAGAGTAGGTCAGAGGGAAATGTGATGCCCCCAGGAAGTCCTTGCAGTTCCACTACTTCTACGTGTGTCCATATATATTCCTGAAAAACAGCAACCAAAGATCTATGATAAGCAGTTCGTTATGGCTCATCATTAGACCTAAAGCTTCATAAAGCTTTTAAAAAGAGGAACTAATTACTTTATGCAAATTGAAGAAGATACAGCATCTCTGCTGCAATTGATTCCTACCGATCAAATGTTCCAAAATTGCAAAATTTATTGCAGTGTTAATCCACTGATGATTCATAGTATCAAGGAAGTTGTTTCTTGTGTGGAAGAAGTCAGTCACAACAAAAAATAGTTTAGAAAACAGAAGGGCCTCTTTTTTATATGAGCAGATTCTTAAATATTTGGGTTTTTGATGCAGCAGGCTGAATAGAGGTCATAAGCAGTAATAACTGTGTCACTGTACTTGTCTTGGTTTTATCTGGTTCAGTTATTGAGAATGTATACAGGTCCATGTTCTACGGTATCAGTACAGATGTATATGCAATGCTGGGGGCCATTCTGAATGGATCAGTGCTCTCATTTCGATAGTGCTCTGAAAAAGATGATGGAATGGGGAGTCAGCAGTTTATTTTAGGTCTCAGAGTACTCAGGCTAATGCCATATTAAAATAGAGAAGAGATGTACCTCACATTGTCACTTGACCTGGAACTAATTTGACAGCATAAGTTTTAGAAATGTGACAAGCAGTTCAGAAACTTGGGTTGCTTGTTTGCTTCAAACAAAAATGAAAAAAAACCTCTTTATAATAATCAGCAGGAAAACAAAAATGTCTGTTCTTTGTTCTTTTCAAGACCCCTTCTCATAACTTCAAGAAGAAATGACAGGTACATTTTTCAGCTCCTACAATTATTTCATGGCTGACTGCAGCCCAGCCAAGGACTGAGAAAAATCACCAGTTTGGCCAGATTCAGAACCCATATTCTCCCTCTTTTCTCCCCAGAGCTATCTCAGCCTTGTCCCAGCAAAGAGTTTCTTCCTGCTTCATCTTTCAGGAAGTGAACTGCAAGTTCTGTATTAGGAAAGTACCCAGACAGGAATAATTTTCACTCTTATAGTAGTCATAGCTTGCCAGTGACTCTTGGATTCTGGACTCAACAGTCCATCTAGATGGAGGTTTGAGGGCTGATTAGTTTTACTTATTGGGTCCAGCACAACAGGATTTCAGATGACAGGGTTATTCTTCCTAGATTTGAGGAAGCTGTCCTATTTATTACAAAATCATTATTGATTTGTGGTGGAATGTTCCTGGCATATAATGTTCTATAGTCATTAAGGAGAATACCCACAACAAAATTTCAAGACAATTCTGCTTCAGTTTGAAAGTTCATGTTTCTTTTTGTGAATCCTTCACACTTGGGATTAACTGCAGTTCTCCTTTTCTCCCAACTGTAATTGAACTCAATACTGCTGTTAAAATTTATCTCTGTTTTTATGTCAGCTCCAAAAATGTCACAAACAGCATAAATAAAATATGGCATAAAATCAACAGAAATGGGAAATTTGCCAAGAAAATAGGGTGGGTCAAAATACAACAGTGCAGAAGACTCAGAAATGGAAAAAACTAAACAGAACACAAAAACCCTACATAGTGCTCTGCAACTACCAGGGATGTATGGATGTCCAACGGTATCTCTCACAAGCCTTGCTGTTTTTCTCAAATTATTGTGATCACGGTGGACTAAATGTTTGAAATAGCCAACTGTGATCTTAATCATAATTTAATATTTGTAAAAGTCGCTATCCAGTGGTCTTAGTAATTGCATAGACATTAACTAGTCAGAATCACAATTAAAATCATCTAACTTGTGGAATCTGTTGCCACTTAAGTTTGGAGGCGAGAACAACCCTTGCCCCAAAGAACTTTTTCATGTTTTAAAAGCCTGTGGCACAAAATGTATATCTACATGGGAAGTCCTGGATGGTGTTAAGACTATGCCAAGAATTCCATTTGCTCTATCACCAGAACAAAACCTGAAGAACTACTGCTGAAGTAGTAAAGAAGGACACAAGTGACTCTCAGAGGGTTAATTCAACCAATAAATTCCCCCTGTCTTTTGAGTACAGCTCTTTATTAGGGGAAAAAACCCTTTTCATTCTAACTCGAGAAGCATCCTCCTTCAAATCTGAGCTGAGCTCACACATCACAGATGTGAGGTAGCAGGCTCTGCTCCAGTGCCAGTGTCCCAGCTCCAGTGACAAAATGTCTTGAACAAGGAAATACAGGCAAGTTTAGCAGATGAGCAAGGAGAGGGTAAATAGCAGACGAGCAAGGACAGGGCAAGTAATGATCAAGACCTGGTGAGAGATGTAAACATGAGAGCACAGTGACCATAATGCTATTAAACTTGGCATTTATGTAAATAGGGACCTGCCCTAAAAGACCAACACAACCACATTTAACTTTAGAAAGGGCAAGTTCTCTCAAATGAGGAGGCTCATGAAGAAGAAACTGAAAGGAAAGGTAAGGAGGGTCAAATCCCTTCGGGACGCTTGGAGACTATTTAAAACTATGATACTGGAAGCTCGGTTATAATGTATACCACACGTTAGAAAAGGTATGAATAGATATTAAAAAGGACGGCATGGTTAACAAACAAACAAAGTAATGGAAGCAGTAAAAGGTAAGAAGGATTCCTTAAAGCAGTGGAAAGCTAGTCCAAGTATGCGGTCAGACGTACATTTTACTCCGCTGTTGCCCCGCCTCTAATTGTGCCAGAGATCAAAATACTGATCAGATTCACCCCTTTAAGCACTCTTCAAAGTGCTTTTACCCTGTTCTTGAGTGATCAGACGCATATCAGACCTGGCAGCCAAGGAGTGTTGCTCTTGGGATATGTAGTTCATGGGGCCGTCAACCATTTTTTAAAAAGTTGGTCCTGTGGGCCTGCGCACAAGCACTGATCAGCCTGCTAGGGCATGTAGCCTCCCTCTCTAAACTTTTCAATTTATTCCTTCCCCAAAGCACAGAAAAAAGCTGTAGTACAGGGGAGTTTTTATTTGAATTTTTTTATGAAGAAAACAAAGTTTAGAGCAGCCCTTGTGGGAGAGGGGCGGGGGGAGAGAGAGGTGCAAATATGCAGTTGAGTGCATTTTGCTAACTAGTAAAAAAATGGCAGCTGAAAAACAAGAGACCAGTCAGACCTGCCTGTTGGCTTGGGTGTACAACAGAGTGATCAAACAACAGGAAATTCGGTTTGAAACCAGCTCAGCCCAAAGGGACAGGACTTTCACAGGTATCAATTAAACATGCAGTAAAGGAGGGTGTGTGTGAATGAGATACAGATGACTGCAGCATGGCAGACAGATGTTGCTATTTATGCATTTTAAATCCATAAAGGAACAGCAATGGCAACGAATTAAACTGCACATCTGATCACAGCCCAAGTTAGGTAAGTTTGGTGTAGTGGTTAAGCCAGTTTGGTGTAGTGGTTAAGTGCGTGGACTCTAATCTGGGAGAACCGGTTGATTCCCCACTCCTCCACTTGCACCTGGCTGGATGACCTTGGGCAAGCCATAGTTCTGATAAGAGCTGTTCTTGAAAAAGAGCAGTTTCTGTCAAGAGCTCTCTCAGCCCCACCTACCTCACAGGGTGTCTGTTGTGGGGAGGGAAAGGGAAAGGAGTTTGTAAGCCACTCTGAGACTCCTTTGGGAAGTGATGGGTCCAATCTCTTCTTCTTCTAAATGGGAGCACAAGGTTTGCAAAATAAATCAGACAGGCAAAAAGGGACTATGAGGAACATACTGCAAAAACATAAAGACCAACAATGAAAAATTCTTCAAATACATTAGAAGAAAAAATTCAGCTAGTGAGGCAGTAGGGCCTTGGATGACCAAGGGGGTGAAAGGATTAATAAAGGATGATCGGGAAATGGCAGAGAAGCCGAATGCATTCTTTTGCCTCTGTCTTCACTGTGGAAGATGGGAGAAGCTTGCCCACTACAGTACCGCTGATTTCAGGAGGGATGTCGAAAGACCTGAGTTGAGTTGAGGTGATGAGAGATGAGGTCCCACGACTGATGGACAAATTAAAAACTGACAAATCACCAGGCCCAGATGGCATACATCCAAGATTTCTGAAAGAACTCAAACATGAACTTGTGGATCTGACAAAAATATGCAGTCTATCACTAAAAGCTGCCTACATTCCTGAGGACTGCAAGGTATCTAGTGTAAACCCCATCTTTTAAAAAGGTTCCAGAGGAGATCTGGGAAATTACAGGCCAGTCAGTTTGGTGTAGTGCTTAAGTGCGCGTTAAGTGGTAGAGCCAGTTTGGTGTAGTGGTAAAGTGCGCGGACTCTAATCTGGGAGAACCAGGTTTGATTCCCCACTCCTCCACTTGCACCTGCTGATGTGACCTTGGGTCAGTCACAAGCTCTGGCACAGCTGTCCTTGAAAAAAACCAGTTTCTGTCAAGAGCTCTCTCAGCCCCACCCACCTCACAGGGTGTCTGTTGTGGGGAGGGAAGGGAAAGAAGTTTGTAAGCCTCTCTGAGACTCCAAGTGAAGGGCAGGGTATAAATCCAATATCTTCTTCTCTTCTTCTTCTTCATCATCATCAATACCAAGTAAGTTTGTGGAATCCATTACTAAAGAAAGAATTAGTAGGTATATTTTTGGTGAGTATTTTGTGTGTGTGTGTGCGCGTGCGCGTGTGCGCACTTGCGAGCCTGGAAGTAATGGTGACCTCTGGTGACCCCTAGTGGGTCTAGGATGTTTCAGAGAGATGGCTGTGATATTACATGCCTCTGCATCTTTGCCCTGGTATTCCTTGGAGGTCGTCCTTCCAAGTACTTGCCAAGGTTGGCCCTGCTTAGCTTCTGCGATCTGTTGAGACTGGGCTTGCCTGGGCTATCCAGGTCAGGGCAATTAGCATGTGTCACTAAACTTTGAGAGTTCTTTAAACTGTTTAATTAACAAGAAACAGAGGGTGAGTATAAATGGACAGTTTTCGCAGTGGGAGGTCTCGGTACTAGGTCTGGCGCTTTTTAACTTGTTCTTTAACGATTTGGAGTTGGGAGTAAGCAGTGAAGTAGCTAAGTTTGCAAATGACTCTAAGTTGTTCAGGGAGGTGAGATCCAGTGATGCACCCCAGAGAGATCTGTTGAGGCTAGGCATCACATCAAATAAGGTTTAACACAGGGAGGTGCAAAGTAATGCACATTGGTGCCAAAAATCCTAACTATAAATATATGTTGATGGGCTCTGACCTGGCAGTAACTGACCAGGAGAGAGATCTTAGAGTTGTAGATAACTCACTGAAGATGTTGACTCAGTGTGTGACTGTAATTTTTAAAAAGGCAAATGCTGTGCTGTGGGTTATTTGAAAAGGACTGAAAACAAATCAGCTAGTATCATAATGCCCCTGAATAAATCTATGGTGTGGCCTCATTTTGAATACTGCATACAGTTCTGGTCACCACACCTCAAAATAGATGTTATAGCATCAGAAAAGGTGCAGAAAAGGGCAACTAAAATATTTAAGGGGATGAAACACCTTCCCTATGAAGAAAGGTTAAAGAGGTTAGGACTCTTTAGCTTGAAGAAACAACAATTGAGGGATGACATGATAGAGGTTTACAGAATTATGCATAGGATAGAGAAGGTAGAGAAAGAAGTACTTCCCCCCCCCTTTTCACAATTCAAGAACTTGTGGGCACTTGATGAAATTAACAAGCAGTAGGCTTAGAACAGATAAAATGAAGTACTTCTTCACCCAAAGAGTAATTAACACATGGAATTTGCTGCTGCAGGGAGTGGTGGTGTTCACAAGTATAGACAGTTTCAAGAGAGGATTGGATAAACCTATGGAACAGAGGTCTATCAGTGGCTATTAGCTACGAACTTGTTTAATGTAACAGCCACATAGAATAAATGTCAGATGTTTGAGAGCTGCAAGACATGGACAAATATTACACACAGGTTTTTTATTGAAAAACATGCAGATTTGCTTTTTATTAACATTAAATTAGACTGTGTGAAAGAGCCACATGTGGCTCCTGAGCTGCAGTTTGGCCACCCCTGGTATAGATGGAACACTATGTCTGGGGCAGTGATGCTCTCTATTCTTGGTGCCTGGGCAATCGTGGGAGGGCTTCTGGAGTAAATCTGGCCACACTGGTGGACCTCCTGATGGCACCTGGGTTTTGGCCATTGTGTGACATAGAGTGTTGGACTGGATGGGACACTGTCCTGAGCCAACATAGCTTCTCTTATGTTCTTATGAACATGCAGCACAGTGACAGAGCATCTGCTTTGCATGCAGAAAATCTCAGACTCAATCCCTGGAATCGTCATTTAAAAGTAGGTGATATGACAGTAGTAGGTGATATGAAAGACCTCTAGCTGAGACTCTGAACAGCTGCTGGCAGTCAGAGTAGACAATAATGATCTTGATAGCCCAGTGGTCTGATTCAGTATAAGGCAGTTTCATGTGTTCATAAGTGTCATTTTACCTGATCTTCCTCAGCTCTCTGGGATGTATGACATTTATTCCAAGAGGGTTCCCATTAGCCTAGTAGTGTCAGACTCGGGCTGTCTATGTATCTGTTTCATTATTTACTACCTATAGTTCTTTGCCCATTTAGTTCTTTTTCCCAGCTCTGTATTTATTGCCCTCGCTGACATGACATTCCTGAGGGGCGGGGAGTGTGAATGACTGTGAGACTGTTTGAACGTAGGAGTAGAGGATGCGCTGCTCTGTAACTCTTCTCAAAACATGCACCTCAAGGCGTGAGAGCTCAATAACTCTGCTCCTTGAAGATAAGACTTTGAATCACTGCCTTGACGTGGCGAGGGGGCTTGCGTGGTTCGATGAGGCTGTGGGCTATGCCGTGGAGGGCCACCCAGGACAGACAGGCCACAGCAGAGAACTCAGACCAAGTGTGATCCACTGGAGAAGGAAATGGCAACCCACTCCAGTATCTTTGCCAAGAAAACCCCATGGACAGTATCAAAAGGCTAAAAGATATGATGCCGAAAGATGAGCCCCTCAGGTCGGAAGGTGTCCAATATGCTACTGGGGAAGAGCAGAGGGCAAGTATAAGTAACCCCAGAAAGAGTGAAGCGGCTGGGCCAAAGCCGAAAGGATGCTCAGCTGTGGATGTGTCTGATGGTGAAAGGAAAGTCCAATGCTGCAAAAAACAATACTGCATAGGAACTTGGAATGTAAGATCTATGAATCAAGGTAAGCTTGACGTGGTCAAAAATGAGATGGCAAGACTGAACATCGATATCTTAGGAATCAGTGAACTAAAGTGGACAGGAATGGGTGAATTTAACTCAGAAGACCATTATATCTACTACTGTGGCCAGGAATCCCGTAGAAAAAATGGTGTGTCCTTTATAGTCAACAAGAGAGTGCAAAAGGCAGTACTGGGATACAATCTCAACAATGACAAAATGATTTCGGTCC
>NW_015172559.1:714600-741255 GCF_001447785.1 Gekko japonicus | reverse complement strand
GGATATTCGATACTCCCACATAATTTGGCAGAATTACTACCTGGCACTTTTAATCTGAATCCAGATTACATATCTTTCCTTACATATAATTGAGTACTGGGGTGGCACTTTCTGAACATTCCACACGCTCCTAAATCAATTGGCTCCATGATGTGTCACTCAGAAGCTGTCCCTATCCACTGGCTGTGTTGCCTGAGTCCTGCCCACAGTGCACTCATTAAGCCATTGGCCAGTCAGCTGCCACTCAAGAGTATCCCTCCACAGGATCCACCCCCCAAATCTCCAGGTATTTCCCTACTCAGAGCTGGGAAACCTACTTTCCCCTCAGTGCCTGTTTCTAGGCAACCAAGCTTGGTTCTGTCAGTAAAAGGCCCTTTCCACACCTATTTTGGCCTTTGGGAGAAAACTCATTGGGGCCAGTCCTGACTAGGGTTGCCAGCTCCAGGTAGGGAGATTCTCTGTCTAAGGAAGCCAATCTAAGGAAGCCAGAGTCTAGGGAGGGGAGAGGCCTCACCTGAACAGAATGCTATAGAGGCCACCGTCCAAAGCAATGTATTTTCTTGGGAGGGGGGAGATCTGTTGACTGGAGTTCAGTTGTGATACCTGGAGATCTTCAGGCTCCACCTGGAGGTTGGCTACCTTAGGCATACCAGTCAGTGCTTCAGAGAAGTGTCTGTTAGAACCAGGTTTTTGCTGTGGTAGCTGACTGGGTGATTTTGGACCAGTCACAGACATTCAGCCTAACAATACCTCACAGGGTTGTTGTGCAAGTCAAAAGCTGAAGTCAGAGGGACAGATGAAAGTAGGTTGATGGTTGGCTGGGAGGGAGATAGAGCTGCCAACTCCAGGTTAGGAAATTCCTGGATATTTGAGGGGTGGAGCCTGGAGCGGGTGGGGTTTGAGGAGGGGTGGGACCTCAGACAGGTACAATGCCATAGACTCCACCTTCCAAGCCAGCCATTCCCTCATGGGGAACCATTGTTGGCAATCTCCAGGTGAGGGCTGGAGATCACTCAAAATTACAACTGTTCTTTAGGTAGCAGAGATCAGTTCCTCTGCAGAAAATAGCGGACTCTGTCGTTATACCCTGCTGAGGTCACCACAGCAAATTGTCACTGTGTGCCCAAATAGGGGCACTCTCCCCAAGCCTCTTTCTAGAGCTCGATGTATTTAGAGCCCTGAGCTGCTTCGGCAGGAGGGCGGGGTAGAAATTTAATAAATAAATAAATATTATTCCCACAATGGTCCTTATTCCTAGTATCATATAAAATAAAAAAAGCAACAAGAGTAGAATATGTTTGGTTGTTCTGTGTTGTGCTGAGACATAATTTTAGATTCTCCATTTCCCCTCTGCTCCCAACCCATGGCACAGAGGGCCAAAAACAGTAGAGTAACTCAGCTCCAAAAGAACAGATGCACAAGTATTCATCATGTAATTATTATTGTCCACATTAGCAAACATCCAAAACAATTTAAATTGAAGGCACATGCCTCTTTACATTTTGATGGCATACAAAATAAGTTTCCTTCCTCCTCCACCCAGTGAAACTACACAAGATATTACCATTTTTAAGGGAAAACAACTAACCCAAATTTCCTGCCCATGGCACTTTTGCATCTTTCTCTATTCAGCTACCTTAAAGAACACAGAAATCAAACGTCACAATTCTCACTTGTACAGATGGTTGTGCTTACATAATCATCAGTGGATTTTTTAAAAATGTCATTGTCTCTGTTTAATCATAGTGAAGCTTGGAATATCAAGTAAAAGACAATATCCCACCAGAAACTACTTGTCATCAACCACCAATCAGGCAGAAATGTTATTCAGATAAGCTGTCTTATTCATGACAACAAAAAAGATGTAGATGGGCTGAATCATAAATTGAACTGGTTGGGAAGATGATAGCCACCCATGCGTGCTGTGCTGTGATTCTGCCATCAGGGCTCTTGCTAAGATATGCTTTGTCAAAATAGTACTCATTATAGATGAGGAATTTATGAAAAACCTACAGCACAATGAAATCCTAATGTGCCATGGCAAGCCTAAACAAATACGAGGACCAACTTCCCCTTCACCAATCAAGTGTTGAATACAGGTATATGCTACATGCAGACAGGAAAGAAAAAAAAAGATTACAGACTGCATTCCACACAGCTTTAAAAAAATCCTTGTCTGACATAGTCAGTGCTGAGCTGATCAGAATGAAACAACGAGGCACCCCTGTTGCCTCATTATTCATTCAGAATGTGATACGTGGATCATTAAGCGAGGCACTAATTTGTTCCTAAACTGCACTCATTCATCATTAGTTGGCAGCATGAGGTTGATCAAGTCAGTTGTCAAAGTTTGAGACTCTTATGATTTGTACACTTTCTGCATGTCTTATAAAATCTTCTAAAGTCACTTCAGCTGTTTGATCGCTGTTGTGTTGCATATGTATTTTGCAATATTCTTAAAGGTTTGCTGTGGCTGCTGCAGAATTCACCATTTTTAGTGCAGAGTGTTTGCATATTGCTCAGAGGATTTCAGAATCAACTGTAGCAAGAGAGGGGAGGAAATCCTGTAAGGTTTTCCTCAATCACTCTTGGAATAAACAAAGAAGCAGATAGAGGTTTTAGTACTTACCTCTGGCAAATCCATTTGTTTTAACTAGGTAACACAGATATTTGTTTCTAATATTCATTCTGACAGTTGATTAACAAGACTATAATTAGGTGGAGAAATGTGAAGATGAGTAAGGACTGAATTCTAAAACTATCACATGGAATAACTTATACCCTCAACTATTTTATAATAAGGGTGGGGAATTCCATATTTGTTTGGGGTTTTTTTAAAAAAAAATTATTGTATTAAAGTATATATTCGAATACATATACAGAAGAGTTCAAGAACAACAGTCAAATTAATAGAAACATTTATAAGTAGATAATATAATTAGTTATTAACAATAGTAAGACAAAGGAGTAAAAATATATGTAGACTAAGAGATCTACTATTGCAGCATTAATAGCTTCTAGAATAGATTCAAGTTCCTTTTTAGATGCTAGGCATTCTATAACTGGGAACCACACTTTCACAAATTTCGATGTTTAAGGTTCCGTTTTTCCTTGCATTATAGTTGATTGTTGACTAAAAAAACAAAAACAAAAACACCACGCTGCTCGTAGAAAATGAACATACCAGGAAAAGACCAGTCTAAAGCTCTTCTCTCTGATAGACTACCTTTCTACAGGGCAGATCATATGATGTAAGGGAGCATTCAAACACGCAGCTCTCCCATCTGCTGTCTGAGAGCCCTCTTCAAAGAGTCCAAGATAGGCTGTATCATCAGACTTCCTCTCAACAGCAAAGTCATCCTTCCATTAATATGTTGTGAGCCCTTCTTGAATAATTTCAGCTCATAACTAGATCCCAACACTTCACCCCAGAATTGGACAACAGCTTTTGATAGTTCAAGTTGGGTTTCCAAACCAAATTAAGAAAAGCCTTTTAAGAAAGTATGTAAAAAGAGATTTAGGTTGGTTCTTCTATAAAATTTATTATACCGTACTCTTATGAAAAAATGACAGCTTATTATAAAGCAGGTACAAACAGAAAGAAGCCAAAAAACAAAAACAAAATAGAGAAATACTTATCTGGATCCTAACCTTTACCACTCAGCTCAGGTGGTAGCACCAAGCAGGGCTCAAGACATCAATGTTCCAGAAGGTTTCAGAGAGTCTCAGATGACACAGGGTGGACCTCCCTAGGCAATCAAGGTTCCCCATGCCTTTTATGTCCTTGTTAGGAACAATATGGCTCAGAGAAGATGGGCATTGTTAGGGTTGCCAGCTTTGGGTTGGGAAGTTCCTGGAGATTTAGGGATAGAGACTGGGGAGGGTAGAGTTTGGAGAGAGAAGGGACTGCAGCAGGGTACAGTGCTATAGAGGCCACCCTCTAAAGTAGCCATTTTCTCCAGGGAAACTGATCATTATAGTATGGAGTTGTAATTCTGGGAGATCTCCGGGCCCCACCTGGAGGCTGGCAACCCTAGGTGGCCCAGCCTTTTTGAAGCGTAAGCCATCCCACCCTTGGTAAAAGATCACAATCCTATGCCTCCAGGTTGGTGCGACAATCCAGGATGAATGAATAACAAAAAGGCATCATACGCCACAGCAAATAAGGCCACCTCTGCTTCGCAACAATCATTCACATTTAATGAGATTCTCAAAAGGACAGGCAAGCTAGACATTCTACAGATGGGCAGCCGTGTTGGTCTGAAGCAATAGAGCAGAGTTTGAGTCCAGTGGCACCTTTAAAACCAAAAATATTTTATTCAAGGTATGAGTTTTCATCTGCATGCATACTTCCTCAGGTACACCGAAATGGAAGTTAACAGTTCATATACAGATGCCTCTACATAGGTGAACAGCAAATTAGCATAAAACTCAAAGCTGTATGCTAATTTGCTATTCACCCATGTGGAGGCATCTGTCTCTATATATGAACTGTTAACTTCCATTTCAATACAATTACAATACAACTTCAAGCTGTGTACTAATTTGTTGTTCACCTGTGTAGAGGCATCTTTCTATATATATGAACTGTTAACTTCCATTTCAATGTATCTGAGGAAGCGTACATGCACACGAAAGCTCATACCTTGAATAAAACTCTGTTCGTCTTAAAGGTGCCACTGGACTCTAACTTTGCTCTAGATATTCTACACAAATTTAATCCCTGTCTGTGACAGGGATAGGGTTGCCAACCTCCAAGTGGGCCTGAATTTCTCTTGGAATTACAACTGACATCTAGACTGAAGCAATCCATTCCCTTGGAGAAAATGGCAGCCTCAGACGGTGGTTTCTATGGCATCAAATTGCTGCTGAGCTCTCTCCCAGGCACCACCCTCAAATGTCCAGGCATTTCTCAAGTCAGAGTTGGCAACCCTAGACAGACAGTGTAGTGAAACGTTACAGAGAATAATTTGTGTTTAATATGGATAGTGGTAAGGTAAAGGTTCCCTTGCTCGAAAGCCAGTCGAATCCAACTCTAGGGGTGCGGTGCTCATCTCCGTTTCAAAGCCGAAGAGCCAGTGCTGTCCAAAGACGTTTCCGTGGTCATGTGGCCGGCATGACTAAACACCGAGGCGCACGGAACGCTGTTACCTTCCCACCAAAGTGGTACCTATTTATCTACTTGCAATTTCTTGCTTTCGAACTGCTAGGTTGGCAGGCGCTGGAACTAGAGACGGGAGCTCACTCCGTCATGCGGCATACTCGGGTCTCGAACTGCTGAACTGCCGACCTTCCACAGCCTGCAGTTCAGCATCTTAACCACTTGAGCCACCGCAACTCCTTATGGATAGTGGTTGCAACCTGCTAAGGGGCAGAATAATCTCCAAGTGCTGTTAGAGGGGACTGATGGTCTACTCATCACCTCAAGGTATGATGTTGATGAAAATGTTCATAATACTAGCAGTTAGACTTATAGCCATAACAAAAACTCAAAGGAGGGGAAATATAGTGAAATGTGATCCTAGGCCCAAGGGAGAGGGGAGGAGCCGATAGTCCTAATACAACAGAAGGAAACAGAAAGACCGCATGGGAAGGAGAACCCAGAGGAGAAAGCTGTTCTGTTTTATGTTTATGAATAAACAGATATTGTCTAAGTGTCACAGAGTCTCTGACAGACAGCATTACATAAAAACAGTATGACTGACAGTTTGCAAATTTCACTTATTCCCCCCAATAGTGTTTTAGTAAAATGGTGTCAGCTGCTGTGCAGCCTTCCTGAGAGCTCTCTCTCACTATCTTAAATGCTTGTTCTTAAAGTTTTTAAAAGTTTCTTAAAGTTTTTTTTAAGTTTCAAGTGGGTGATGGGCAGCCAGTCCATCTTTCACCTACATTACTTTGATATTGTTTTTTACAATTCATTTGTTTTCCTTATGCTGCTAATTGCCAGTTTGTTAGCTTTTTACCTACTCCCAACACAGCTGTGAATAAAACTTATCAAAAATAAGTAATCATTAGGATTGCCAGCACCAAGATGGCAAATACCTGGAGATTTTGGGGGTGGATCTTCAGTGGTGTATAATTAGGGCTGCCAAGCCACGGCGGGGGATCTGCACGTCTTCACAGGATCCCTGCCACGGGGGACAGCGATACGCGTTGCACCGCCGCTGTTTGGAGTCCCGTTGCCAGAGCGACGCGTAGCGTCACATCCTGGTGATGGCGGTGCAACGCGTATTGCTGTCCCCCGCAGCAGGGATCCTGTGAAGACGCACGGATCCCCCACCGCGGCTTGGCAGCCCTAATAATGCCTCAGGGTCCACCTTCCAAAGTAGCCTCTCACAGATTTTCGTCTTAGCTCAGGAAGGATGGCTCCAGAGCAAACTAACTGATGCACCAGCCAAATTGCTCGCTCACAAGTTTAATGCCAGTAGCTCACAAAGAAGAATTTTTGCTCACAAGACTCCACAGCTTAGAGGGAACATTAAGGACCTCTTTAGCTACCACTTAGATGTTGGAAACCCTAATAACCATATCAAGCAACCTCAGGATTGTCATAGCATGCGTGACTGAACATAATTATCCTGATACTGGAACCTGGAGGATTGTACCAAGTCTCTGATTATTTACATGCGTCTCACCAAAAAGCCAGAAACAGCTGAGACTACAGTTGCACAGAAGAATGCACCATCATCCTAAAAGGAAAAACAACAACTATATTTGGGGATGCATAAATTCAGCAAGTTACCTGAATTGTCAGGTAGAGAGGAGGTGCTGTTGTTCGCAGTATCCAAAACCACAGCAAGTCCAGCTGAATTAGAAGGCAGAAGATTGGTATTCAGATCCACACGAGTGAGACTTTCATCTTCTCTTCCAAGGCTCCTTGGAATCCCACAAACATTTTCATTTTCAGTCTCAACCTTTTTCTGATCCTTTTCCCTTGGATTCTGAACAATATGAACAATGCTTTGCTGGGCCAAATCACAGCTCTGAAAAACAAGGATAAAACCTCTATAAACGATAAATTTGGGTATAAAAGGAAAGCTTTTGTATCTATCAAATCATTCCCCGACTTAAATTGGATTTAATTAAGAGTAACAACTGTAAATAGCTTAAATTAGTATTACTTATAGTAGCTTTAGGAACACAATGCTTAGACATTTCTGAAAATTGACAAGAAAATATTAGAGCAGAGTCAACAGTGACTCTGAATCATGTTTTGCAAAATGGGTAATATTACTGATACATTATAAATCAAGATGGCCAAATTTTTTAAAGGTAGAAAATAGGCTTGCCAAGCCCGTTCCCCACCGCCGGCAGATCGGGCCCCGGGGGGAACTCCACACTGACGTACACGTCAGCTCGACGTGCACGTCACCCGTCACTCTATGGTTTTCCCTCAGATGGTTGTGGCCCCGCCCCCAGCGTGCCCGGTGTGGTCGCGTCACTTCCGGGTGACGTGGATGCAGTGCGCATGCGCACTCCAGCCACCAGCCGGGAGTCCGCCGCTGCGGCGAAAATCACATTTGGCAACCCTAGTAGAAAATAAGCACATTTTCTGTGGTAAACTATTTCACAACAATCATTGGAACAATGAATTGAATGCTGATAGGATTTATTTCATAGAATTAGGCCACATTTATTTACCACCATAGGATACATTTCCCTTTGGTGGATTTTACTGAATAACTGGGTGTAATTTCCTCAAAGTTTTTAAGACTGCACATTCACACATCAAAAACAACTAACCTTCCAGCAAACACTTTTCCTAGCAGTATGACAACATATTTGGCTAAAGCAGATTAAATTCAGCAGTCAAACAGGATCATCCTGAGTTACACCTGATGTGAAGCCCGGAGTTCTGCCAGAATTACAATTATCTGGGCAACTGATCTCCATATTACAGAAATCTGTTGCCCAAATAAAGTGGCAACTTTGGAGAGCAGACTCTATGGCATCCCATCCCTACTGAGCTCCCTCTCCTCTTCAAACACCACCTTCCCCAGGCTTTGCCCTCAGATCTCCATGCATTTCCCAACCTGGAGTTGGCAACTCTACACCTATCTAAGTGCATTGACTTCTATGGCATTAGAAAGATTTAACTTTGCTTTGGATAGTGCTAAATGTCTTGCACGTCAACTAAAGGCATGTTTCGGGAAAAGGTTTCTCATTCCCCAGTTCGAGGCATGGGATTTTCCGGTTTTGCGGGCTCCTGCCCGCCACCTGGCCAGCAAGGGGAAATCCCCACCCCCAGCAGCAATGTCAGGCGACGTCACGTGCCTATGTCACCTAGAAGTGTTTTGGGGGCAAATCTCTATGGGTTTGAGGCTGATTTTACCATAGAGTTTTGCCCAAAAAACAGAGCATTGCTCCCCAATGGGCCTATGTCACTTCCGGGTAACATAGGCCCATTGTGGTGCTCCTCCTTCCTCCCAGAAAGTCCCTCCTCCTCCCCTGCCGGTGTGTTGTTCTGACCTGGCAACCCATGATCCCCATGAGATAAATCTTCAGATTAGTGAGCAAAAGTCAAACTATGCAATGACAGCACTCCCTCTTCTGTCAATTCAAATTTCAAAAATGAGGAAGTTTAGAACACACTTGTAAAAATATAGTGAAATCAGGACATGGGGTAACTTGTAATAGATGTTATGGAAAGGGAGGTGAGAATCTAACGCAAAGTTAATTTTGGTGGACTTCCCAATGCTTCCTGTAATATTTAATTTTGCCTTTTTGTCTCATGACTGATGGCATCTATGAGGAACTAACTTCCAGGTTCAAAAAGCTTTTTGGAGGTACAGCTAGAGAAACAATAGATAGGAAAACTGTAAATTTGATTCTGGTGTGCTGTACACCCCAAAACTATGGCCTATCACAAAAATTATCAAAACTGTGTATTAAAACTATGACTTATCACATGCTGGCTCCAATTCAGAGAACTTTATTGGCAAAGTACTCTGTTGTATACTTGAGGCATGATGGCCAATTTCCTTTCTGATAACAACCCCTCATGCCCCCTGTGTTGCTGCTCTGGGGAGTCTCCTTGCTTGGGGGGAGGGCTTTTCTGGAAGAAGAGAGACTGCTGTCAGAATGTACAAGTTTCTAATCTCCATATAACACGGAACACTGCATGCAGAATTCCAGGAATTCTTTCTAAACTTGTATTAAAGGAATAATCAGTATTAAAGGAATAATCAGTGCTATACTGATAGACCTCTCCATTTCAAAACTATGGACCTTCAGGTGAACTATGGCCACAGGTGAAGACAAAGGCAGACAAGAATAGTGTGAGTGGAGTCTTGTGAGACATAGCTGGTAAAAGACGGAATCTTGAAGGAAGCTGGGAAGTTGGGTGGAGCCAGGACAGAATTAAGCAGGTCATGGTCAGAACTTGGATGGTGGTGGGAAGAATCTGGTGGCAGAGTTGCTAGCCTTTCAAACTGTCATACAATGTGACTAACTGAACCAATTGGGCTAATATTGGCTGATCGATAGTGTTGCCAGCTTCTAGGTGGAGCCTGGACATCTCCTGCTACTAAAACTGCTCTCCAGACACCGGAGATCAGTTCCCCTGGAGAAAATGGCTGCTTCAGAGGGTGGACTCTATGGCATTGTACCCTGCTGAGGTCCTTCTCCCCCCAAACCCTGCCCTCCCCAGACTCCACTCCAAAAATCTCCAAGTATTTCCCAGCCCTGAACTGGCAATCCTACTGATCGACAATCCTTTATTAATTCATTCTTTGATCCATAAACTTTCACAGAGCAGTATGCAACAATGGTAAAAACAATAAAAAGTAGTAGAATTGAGATTTTTTCTTGATTATTGTGTACAGTCAACAGCAAACAACTCACATCAAGGGAAAATAAGAACAAATGAACACAGATGGAAATATGAAGAAATCAATAAAAACTGTATAACATCTGGCCTAGCTTTTCTTCTCTGCCCAGTACTGCATACAGAAAAATGAAAAGAAATGAGTGTGCTTGATGACTCACATGTAACAAATGAGAAATTTATAAAGCTAACAATAAACTAAATCTCAACATATGAAATGGGATTTATGTAAAACTGCAGACAAGATTGGGTTGGATACAAAGGCCATTTTCTACCAAAGGAAGGAACTTTCAGCACTGAAACAGATTTGTTTTTGCTTCCTCCCTACCACTGTAGACAATGGAGCACCCCAAAATACTCTGTCAGGAGGGCAGGGAATCCTCAAGAACAGTGTGTGATGCAAATTGGGGGGGGGGATCAGCCAAAACTGCCCCCCCTTCCTGTTCATGGAAAGTAACCTCTGGATCAAAACTATTCACTTTACTGGGAAATCCATTTTTCCAGGGCCAGGATACAGAAACACTAAAGGTGAGTGAAGGACAGAGATTTCATTGTATCTTAAAAACTATGGTGTACAGAAAGAAAATCAATTGGTGTTTTTCACTGCTATTCTACCTAAGCCTAATTATTAAAAACATGAGAGATAAGAAATGAAAAAGCATTCTGTGTTTGTGTTAATCCAACCCCCCCCCCAACTTGAGAAAGGATAGATAGTATTATTAGGAAAGGAAAGATAGTATATTATTCAGCTCAAAGCAGGTGATTACACATAATAGAACTATTTATATATCCAGTTACTATACAGCAATTGGACATTATTGCTTGAGAACACCTTGAGGGAAAGAACAAGTCGTTCAATAACTGAAATAATGAAGCAAACGGAACACCTTATCTGATATCAGAATCCATTAGTATAAAATCTCTGATCCTGTGCAAAGGTTCAAATTAAGTCAATGGCTTTTTATAGGTTTCCTGGGTTACTTTACAATGTTTTAATGGAAGACTTGGGGCTAATTACACAAATTATAGAGAGGCCCTTCAGAATTAGAATCCTAGCACTCACTGAATTCAGTCTACTTTTACAGTACTTTGCAGAACATCCCTAGCTAGTCCGAATTCTCTTTCAACAAATTACTACTTTACATTTTTGTCATAAAAGAAACAGCAATATATTACAGCATTTGCACACTATGCAATTCAACATATATCCAGGGACCAACATGACAATGGCCAATTTATTGTTAAGACTGCCACATTCCCTAAGTGAAATGTATAGTAAAGGCAAAGAATTGGAGCTTAACTGAGTATTATTAACAAAACAAAACTATGCTATAAAATTCTAAGAAATGTGTCAGCATATCTGCATGTGATTTGTCATTACACAATCTGTGTTTTGTATTTCCATTTATTCTTAAATGTTGGTTAGAAAACAATAAAAAGGAGGTTTTTAAAATATGCAGCACCCAGGAGTGGAAATGATTCATTACTTTTTTGAACTAAAATAGCTTTATTGTTATATAGCTTGTCATTAGAGTTCCTCAGAAGGAAAATTTCATCGCCAATGAAAGAAAACAAGCCTTTACAAAGTACGTAAGGCTCTCAGTAACAAAGAGGATGCTGTATGCAAATGAATTCCTCAAAACCAGGTATTGTCCCACTCTTTACAGAAAGAAGGTTTGCGTATTCCAAATACTCAAGGCTAACAGTGGAATCCTGTTGTTAAGTTACACTGCCTGGAGAGTCAAATGATACTAAGTCCCCTATGACAGATCATCTTGAAGATACACTGGCATTAGTGGCTGGGCTAGTGTCACATCATTGTAATACCCCAGTACCAGCCAAAAATAACTTGGACACCAGCCAAGCACCTTGAAAATCAAGATATCGGGTCATGCTATTTCCTTCGTTACATGTCATTGACATTAATTGTGAACACTTTGGACCATGTTGATTCTTTAGCATTTATGGATTATCGTTGTCGTATTCCAAATACTCAAGGCTAACAGTGGAATCCTGTTGTTAAGTTACACTGCCTGGAGAGTCAAATGATACTAAGTCCCCTATGACAGATCATCTTGAAGATACACTGGCATTAGTGGCTGGGCTAGTGTCACATCACTGTAATACCCCAGTACCAGCCAAAAACATGGACACCGGCCAAGCACCTTGGAAATCAAGATATCGGGTCATGCTACTTCCTTCGTTACATGTCATTGACATTAATTGTGAACACTTTGGACCATGTTGATTCTTTAGCATTTATGGATTATCTATGTTGGTAGTGGTGCTTGTTGGTGATGTTTTCAATATGTTATTGATTATTGGTAATAATTATATATTTCATGCTTTGCTGTGATTTTATTACACAGTTGATCTTTTGTTGGTGATTCTATACTGTGTATTTCCCTTGTTGTTGGTAGTATAAGAGTCAGAACTGGGCATCATCAGGGTTCAGGCAGGAGAGGAATGAGAATTATCTTTCCTCCTCATTCCATCCTGGCACCAAGTTTCATCTGCAAAAGAAGTGATGCAAGTTAAGCCTCTTGAAATTAAAAGAGAGACAAAAATAACTGTCCCATACATCCTCCTGTTCTGCCTACAGTTATAACAAAGGATTCAATTCCATATTACTCTGCAGTCAATACAGTGCACCCCCCAAAAAAAAAGAGAATACAAACCCCCACTGTGAAGTCCATATCTCAGATGATGGCCAGTAGTAGGTCCACTAAAACAGGTGGATGAGTGCTGTCTCAGTGACTGTTATCTTCACCAACAGGTGAATCTGAAAGTGCAGGTAACTCTGAGGGGCATGAGAACCGGAAGAATACATACATGGTGCCACTCACTCAATTACATGCTGATTACCACCTACTGCAGGCCAGGGACTACGTGCTGCATGAAACAGCTATTGCTTATTGCTTGAGCAGCCTCCTAAGTACTCACAATTTCCCCATATCTATGCTGATAAGATGAGTCATGCAGTTAGGCTATGTGACATGAAAGAAATGGAGGGGAGATGGATAATAAAGTCTGCAATAAGCAACAGGTAAAAGTAATCAGCTGGAAAGTTCATGGAAAGTTCACACCAGCTGACCTGCCATGAACTTCACTTTGCAAACCACAAATTGGCCAAAATTCATCCCAAACTTTCGTTCATGAGCCAGTTTGTGCCCATCCCTAATTGTAAAGCAAATGCTCATCTGTATGTGCATCCAAGTGTATTTACTGTCTATCCATATTGGACTACTTTCAATGGATGTGACCCCCCTCCCAACCTGTCAGAATGTACATTTGAATACATATCTAATTTAGGACTACAGTACCTGAATGAGCAAGTGGTATATAATTGGAAGGCTGCTTTTGCAGACAGCCTCCCAAACTAGGTGAAGTTAGGAAGTGTGAGGGTGGACTGGAGAGTTTGGTGTAGTAGTTAAGTGTGCGAACTCTAATCTTGGAGAACCGGGTTTGATTCCCCACTCCTCCACTTGCACCTGCTTATGTGACCTTGGGTCAGTCACAAACTCTGGCACAGCTGTCCTTGAAAAAGAGCAGTTTGTGTCAGAGTTCTCTCAGCCCCACCCACCTCACAGGGTGTCTGTTGTGGGGAGGGGAAGGGAAAGGAGTTTGTAAGACGCTCTGAGACTCCAAGTGAAGGGCGGGGTATAAATCCAATCTCTTCTCTTCTTCTTAAAAAGGGAGGAGAATTCTTTCCTTTGCCCTACTTCTCTTCTCTGGAGAGTACAAAACCTCCCTGTTTGCCCACAAAAAGAGGGGGGTAGGAATACACAAAGTACAAAAAGAAAAGGACACCAGTCTCCACCTATTCATCACTAAGCTTCTTAATATCTGCTGAAACCTGGATCTGCTGAAACTGCCAAGCCAAAAATCAGTGTCTCTGTGCAGCTGAAGCACAGACCTGTAGGCAAGTCTAAAGTGGGGCAGGTATTTTCAAAATTCTACACATCCTTTTATCACAGTTGAAATGGACTTGAGTTCTCTAAACCACATTTATCCTCTAAACGCAAGGGCCCTCAAACATTGGAAAATACAGCATACCCAAGAAACTTGATTTCAGTAGACTGAAGCATGCTCATGTCTATAATGGTATTGTGACCAAAATGTTTAATATTCAATTATAACCCAATTATTCACCATTCTGGAAAATATGCCTTCCATGATAGCAATCATTAATTTAATATTCATCATTTATAGACCTCTTTTTGGTGTATAAAGCATTTTATAAATATTATTTATAAGAAACTATATATTTCAGACATTTGCACATAGTACTCCTGCAGTGCACTGAGCTGCACAGGCCAAGTACCAGCAAGATCACACTGAGGTGCTCAGAACAACACAGTCTCCATATGAGCAAAACAATCCAGGCCATCACTTTCGTGGAAAGGTGGCGGGAGTTGACTTAACAGACGACTGCTTCTTAAATGGACGGTTCTATGTGGTCTGCTCCAGAGTGAGCCCATCAAGCAGCCTGGTGATCCTAGCACCTGAGGGCAGAACCACCAATATGGTCTACAGAGAGGTCCTTCGGTAGAGAGAAAAAAAGTACATATGTCTCACTTAATTTTTTTACACTACAATCTTCTCCACTAGAATTCCTACAACAAATGTCACATTTCAAACTTCACATCATCGGTATTATAACTGGATTTACGGAACTTAAATACTGTAGCGAAGCATGAGTATCAGGCTAGTTGTGTATATGAGCAAACAAGGAGGGGAGAAGGAAATGCTGCACATGAGCTTGCACAATCCCTTCAACAAGAAGAACGACACAGAGTAGATTTCTGTTTCCATTTTGTGCATTGCTAGATCCAACTGATTATGAATAATCATAACTTTTAAATCCCACTCATTCTTCCAAAGAACTTGCATTAGTTTTCTGGGCTTTTCCCTATTTTATTCTCACAGCAACACTACCGGGTAAATAATGATAAGAGTGAGTGAATAGCTCAGAGACCCAAATCCAAACCTTCTTATTTCAGTTCCAGAAGTCTCTTCACCATACCATTCTGACTCTCTTTATATTTGGCACAATAGTTCTATATATTGCATTTAAATTGCTAAAGATATCGACAATAAAGCCTTAAAAATGTTCTATGGTCCCGTTCACACGAGGGAATTTGGGCCGGGAGAAGGACAGTTCGGGGGCGGATCAAATGGCCGCGATCACACCACAACATCTGGGAAGCGTGGTGCTTCCGTCCCCGAACTGGCCCATCCATGCGATAAGGCGCACCAAGTTGGAACCACCTACCGAGGTGGTTCATCTCCTTGGTGCGCCTCAACCTGGGAGTCTGATCGCCGGCGCGTCCTTGCGCCGGCACGTCCCGGGCTCCTAGCCAAACTGTGCATGCTCCGACATGTGCAGTTCGGCTGGCCTGCCGTCAGCTCTGTGTTTTCTCCCCGGCGTCTGATCGTGCCAGGGAGAAAACGCGGCACGGCCAGGGGATCCGTGGGATCCCGCCACGCCGTTTCAACTTTGGCGCGGCTTTTTAAAGCCACGCTTTTTGCCGGCTTTTCCCCTGCCGTGTGGCAGGGGCCCTTGTAGCTTTTCCTCTCAGTAAAAATATTATCATGTTATCAATGCCTGACCTCTTCTTTGGGGATACCCTCACCAGCACAAAACTAGGATTTTCAAAACGAAAACATTACATCTTTAAGGAAGAATTTTATATTGAGTGCATTTCTGGGCATTTGCAGTTTTTAGACTGAGCTTGCTTAATTTATGGTTACTCCCACTAAGACTAGCCATCCACCCCATTATTCTGCAAGGTTTAAAGAATGATAGCGACTATTAGTGTTTTGACAATGACATTAACATCTTATCAAGCTGATACTAAAAGGAGCAGAACAACTGTAAAACAAGCACTAAATTCTCATGAACCCTATCAACAGCGTTAGCCAACTTGTTATTCCCTCACAGTGCTTGTGTGGTGTATTCTACGGAACAGCCTATAAGCCTCTAACTCATTTCAATATTTATGCAGAGGACTACCGATCAATGACAGTTTTATAGGACTAAATTAAAAATGAACACAGTTGCATTGCTATGATGTATGCTGTCTTCATCAAGCTAGCTTCTTTTGTGATTTTGATTGAACGCAACTATCACTTTTATTTCATTACTGTATACCCTTGATATAACTTAAATCTTCTAAACTTATTAACTACAGCAGTTAAGGCATAAAAAGCCACTATAAAACCAGTCAGTGACTGTGGACCAAGTTCTCTACCATCCCGCAGCTTGCATGAGTTATGCAACCAATTCTTTACCCTGTAGAAGAGTGGATGTAAAGCATGACTGTCTGACTCAACAGAACTTTGTATTGCTGTGAATTATTACGAAGAGTCACACAACAGAAGATGACCAAAGAGCAGATCCTAAGGACAACTATAATGGCAATTCAGAAAGAAGAGTCATAAGACAGGAAAAGTTTGTTCTGCCAAAGTTGCCATATAGATAACTTTGGCTTAGTGGACCTTGCTGACTGTTGGACTTTGTTAGGATGGTATGGGTTGATCTATTAAGAGTACTGGGTATAGGAAGTCAATAAAGGGAACTGAGATCCCTCTACTACTTTAACTCTGCGAGAGAATAGGAAAAGTCCTTCATGAGGCAGAAGATACCTTGAAAAGAAGCAGCTGAGACAGCTAATTTTCCGAACTGAGACGTACTCTAACGATCCCTGTTTTTATACACCTTTTTCATCAATCATAGAAATATGAGAAAATTGAATGTCAGATACTCATCAAGGCATTCTGCACCAGAGCTATACATTAAAAGGTACTCCTCAAAACAAGGTTTTTAAATGAGGCTAAAGCCTATAGTTTATATATCAAGGAGCAAGATTAAGTTCAGGAAGTGCTGCAGACCCAGACCCAGAATAAGAAGCTCCTGGGGGCAAAGAGGGCTTGTGTGTGTGTGTGTGTGTGTGTGTGTTAAGTGCTGTCAAGTCACTTCTGACCTATGGCAACCCTATGAATTAATGACCTCCAAAATGTCCAATTCCTAAAAGCTTTGCTCAGGTCTTACAGAGGACTGTAGCTTCCTTTATTAATAGGGGGCATGAGCTGACTTTTATTAAGAGGGTGTTCAAGACTCACTACATCCGGTAGAAATGTTGTCCTTCCAGTAGGATTCTGCAGTGCTGAATTAATAGGGTATCATTATTAGTCAACTTATTAGTCCACAATTTACAAACGAAGACAAAATTGTCATATGTATCCCAGTGGGCTTCTTCATGACATGAACAGCAATACTTGGGGCAGCC
Organism: Gekko japonicus; assembly: GCF_001447785.1. Lineage (NCBI taxonomy): Eukaryota > Metazoa > Chordata > Lepidosauria > Squamata > Gekkonidae > Gekko > Gekko japonicus. Next base: position 724,137 of record NW_015172559.1, on the reverse strand, counting down.
AATCATAGACAAAGATGGGGTCTCTTAAGGTTTGCATTTTCAAACCTCTCACTTCCACACAGGGGAGAAAGATGACTCTGGTAGACCAAGAAGCAATTTAGATTCTCCTTCAAAAACATAAAGTGATACATACATTGTAAAATATGTGCTTACATACATGTCAATTCTAAGTATAAATAAAATATATATAAATGAATGCTGGGGTTTGCACCAATTTCTACTTTCATGCTGTTCCATCTCATTTTTTAACATAACTGAGTTGTTGTACAACACTTTGTTTGGAAGCATTTAAGGTGCTTTCATGCACACTGAATAATGCACTTTCAATCCACTTCCAATGCACTTTGCAATAGGATTTCATTGAGTGAAACAGCAAGATCCACTTGCAAACAATTGCCAAGGTGCATTGAAAGTGGACTGAGAACACATTCACGGTATGTGTGAAAGTTCAGCAAAAACATCAGACCACCCCTCGCAAATAAAATTAGAAAAGGCCTCACAATGACAGAAATATTGAGCAACATCATCATCAAAACAAGCTACAGGACTTACAAAATGTTTCTTCATTGGATCATTAGCAGATTAAAATAAGCAACAGAATATATTTTTAATCAATACTCTTACTTTCTTAATACCAAATTCAGTTTTTTATTTAGAAATATATCTGTAAAAAATTAGGATAAATGTCTAAAAAATGACCCACAACATCTTCTTAAAGCCATAAATGAAATTCTCAGTTACATGCCATAGGTGAGAGACAGAGCTTTGTTCAGTCAGGCATGAAAGATGTTTCTTAACATCAGAACAAGAGAGTAATGACCTATTTAAAAAGATAGAGGAACCTTGGCTGAAGAGAGTTCTTTTACCTTAAAAATATTTCTCTTCTTGCTTTCCTCTACAGTCATTCAGGTTCAAATGAAAAAATAGAAATGATATAATATCAATTATGGAAGAAGTGGGGGATAAGTGTTTAGGGCTGTGGTCACACGGTCATTTTGATTGGGTTTCACCGCTGTTCCCTCTCACATTTAAAATTGCTGATCAGATGCCCACATTCTTCTCCCACACCGAAGTGGGCTCACTCGCGCGATCCTCCCAGTTCCCTAGCGAGTTTTCCGACACCGGGAAAATCAACTACTTTCCGGGTACTTGTGCTTTGAATCCGTGATTTGCCTATCTGGACAGCCATCTCTCACAATGATTGTGATTAGGTTGTCTGAACATCCTTCTTCCAGTAGTTGTCCCCCCCCCCCCGACTTTCACCATTGTGTGCATGCGTGCGCACACACAAAGATTTTTTTAAAAAAAATTGTACTGCGCCGCCACTTGGGTGGCGCGGCTATCTGAACAGTGCCTGGAGCATTGTCGCGCAAAGCAAGCGGTTGGGCAAGGGACGTGTGATCATCTGAACCCGCTTAAAAATATCCCTGATCAAATCTACAGTGGGAACAAAACATGGTACACTTGCCGTGTGACCACAGCCTAGGTTTAGTGTTACAAAGGGAAACAATTTATAAAGGCAAAACGTTTTATTGACCTTCAAACCTGAATTATGGAATATTTCCCATTGTAATTGCTGCATACATCTTTTGTATAACTCCCACTCTCAAATACCCCTATTGTTCTTTGGGGTAAAGAAGTATGAATGGTTGCCAGTGCAGTAACCAATCACTATCATAAGCCAATAGTTTTCAGAGTGTATTCCAAGAAACTCAGAGTTCCATAGAAGCTTATTAGTGAGACAATGGAAGACCACTTGCAGCATCATTGATCTACTCCTGCATCTCATAGTCACAGGGCTGTAGTCGCAATCCAGTTACATCACTGGAGATATGCCAATCCTAGTCTGAACACCGCAAAGACCCAGAATGAATTCAACAAAAATGCACTTGTTTTCTGTGCAAGGTATTCAGGAATTCCTCTCTAGATAAACTGGTGTGGGAAAAGTTCCTCAAAGATAAAAAAACATTTTTATTCACTATTGTAAGGGATGAAGAGGCAATGCTTGGACACAGATTTGTTCCGTCTTTAAGACTACAGAAGGGGGATGTCTTATCAAAACTTGGACTCAAGTAAAGGATCAATTTGTGAGAAGATATTACAAACCCTTTATTGACATTTGGACTCATTTGTAACTGTATAAGGCTTTGAATACAGTAGTGAAAGAACATGTAATCCTAACTTCTTAATAAAATGTGAATGTTTTTTAAAAAGAAAAAAATCAGTCTATGCAAAACATATCAAATTGCACTGACTTTCATCAAATTTCATACCCTTGCTATGTAGCTATTCATATAAAAGCTGTTATTTGGGGTTCATCGTGTAAGAGAATAAGCCAGCAAACTCTCTGAAAGAGATTGAACATGTTTACTTATTATTTAAAAAGGCAAATGAACATTGTGAAAACTACCCAAATAGTTTCAGTTGTAGTAATTTAATGACTGCATTACACCAGACCTTTCATTAATGTGCCTCTGTGCATTTATTGGTTCTGAGAAAATGAATGTAAATTGTGTGTGCTTGAGCTTGTCAATAGTTTTATGTCTATCACAACTGCATTAAAAAACATGGCTTAATATTAACTAGGGGTAGAAATGGATATGATGTAATAGGACCTGGAACAGAGGAGGCTGAAGTTGGTTCCTTATTCATACTTCTTTATTCATTCCTTATTCGTTACTTATTCGTATAGTCATTCAGAAACACTAAGGAGAGTGAGCCGGAAAGCTCTGAACCCCTGAACCCCAAAATAAGGTCTGTACCACTACATATCATATACCCCCACATTCACAGGACTCTCCCCTTCGAGGGGACATATGCTGTATCTTGGTCCAAAGCACAGTTCTGGTGCCAGCTGCTCCAAAGTGCAAAGCCCTTAGGACAATCACACAAGCAGACACTGGGGCCAGGCTGCACCCCAAAATAATATTTGGACCACCCCAAAAGACCCATCCCCACACTCTGGAGACTGTGCCCTGCAAGATGACATAATTTGAATAAGGAAGTGCCCCCTGCACCCAAAATAAGGTTTGGACCCAGACACTTCATACACCCCCATCTTCAGCGGACCCTCACACACACAGGCAGACACTGGGGCCAGACTGCCCCCCCCCCAATATTTTTAAATACAGTCCTTGGAGAAGCCTTGCAAACAGAAGCTCGTGGCATCAGAACCAGTGTTTGGACTGGGCATCACTGTATGTCACCTTGCAGGGCACAGGCCCCAGAGCGTAGGGATGTGTCATTTGGGGTGGTTCAAATATTGTTTTGGGGGGCAGTCTGGCCCCAGTGTCTGCCTGTCTGTGTGTCCTGGGGGCACCGCACTTTGGAGCAACTGGTACTGGAACCACACTTTGGACCAGCACACAGAAATGTGTCCCCTCGAAGGGGAGGGTCCGCTGAAGACGGGGGTGTATGAAGTGTGGGGGTCCAAACCTTATTTTGGGTGCAGGGGGCATTTCCTTATTCAAATATCCTTTGAAATGCAGGCGTCGGGGAAGCCCTGCGAACAGAAGCTTGTGGCTTCAGAACCGGTGTTTGGACCGGGCATCACTGTGTGTCACCTTGCAGGGCCAAATATTGTTTTGGGGGGCAGTCTGGCCCCAGTGTCTGCCTGTGTGTGTGTCCTGGGGGCACCGCACTTTGGAGCAACTGAGACTCAACCAGTTGATGCTGGCAACAACTCTGAGATGGCGGAGACAGGTCCTAGTGCCCCAGTTGCTGAGGACAGTATGTACTCCAGCCCCATGAGCACTGGGAACACAGACAAGGTAATCCCAAGAGGTGGCACCTCAACAACCCAAGATCCTGGGGGGGGGCTTCACAGGCTGCCTTGCCTCCCCTTTCCCCAGAGCCAGGGAAACACAAGAGGAGGCAGGCGTGCTTGGAGCTCCTCGATACCAGGTGGAGCGTGCGCCTTGCTGCCCAGCAAGTGCCAAATCAAGAGGAACACCTGGGGTTAATGAGCCAAATGGATGGCTCTCTTGCATGCAACAAGACCCAGTGAGCCACCAATAAAGGATGGGGCTTCAGATGCGGTAGGCATGGGAGCAACTCATCACCTTTCTGGAGGCACACGACCACACCACCCAGACCTGTTCCTGTCTGCAACTTCTGAACCCTTGGCTCTGACCCCAGACCTGCTTGACTACACCTCTTGGACCTGCTCAGACTCTGCTTCTTGGACCCTCGGCTGACTCCCCTTGTGTATGACTCTTGGACTGAACTCTCGTCTTTGCACTTCTGGTTGTGATTCTATCTTGTCCCCTTGGTCTTGGCTGAGTCTGCTCTGACTCAGGACAGTCCCGCCTGGTAACATCGATTTTTACCCTCACTCGTAATCTAACCCTGTGCCTATCCATTGAGAGATCCGAAGGAGTTTTTCAAAGTTATTACATAGTATCTATGAAGTTCTTACTAGGGATGGGCACAAACGTATTACAAAGCAAATTCCGTGACAAACCAGGCTGGTTCATGTGTTTGCGAACAGCAATTTGTGCAATCATGCTCTTTGCAAACCACCCACAAACCACCATGGGTTTTGTGGCAGTTTGTTCAGTTCATAAGAGGGTTCTTGGGCCAGACAAGGCAATGGCAGGGAGCCCTTTAAAGCTGCGCTGCCATGACACAAGTGAGCTCAGAAGGCATGCAGAGTGAGTGAAAGGGATCACTGAACTGGCTTGCATCTGTTGGATGCAAGCCAGTTCAGTGATGCCTTTTGCCCCCCCTCCCCCCGCTTGGAAGCTGCACCAACTTCACACACCTGAACCAGTTCTTTAAATGGAAAAGTCTGTGGAGGTTCATGATCCATGAGACCCCACAAACCACCATGAACTTCCATTTTCCTGGTTCATGCCCATCCCTCATCCTTACCCTGCTTATCTAAGAGACCATATTCTCCCCGAAGCATGTAGGGCTGATTCATGATAAATGCTTGTCATTTGAAGAAGAAGAGAAGAGAAGAGATTGGATTTATACCCCGCCCTTCACTTGGGAGTCTCAGAGCGGCTTACAAACTCCTTTCCCTTCCCCTCTCCACAACAGACACCCTGTGAGGTGGCTGGGGCTGAGAGAACTCTGACACAAACTGCTCTTTTCCAAGGACAGCTGTGCCAGAGCTCGTGACTGACCCAAGGTCACATCAGTAGGTGCAAGTAGAGGAGTGGGGAATCAAACCCGGTTCTCCCTGGTTGCAAGAACAGATTTACACATATGGATGAACATTTACAGATACAGCATCAGAGAGAACTTTAATTCTGCTTCAAACAATTTCAAATACAAAAGCCCATTGAGTCTGATCATGTTTTGCTGCCCGTCAGCATCAAGTGATTATAGGTATAGGTCAGACCACCAGACAGACTGAGAACACCCCATTCAATTTTCCATTTGTTTTCTTTATGGGCACAATTAAGGGACATGAAGAGGCATTAGCACAAATTATTGCACAACCATGGAGAACTTTTGCTCTAGATATCCATGTCAGTATTTTTAGAAGCATTATAAAGCCCTTTTTATGTTGTTTGGCTGCAAGGTTTTAAAAGGACATTTTATATTTGTTTTTTAAAATCCCATTACAACTTTGCCCTTGTGGAATAGTTAAAGTGGGATAGAAAAATCAAACAAATAAAACTATATTAAATTTTAGAGTGTTTCCCTTTATACACATCTTCCTCTTGGACCACATTGTTTCCCCTTCATATTCCTATTCAAAGCAGGTGTGTCGTTTTTATACTGTGTTGGAAATATAAAATGTTGCTCCCAGCTACTCAATAATTCTACAAAATATTAAAGAATATCTACTTAAGTAGTTTACATCATTGATTTAGGTACTTAGACTCTATCACATGTATAAAAGAAAACAGGGAAGATTGCCTTGACATTAGCCAAAGTTGTTTTATAAAAATCTATGACAGGGGACTGATGTTATTGAGTTTTCCTCTAATGCTATTTACAAATAGAGGTCCATAAGCTCAAGTCAGGCATCATTCCAAACAAAGGTTAAGGAAGCTTAGCCATGGTGCGCTAGGTCATCTAAACTGACAAAACCAAAGTGTGCATTTAGCCAGCAAATCAGAATGGGAAAAGACAAGGGCTTAAAAATCATGGTTACCAACATGCTTTGGTATGATGGCCAACTGATAAACCAGTTTCAGTGTTGCTCCATCTCTAGAAGCTGCTACACTCTAGAGACAGATGTGAACAAAGTTGAATGCTGAGATATGAGGAGGGGGGGAAAACAACAGCAACACTAGGCACAGTAGACAAGCACTGATAAATAGTAATCTACCTCTTGTATATCCAGGAGCTTAAACCATGGCTTAGTTTCCAAACTATATTTAGCACAAACCAGGGTTTGGCTTGAACTCAATATCATATAAGGCCTGTTTGGGGCAGAAAGCCCTTCTCATGCCTCTTTATGCATTAGGTCGATGACTAAGTATTTTATGAGTTGACAGAAAATTACATTATAAAAAGTTGGGGGGGTGAGGCCCGTCTAATATCAAAACAGAGAAAACAATGGGCAGAAATAATGAATTTTCCGGAACCAATCTCCCCTTTCATGACCTCATCACACAGCAGCTGCCTATCAATTTCCAAACAAGCAATAAATATTAAAATGAAAATTTTTTGCATGTCTTATCAAAGCTCCTGACATCAATTGTTTTCACAAATGTTTTCTCCTGCAAGCTCTGAACGCCTCTTCATCAATCTTTTATCAAAAGCAATCTTGTTATGATTTCTCTCTTATCGCAAAAGTTCCTTCCTCGCGTCTCCCCCTCTTTCTTGGCAAAAGATACATGAATATCATTTTACACTCCACTGTGGCTGCATCTTCATCGATCAGGAAATAAAAAAAAAGATTTGAAGGATGTGTCGTGACCCTGCCGAGTAGCAAACAACGGAAACACATGTAATGATTCCGTTGTGCCTGATCCACTGACAAAAGGAGGAAGCCTGTGAGCGTGTCCACAAATGTGTTTGACTTGCTTTCCCCCTCCCCCCAAAGGATGCTTCCATTGCAGGGCATTTTCAAGCCAGGATACAGAAGATTTTGGAGTGCACTTATCTTCCTAATGTCTTCTTGACATGACCGTCAAGCCTGAAAGAAAATACGCATTCATCAAAGCTTCCATAAGGAGAAACACTAGAGCTGCCATTTTTAGTTCTCCTGACCTTTTTAAACCTATAAAGTGTCCATTTGAACCCATGATGTATAGAGTTGCCGGGTATGAAGTTTCATGTGTATATGTACAAAGGCTGGTATGAGCACAAACATTTGCTTATTTAAAGTATTTCTAAGCCACCTTTCTACCCAATTCAGGGTTCCGATGGCAGACCCAAATGTCACCGTCTGTCTCTTAAACTGGCTGCATTTGGGCGGGCCCAATGATAGTATTATTAGGCAGAACCTCCTCAGGTAGCAGACTCAGGAGTTGCAAACAGTAGTAAATTATCAATTATTAAGTTTATTGTTGTATGCTACTTGGATTGTCTGCCTCTAACCCCAAAACGATTTGAAACACTGAGACTATCAAATGATTTGTTTTCTTGACTACAATTCTCACGAGTGGTAGACTTCTAAGACTGTGAAATTTTATCCTATATCAGGATCCATTATAGGGTTGCACATGGTGCAAAAGAAAAAAAAAGCCCATTTTTAAATAGGGAAAAAAAGAAACTTCATACCTCACTAGAACAGGAATCATAGTTCAGGAGATTTTTCTAAGGAATGTTCTGAAAGGCCTTTACCTCAGAGCCTTAATAAATAATGGCACAAAATGAGGCTTCAATGGAAGAGACTACAACTTTTATTGGGTAAGCTGCTATATTAGGCAATGGTTATACTAACAATTTAGAATAAATCAACATGTACCATCATAATAGTATGAGCCTTATATTATGTAGTCATTGTGCATCAAACAAAGGCTTTATTATAATAAAAATAAAAATAAATAAATAAATAATTCAGAACACACAGAACAGGCTGTTTGTGCTATCCTAAGCATAGCCCACAGAGTATTGTGTGAAAACCTTAACCGTTAAGCACATTTCTTATCTTTGTCCTTAGTGAACTCATCCTGCACTATCCGTATCACAGGCTGCAACTAGGAAAAGACTGCTTAGACAGCTAGGACAGCACTAAAACAGTGCCATACTTCTTGTGTTTTGCAAATACCAACAGTTTTGGATTTCTCCATTATCTCTTTACAACTGTTCAGGAGTGGTCTTAGCGCAGTCCAGTTTCAGCTCTTCACCTAGCAGGCATGCACTGGCGAGCTCCATACAGTGCAGCCTGTTTTGCAGCGGCTAGGAGGGGATTCGGCTGTGCTGGTTCCCCCTTGGGGCCTCTGTAGAGGACCCCTCAGCCATGGGCCTCAAGTAGTGCCGCTCCTGAAGCGCGATTCCAAGGAATTGAGGCACACTTTGCCCCAAAGGTCCTACTGCCACGGCGCCATCATGGTACCTAGAGGCGCACACCGGTCGAGCATTCAGGAGTTTTAGCAAAAATGCAAGACATCTCGGCAATCTAACAATACCGGAAGAAATGTGAGTGAATTTCCATCAAGTGCATAAACTTTTAAACGGGCTCCGACACCTACACACACACCAGTGATAGGGAAGGGAGCAATATCCCCCCCCCCAACAAAAACGAAACTATAATTTAAAGCCTTACCAGAATGGGGGAAAGAGTGGGGAAAAGAGATCGGAAAAACGTTATTTGAATGAGCAAGTGCATTGACACGCAAAGCGAACAATGATAATCTCTCTTAATAACTTCTACAAACTTCCCGGGAAAAGAAAACAATGAGTCGGCAGGAGAAAATGGTGCTGAGGAAGCTTCCTTCAGGTGCTGGCAAAACGTCATCTCCGGGAGCGAAACCAGAAGCTAGCACAGACATTTCAGCCACGTTAGCTGTAGCACTGCGACCCCTACTGGACCAAATGACAAATGTCAACCAAAATTTTGAAACACTCCAGAAACAGATGGTAAAGAACTCTAATGCTGTCAAAAAGGTTGTTTTTAAAACATCTGTACTTGATTACAAAAAGAAAGAACCTCTGATAAAGAACAAATCCTTAGTCTTCAAGCAGAAAATCAGCCTATGTGCTGAGGTTTCAAGATGTTCCAAAACAAAGCAGTGAGAATCTCAAAGAAATCTTGACTCAAGCATCAGCCCCAATGACAGGTATGAAACGTGAAGAGTTATTAAGCGATCTGGATGTGGTCTATAGATCATACCCCGAATACATAAAGAAGAGAAACCTGCCTGGGGAAATTATAGTCAGATTCTCAAAAAGGTCTACAAGAGACACAGTTCTCAAAGCTACCAATGGAAACATCTTGAAGATTAAAGAGTCGGAAATAAGAGTTCTAAAGGATGTACCATTTGAAATCAGAAAAAAGCAAAGATACTACAAAGATTTAACTACATATCTACAAAAGAAATCAATAAGCTACAGATGGTTTCTACCAGAAGGATTAACATTCAAGTACAAAGATTTAAAAGAAAAGATTGACTCTGTTGATAAAGCAAA
>NW_015172559.1:710892-714217 GCF_001447785.1 Gekko japonicus | reverse complement strand
AGGCCCTGGGCAAAGTCCAGAAATATAGAGTTGCCAGCCCCCATGTGGGGCCTGGAGATCTCCCGGAATTACAACTGATGCCCCAACTATAGAGATCAGTTCCCTAGGAGAAAATGGCTGACTTGGAAGGTAGACTCTATGGCATTATACCCTGCTGAGCTCTCTCCCCTGTCCAAACTCCACCCTTCCCATTCTCTATCACCACATTTCCAGGAATTGCCCAACCTAGACCTGGCAACCCTATCAGGATGCCCCCCATAACCCTTACATTCCTACACAACCCACTCTTCTCATCTATCTGGATGGGGCTGGTTATCTCAGCAGGTGGACAAAAGCCATGCAGCACTTGAAGATGCTTTGGGCAGTATGGGTTTGCCATTTGAATTACAATTTGGTGCAGCTGCATGGGTGGGATTTGCAGAGACTGACTTGAGGAAGTTGTTGAGGGAAGGGGACATTGCCAGAGAGCTCTGAGGATGAGCAACAGAGTTCCTCTTTGTTGTCAGAGAGACAAGGTGGGGCTTAACACATGCAGGGGGATGAGGTGTAGAACACTAAAAAGGAAGAATGGGCTGCACATGGCGTTGCCAGCCACCAGGTGGTGGCGGGAGATCTCCCGCTACTACAACTCATCTCCAGGTGACAGAGATCAGTTCACCTGGAGAAAACGGCTACTTTGTAAGTTGGACTCTATAGCATTATGCTCCAAACCCCACCCTCCTTAGGCTCCACCCCCAAAATCTCCAGGTATTTCTGAGCCCAGACCTGGCAGCCCTAGCTGTACCATGACAGATTGCATGTGGATTTCAACTTTGAATGTTCCTTTATTTTAAAACTTCAAGAAAATTAAAAAAATTAGCACAGCAAGGAGAAAGCTTCTACCCTGACATGCAGGGAGCTTTTTATAAGAAAAAAACATTCAAAATTGCAATCACTGCCAGACCAGTAGGTAAAATTGCAATTACTGTCAAACCTGCAGTCTAAGCAGTGCAAACCATTCTACCCTCTCTCTAATGAAGGGGGGGGGGGTTGCTTGGCTCCAGTTTCCTCTTTTGGTTGTCTCTGCCACAGCCTCCTGTTTTTTTTACTTGAGCAGGCTATTGAATCAGTCTCACCCTTTGTAATGTATCCATCTCCGACCGCGTGCGCGGCTAGGTTACCATGTGGCCATGCGAAGCGGCTGAGCTTCGCTCTAAGAAACAATGGGCCAAGCAGATCCTAGCCCGCATCAATAGGAGGGCTAGGCTCTTGGCCGAGAGCCCATGGAACTCTCAGACACTATAATGACCAATCACTTGTGTGTGGTTGTGTTTTGGGTGTGGGATTGTTGCACATATAAACCGGCCTGTGAGCCGGTTAAGGTTGTCTTGTTCTGAGCTGAAATAAAGTATGAGAGCTGAAATCGCTAGTAAGTCTCAGTACTTTTCACTGGCGACGAGGATGGGATTCTAATTCCCATGAACAACGACCCAGACGAAGATTTGAGCATCGCATCAAGCCCCAGCACCAAGACCACTGTACGCTGCTCCGCATTGTGTCCTGGTTCTCTGGTAGCTGCTCACCGCACCACTCCTCGCTCCGTACCTCGCCCTGCTGACCCCGAGAGCAGCAGCACATCACGCCTCGCTCCAACCACTGCCGCCTCCCTTCCCGAGCTAACCCCACCACATGAAAGCAGTACGATGGCTACATCCCAGGAAAGCATCGCCGCCTTCGACATCTTCCGCCCCGCACAATGGGAGACCTGGCTCGAGATCCTGGAGAGCTACTTCGACTGCCATGACATCGTAGACCCAGGTAAGAAGAAGGCCCACCTCCTCCGTTCCTGTGGCATAGACACCGTCTTGCTGCTCAAGGACCAAATTGCGCCTAAGCAGACTAATGACGGATCCTATGTGGTGCTGGTGAAAGCGCTGACCGACCACCTTTCACCAAAGCTCAAAAGTTTGGTGAGCGCATGGACTTCTTTGTGCGGGTCCAGGGTCCAGAAGAGCTGGCTTACGAGTTCCTGGCCAGGCTCCGGTGGGCAGCCACCAGGTGCTCATTCCCTGACCTGGCGGACGCCTTGCTAAACCAGTTCCTCTTGGGTCTCCGGGAACCCAAGCTTCGGAGGAAACTGGTTAGCCAGGATGACCTGGACCTAGATAAGGCACTCTGGGAGGCCACGGTCTATGAAAAGGCACATCAAGACCGCCACGTATGGGTGGTCCATCACACTCAAGCATCCCTTGAGTCAGATGACTCAGAAGACGAGGAAGTGCTCCAGGTACGTCGCTGTCCATCTCAACAGCAGCATCGCTGGGGGGACCATCCTCGGCCAAAGCCTCCTCTGCATCGTCTTCCTGCGCCAGCTGTGGAGAGGCGCATGAACACCAGGGTTGCTGCTTCATGGACGCTGTTTGCCGCTCCTGCAAAAAGCCAGGCCATCTGGCCCAGGTCTGCCGCTCCCGGAGGCAGCCACCGAAGACTTCGGCCCACCAGACAGCATCAGATCTACCCACAGATCAGCAGCACCAGGTATGTAACTTGCCCCTCGATAGCCCAAATAAGGTGCACGTTACGGTGGACACGGGATTGTTGCACATATAAACCGGCCTGTGAGCCGGTTAAGGTTGTTTTGTTCTGAGCTGAAATAAAGTATGAGAGCTGAAATCGCTAGTAAGTCTCAGTACTTTTCACCCTAATAAACTCAGTCTGACTCAGTCTCAGCCTGATGCCTCTGGTAAGTGAAGCCACTGTGACTCAAAGCCTCAGGAGTTGCAGTGGCAGCAAATTCAGGACAGAAGTCAGGGCAGTCAGGAGCCAACCCCAACACGGGGCTCAGGGAAGCTGCCCTGGATGCCCCCTGGCTAAGGTTGCCCTTGCAAGTGTTCGATCAAGCATTCAAAGGTTGCAATCAGTATATAGTTGGTGTAAAGGGTTATTAGGATCAGTCTTCTCTATAATGTGGGACTGAGTCAATATCATAAGGAAGAAAAACTATGTTCTGCACCTAACTGAACCAGTCTTCTGTGTTTTTCACCACTTACCATATTAAGATCTATGTTAAGTCTAGACTGGCAATAAAACCTGTGATGTCTCTCCCTTATGGAAAGAGAAAATAGAATCTTGGTATTAGCTAGGATTCAAGCCTAAAGCCCTCCTTAATTCTTTCCTAAGGCAAACAAAATGTATAATCTTTGCTTTTGATTTTCTTTTAACCATTTGACTTCAATGGCTTGCCTTCTTGTGAATATGGAAGGAGTTCAGTATCCACCTTAGGCAGTGTGCATTGGCAAGTTTTAGCAAATCCATACCTTGGGATAACCTTAAGAAGCTACCGGGG
>NW_015172559.1:710413-710877 GCF_001447785.1 Gekko japonicus | reverse complement strand
AACTACTTTAAAACTCTCTTTTCAGGATGCATATGGTAAATAAAATTCCCTCTTACCTATGTTCTATTCCACCTCTAAAAGTACTATTATTGTTAAGTGATTTCAAAATAGTGGCAGCTTCCATCTATGTTGAATGTTTTAATACTGAATTGTGTAGTTTTAACTGGTTTTTAAATTGTATTGGATTTTATACTGTTGTAAACCGCCCTGAGCCCTGTAAAACAGGGAAGGGCAGTTAAGAAATTGAAATAAATAAATAAATAAATAAATCTCCTAAATGGGAAAAAACAAACAAATAAACAACAGCTTATTCACTACTAATGGGCCTATGGGCCAAACTGGGCTCATCAATGAACACAGAGTTCTGGAAGCCATTATGTGGTCACACCCAATCTCAAAATGCCAAAAATACCCACAAATTCTACATAGCTGAGGACCCCTGCATGAAAGAATACAAGTGTAGG
>NW_015172559.1:700264-710023 GCF_001447785.1 Gekko japonicus | reverse complement strand
TGTAGGGAAGTCACCTTTCCTTCTGCTGCCCCTCATCCCAGTTTCTGGCTTATACTCTATACACCGCTTAAAGATAGCCCCAAATCTAGGAAGTCATCCATAAAATAGTAATAAGGGTTCTGTGACTAAGCACTCAAACTCTGACATTAGGCACATGTGGGAGTAAACACTTCTCCCACCTGAACCGGATCCATATCAATCTGAGCCGGGGCTTTGCTGCTACATTATTAGCATTATCATACATAACAGCCAATCACTATATGAAAATGAAACTAATGAAAGACTACAATTACACAATTGTTAAACATATGGATATATATGGATATATGAAACTACCTTACACAGAATGTCTGGGCTCCATCACTGCTTTCCTGAAAGTGGCAGGGCCATACCAGGAGACAGAGAAATGCCCAGAGTCTTTGCAGGTCATAAAAAAAGAACACTGGTTGGTACAGTAAGCAGAGGCTAAGACAACAGGCATGATTCTGATAAGACTGTGAGTTATAATTCCAACTCCATCACCACGGCAGCAAAGGGATGGCTTATTAATCCAGAAGAGTGTGATATCCACTTTCATGGCAAGAAGGAGCCAAGGGCCTGGAGTTAGGGGGGAAAGCAACTCCAACCAGAGAGATAAAGCATCTGGTGAAAGCTTTTACAGAGTCACTTTCTAATATTATTGTACACTTTCTAATATTATTGTACACCATCAGGTCATTGGTGCACAGTAGCAGACTGGGAAGTAAAAGGGGCCTTTGAAAATGGCCCTGCCCTGACCCACACCCTCCCCAAAGGACAGAGGAAGAGCCAGCCTTCAAGGCTGCCTGCCCAGCCAGTCACATGTGGTTTGGGAGGCCACTCCTTTCCTGTGTCATGTGGAGCTCAGCTGGGCCAGGTATTGTCTTCCTTGAACTGTTGCAGGGCTTGGGAGGCTGGGCATCTCCTTTTTGCCACTGGGCTGCCCAGCTGCACTGGGTTGCACCAGAGGGGAAGGCAGATCACTGGGAGAAGTCCCGGTGGCTATAATGGCCAGTCTACCCACGTGGTCCATCTAGCTCAGTACAATTTTCTATGACTAGCAGAGGCTATCAGTCCTCTCAAGCAGAGAAGCATCTTTCTCAACACCATTCATCGGAAATCATTCTGGAACTCTGCCTTTTCTGCTCATAAAATACCAACAGTATAAAAGGCACTAAACAGGACACAGATGTGACAACAAACTTGCCCGTGGAGCCCAGCTTTCTAGGAACAATTGATAACTAATTTGTTACAGAGATCCATGTGTTCTTATTTTAAATACATCACATGTATAGATCAAAACGGATATATATGTTTTTTAATTCTTGTTAGCCGCCCTGAGCCTGCTCCAGCAGGGAGAGACCACTGGTTGGTACAGTAAGCAGATGCTAAGACAACAGGCATGATTCTGATAACTGTGAGTTATAATTCTAACTCCATCACCACGGCAGCAAAGGGATGGTTTGACAGAATAAGAAGAAATGCTACCTCATTTTTAAGAAACCTCCAATTAAGACTATTTGTATAGCTGGGGGGAAAAAACATTTAGGAATTTCAGACAGACAATATAATCCGGAAGAGGAACGGTTCCCCAATGGTTTCTGATCTGTCATTTCAGACAGAACCATTTTAGAACCGGTTCCCTACCGGAATATATTTGTAATTTCACACACAAACGCTTCTGTCCCGTTTAGGAAATAATGGAAACGGAGACTGCTGAACTACAGGTTACTACAACACTTGGAACAAAAGCCTCCCCAGGACTCAACAGGAATATTGGTTTTTTAGCTCCTTACATATGCTAACTCATTGAGTCCTCACCAGTGTTCCCTCTAAGCAGAGTTAGTGTGAGCTAGCACACAGTTTTTTAGCCTCTGGCTCACCCATTTTTGTCTTAGCTCAGGAAGGATGGCTCCAGAGCAAAGTAATTTATGCAGTATTTATTTATTTATTTATTTATTTATTCTGGGATTTATATCCCGCCCTACCCATATGGCCCAGGGCGGCTACAGACGGCTAACGCCGAGAATAAAACACACATAGCGTTAAAACATTAAAAACAAAAACTAAAATTGGTGCTCTACGATACATTCTAACAAGGGCTCAAGATAGGCGAATCTCATTTACGACTGATGATGTCCAAGTTCGGGAAGCCCGAGTAGTGTTCCAAATCGCAAAGTAGCCAAATCGCTCACTCACAACTTTAATGACAGTAGCTCACAAAGTAGAATTTTGCTCACAAGACTCCACAGCTTAGAGGGAACATTGGTTCTCACATATGTATTCTCAACAAGAAGAACTATACATCCTCTGTATTTAATGTATTTCTTCTTCAGAATAGTATATTAGAATACTGAATGTAATGCAAGGAATACTGGAGTGTTTTGCTGACACACCACTGCACCAATCTCAAAAAAGAAAAAAAAATGCTGTTAAGTTACCACCACATCTGAGAGGAGATGAATGGTGATTTTCAGTTTACTTTCCACAATTAGAAAATATGCCTTTTCACATTTATCCTCTATTTTGACATATTTATTACTTTGCTGACCTTTCCCCCCTTACTTAAATCAAAACAACTGTTGAACTTATAACTTTAGCTTGTTATTTAGTTTTTACTTTGCATATCTTAAAGCCATCTGCATCATGTTACATTTTTTTCCATTCCAATGTATTTTAAAAAGTGTGCATGCACAAAAAAGCTCATACCTTGAATAAACCTTTGTTGGTCTTAAAGGTGCCACTTGACTCTAAATTTGTTCATTACATAAATTATCAATACACATTTGACCACACAGAGTCTATGTATGGTTTGTCCAGACAGAGAAAGTATTAAAGATGAAGACATTTTGTTATAGGGTATATCCAACCATATTTACAAAAATGCTAGTATAACATACTGTAACTCAGGAAACACAAATGCCTCTGAATCAGCTCTAGAGAATCAGCACCTCTTATCTTGAGATAGACCATGGTCTGAACAAAGTACTATACTTCCACACACATTTGCTTTTGAATGTTAGAAAACTGTGTAGAGGAAGTATAGGTTTCAAGGACTCTTTGGAGAGGGCAGACCTTCTCCTGCAATTGCTTCTCATGAAAACTTTTATTTTTGGATATTAATAGGTGTGCTCTTAATAGGTGTGATCAATTAATAGGCATGCTCAATAAACGCTCTTAAATTATACTGCTTTTGCAATTTAATCTTGAATATATCCGAACAAAGTCTTGTTGTAAATCTTGCCCCCCTCCTACAGCTGAAATTTGAATGTACCCCTAGGTGGCTAGATAAAATATTATTTTTTGTTACAACTCCTAAAACTTCAAGGTTCTGTACAAAGATTTAAACAAGCCAGTGCTGATGGTGGAAACTGCTGTTCAGTCACAGCTGACTTATGGCGACCCCATAGTTTTCAAAGCAAGAGATATTCAGAGGTGGTTTGCCATTGCCTCCCTCCATGTCATAATCCTGGTATTCCTTGGAGGTCTCATATCCAAATACTAGCCTGCTTACTTTCTGAGATCTGACAAGATCAGTCTAGCCTGGGCTAAACAAGCCTGCTTATAATCAAATTAATTAATCTTAGGTGCATCAATCATGCCAGCTAATAATTGTTACTGTATGGCCATGAATGCTATCAATTACATCAGTGTTAAAGGATAAACACCTTATTTATTACATTAGTGTTAAAGGATAAATCCTTTAAAAGAGCACAGTGCTTCTGAAAAAGGCCCAGGGACCACAAGCAAACTCAATTACACAGGATGTCATTCTCAAAAACTCACTGGAATATCAGCTTGTGGGGTGCTGTCATAATTAGAAAGCTATCAACCTCTTAACATGACAAATTAATACACCCAGCTGTTGTGATGCAAAGTTCAAACAGCTATTTACGTTGTTAGAAATAACTTTCAAACAACATTCATCCTTTCCTGCTTTCTTTGTCTTGGGTAAGTATATTAACTAGTTTGGCTCACTCATCCTTGAGACAGAAGAATCTGTGAATTCTGGGAAAGAAAAGGATCACCTTGTGGTGATTCCACCTCCCTCTTTGTGCCACAGCCTTAAGTGCCCCTGGAAAGCTGGTTCTTGGGGAAAAGGGGACCCTGGGAACAGGATTGGGGGGGCACATTTTGGACTGTCATGGGAAGGTGTCACAGGTAGTGGATAGGAAGGTTCGCTAATGGCTGCCATCACTCTGGTACGGGTCCCCTTGGGAGGGCCCAGAGCACCCACCCTACCCCTTGTTACAGTACTTTTACAACAGGCTTCCCCTTGTACATGACCAAATGAGGCATGAGGACCCAGGCAGAGTAACAAATAGTTTTATTAAGAGATTTAACAACAGCTTTAGATCAATAACAAGTAGGAAGAATGAGCAAAGACAGGTAAATCCATAAAATAATAAATCCTAAAGCGTCTGTCTACACAGTCCTAGCCTTCCCTAGGTGCTTATTCACAGTCTCACTCACCCCTTTTTGGATGAGGGATCCCTCTGTCTGCAGCAGCTTCCACCAGCCCTGCTCCCTGAGAGAGAACACCCTCCCACTCTAGGTAAGGCCTTTTATCTCTTCTTCCCAGGCACCACCCTCTGTTCCCCTGCTGGTGGAGCTTTCCCTCCAAAATCTCCTTTTACCCAATCACAGGGTCCAGAGAGAACCTGGGAAATGTAGGCCCTGATGACTACTCCAATTAGGGTTGCCAAGTCAGAAACTTACCACAGCGGGGGACTCCCGGCCGGCGTCTGGAGTTTTCCCTCGGATGACTGTGGCCCCGTCCCCAGCATGCCTGGCGTACCTGCGTCACTTCCGGGTGACGTGCACGTGGGGGTGGAGTTCCCCCCAGGGCCCGATCTGCTGGCGGCGGGGAACAGTCCTCTGGGGCGGGGGTTTCCCCGCCCCCCGGGGGGACTTGGCAAGCCTAACTCCAATGCAGGCTTCCCAGGAGCCACCAGGCCTCCTCAGAGCCTGCAGGCCACACTATAGGCCCATAATCATGACAGAAGGGGAAGGCAGAAGAGACATGTTGGTGGGCAGAAATCTTTGCACCCACAGAAACACTAATCTGAATCCATGCCTATGATGTTATCAGTTATGACTTAATTGCTGAATCTGAGAATATCCAAAAAGTCATTCATGGTCACACCTTTCTTTTTCTTCTTTTCATTTTACTGCACTGTGATGTGCATGACAATACACACCCTCTGAATTTCTGATTATGAAGGCATGATTCGTCACCATTATAAATTCTCATTAGCTCAATGAGAATGCCTGGATGGGGCAATTTGATCCTAGTTCATACTTACTACAGCCTACTATGTGGATCAGTTTGGTGGCTGCTGGGAGGTCTATGGTAAAGGCAAAGTACAAGGCAACAAAGCACAAAGCACCTGAGAGAAGTGAACTTATTAAAATGAGCTGAAGTAGCGTAGTCTGTCTGAAAAGACAAGACACAGCTCCAAGGCAAGAGATGGGGCGGGGGGGGGATGTGGCCAGGTGAGTGGCCTTGGCTGACTAGGGTACTAATAAAACACACATGTGTAATAAACTAATAAATATTATCTAACACGCCCTGAATAGTACAAATGTGATGTGTGATTGGGGGGATCATGTTAACGAGCCAGCATGAAGTAGGCGATTAATAAAAAGGGAATCAAATGCAGTAGGCTTGCCAAGTCCCCCCGGGGGGCGGGGAAACCTCCGCCCCAGAGGCCCATTCCCCGCCACCGGCCCATCAGGCCCCGGGGGGAACCCCACCCCGACGTGCACGTCACCCAGAAGTGATGCAACCACGCCGTGCATGCTGGGGACGGGGCCACGGTCATCCGAGGGAAAACACTATGGTTTTCCCTCGGATGGTCGTGGCCCCGCCCCAGCGTGCCCGGCATCGTCACATCACTTCTGGGTGACGTGCATGCAGTGTGCACACGCACTCCAGCCGCCAGCTGGGAGTCCCCCGCTGCGGCTCAAAAAGCACTTGGCAACCCTAAAATGCAGTGATTTGAAATGTGCTAGGAGCTTGTTTCATTCGACTCCTTTTATTGTCAATAAAGTGCAACTAACAGGATACTCTAGACTGACTGCCTTTTGTTTTCCTCCCCGGAGGAGCCAGGGAAAGTAGATTTTGTTTCCTACAGCACTAGGGTTGCCAAGTGGCACTTACCTCCTCCGCGGGGGACTCCCTTGTATGGCCGTGGCCCCGCCCCCAGCGTGCCCGGCGTCGTAGCGTCACTTCCTGGTGACACGCACGCTGGGGTGGGGTTACCCCCGGGGCCTGATTCCCCGGCGTTGGGGAACGAGCCTCTGGGGTGGGGTTTTCCCCGCCCCCTGGGGCAACTTGGCAGCCCTATACAGCACCCAATAGTGGACCAGGCAACCACAGTTACTTTCTTTTTCTTTTGTGATCTAGGAAGGTCACCAATCATATCAGCTCATATAATACTCTTTCTCTGTGGTTAAAAAGAATGATTGCTCTGTGTGCCAGTGTAGTCTTGCTTGTACTAGTAGGAATAACTGTTATGTATAAACTTTCTACAGAAATTCATGAATCACAGGGCTTTTTAACTACATGAGATTTTTTAAAAAAACAACCCAACAATATTTAATATCTGAATGTATCATGAAGATTTATGGCACTTCCTAGAGCCTTTCATTCCCCAAGCCAATGAATGGATTTCACTCATCCATGCACCAAGAGCATTCTCCTGTGACAACATGGCCATTGTCAGTGTAATACAGTGTAATTTGCCCCTTTACCAACAATGGTAATTTTTTTTAAAAAAAGGCTTTGAAACACAAAGTTTATTTTTCTTTTGAGCTAATCCATAAGTAGATAATGGAAAATAATACAATAGAATCATTTCATAATTTCAAGAGTTAGAAGCAGACAATACCTGCTTAGAAGAAAGACCATGGCTATGGCTATAATAGGACCATACTCATTTATTTAGTTATAGGCTGTCCACATGAAGCTGCCTTATACTGAATCAGACCCTTGGTTCATCAAAGTCAGTATTGTCTACTCAAACTGGCAGCGGCTCTCCAGGGTCTCAGGTAGAGCTCACATCACCTTCTTCCAAATCTTTTAACTGGAGATGCGGGGATTCAACCTGGGACCTTCTGCATGCCAAGCAGATGCTCTACCCCTGAGCCCCAGCCCCTCCTCCAGTCAAGTACTCATAGAATGTTATAGCAGAGAATAGAACTATACTAAAACATAAGACACCATCTATTTGTGGAAGCTTTGATAGACTGTGTTGATTTTAGCACAACAACATCGTCTACGTAAGGTTCCACAAATAGACGGTTTTACAGCACTTCCAAAAATGCACAGGCTTTTGGCAGTCCTCTAAAGGAAATGAAGAGAGGAAGCATAATTATGGCATAGCCACTAATAATACCTCCTTAAGATTGCTAGTACACTTATGTGTGTTTTTTTTTTAAAAAAAGAACAAAACAAAAGGAAACTAGGATGGCTCTGAGGCCCCATCAACACAATGCTGGAGTGGTCTAGATCTTGCATTTCCCTGAGGCCTGTAGGTCTCTCAGAAGCAGAAATATATTAGATTTACATAGACCTAATTTGTACAGATAACATACACCCAGGTTTTTGTTGTTGTTGTTTTTTAGCACTGGGGACAAAGTGTCTTTTGATAAGGAGGTTTGTCCATTTCTAAAGACAGTTCCACAGGGATTAATGTTCTGAGGTCATACCGTCTGGGAATATGACTGCCACCAACAGAGGCATATGGGACCATGAGAACACACTGGTCCATATTATTTTCAGATTAGATATAAACTTTGAAGGTCTGGGAAATAATCGTATTATGTTTACTGCTTTGCTGACTGTTCAAAACACTGTCTGTAGAATCACAGACTTCACACTAGACGTGCTTCTGTCCCCTGTTCCAACCAAGAGTCCTTGGTGCAATGGTAGACCATCAGTGGTATCAAAACATCAATGATGAGAATTCTCTCACGGATGTTAAAAACCTCTGATCATCACTGCTTCAACCTGCAGAGGCTTCAGTTTCAATGTGTGAATGCAATAGATGCTGGTACCCAGATATCCTGAACGAAGCAGATACTAATAAACACTGGCATTGTAGAGCATCATAGACAAATACATCATAGACAAAGACAGATAGAGTCATGTATCACAGGGATGCACACATCTGATGAGATTTCCCTAGTGTCACCCAGTTGCCTGAACACTGACACTGAACAAGGTAACAATAGGAAAAAAATCCAGTGAGAGAGCACACAAAAAGTTCAGTGGAGAGAACTTCCACAATAAGAGACACAATAAGAGACACTAACAAGGATATAGCTGCCCTTCAAAATACCAGGATTTGAACTTTTATAAGCAGGGGGTGAAGATTTGTTAAATTTGAACACTGAACATTGAACTTGTCCCATTGATTTCAAAGGGATTTTGGCATGCCCAGATTCACTTGGGTTTATTTATTTATTGATTGATTATCGGATTTATATTCCACCCTCCCAGCCGAGGCCGGCTCAGGGCGGCTTACATAAAAAGAATAAAACACATCAATACCAATTTAAACAATCCTAAAATCATCTAAAAACATTCCAAATTATAAAGGTGCTACGGACGTTAGATAATACTGGTAATAATCATGTTATTAAACGATGGCAGCCATCAGTCAATAATGTATTCTGGTGATCAGCCCATAGATCTAACCCCTTATGTGGCTGGCACAGGCTGTTGTTAATGGCTCCAGGTGGACAGGGTTCTCTACCTTTCAGCTATCAGTGGCTGTTGAATCAAACATTACTATCACAAAAATGCAAAAGGAGGAAATGTTCTACCTTTCCTCCAGTTATATGACCTTCTGTTACACCGACCGGCTTAAAAAAAATGTCTTTGGAAACAAAGCAGTACAGTTAGTATTGGGAGGTGGAAAGATACCCCAGCAACAAAGGACTCAGGTTGTGAAATTCTTGAAGATTTGGGAGCAGAGCCTAGAGAGTGCAGTGTTTGGAGAGCACTACAAAGCAGCCATTTTCTCCAGGGGAACTGTAGTCTGGAAATCAATTGTAATTCTTGGAGATCAGGACCTACCTGGAGGTTGGCAACCCCACCATCAGGACCCCCTTCCAGGTGGTGGCTGGAGATTTCCTGGGATTACAACTGATCTCTAGGTGACAGAGATCAGTTCACCTGGGGGAAATGGCCACTTTGGAAAGTGGACTCTCTGGCATTATACCCCACTGAAGTCCCTCACCTCCCCAAACCTCACCTTCCTCCGTCTCCACCCCCAAATCTCTAGGTATTTCCTGACTTGGACATAGCAACCCTAGCCGCACCCTATGTGAGAGACATACTGGTGGCACTCAGTGCCAGAGATTTTGCACCCCAAACCTCACCTTCCTCCGTCTCCACCCCCAAGTCTCTAGGTATTTCCTGACTTGGACATGGCAACTCTAACCGCACCCTATGTGAGAGACATAGTGGTGGCACTCAGTGCCAGAGATTTTGCAGCAATACCAAGAAATGGCACCCAAGTCAAGCCAAACAGGGTTTGCAGAATGACATCCTACTAAGTTTAGGAAACAATCAGATGTGCAGGGAAGTAATGATGAAACCCTTACTGGAGAAGACCCTGAATGTGGGGCGGCAGCCCCCAAGCAAGGATATCGTTTGAGGGAAAGAAGAAACAAAAAATGAGATGCTAACTTTCTCTGAAGCTTGTTTTTTCCTTTACTAATATATAACCG
>NW_015172559.1:698893-700025 GCF_001447785.1 Gekko japonicus | reverse complement strand
AAAAGTTCAGGGAAACAATAAAAAATTGGAGAGCCAGACAAACAAAGACAGCCTGAAAGCTTACACTATCATCACAGAACCTGAAGAATCCAAACATATGAAATCAAAGAATAACTCAGCTTTCCCAAGAGGTACCTTCCACAGCCTGCAGTTCAGCGTCTTAACCACTTGAGCCACCGCAGCTTTAGAAATGTAGATACTTCACCTGGTGGAACTCACTGTCATTCCATATGCATATCTTTGCTGGATGGAGGGGAAAGACTGGAAGTTTGCTCTGAGGTTGCCTTATTGTCACCTGAACATGAAATCCCTTTTTGCAGAGTACTTGCAGTCTGACTCAAGAAACAGGATCACGAAACCGCGGGGAAAATCGGGCGAAGCCGCGGGTCAAAATGCGGCCGCGTGGCTTCAAGTGGGAAATGGACCAATAGAAGCGGGGCAAAGGGAGGCGCAACCACAACGCAGCTCTTGTGTGAAATCGGTCTAGGACAATGGATCACTGTAGTGTGTGTTGGAAAAGACAATGTCTGATGTACAAAGAAGAAGGGAAGAAGACCCTGAAGGGGGCAGCAAGAAGACAGTTAGATAGGATAGTGAGTTCATCACCTTCTCTTCTCTTAAGTGTCACCCCTTGTCCATCTCCAGATTACCGCTCTTAGGGCAATTTCTCCTTTCTTCTCGGAAGTACCACCCTTAGTCTTTCCCTCTCTCTCAGCTGTGTAGTTAGGGACCTATCTCTATCTTTCCTATCAAGTATATTATATTCCTATCAAGTATATATATATATTCCTATCAAGTATATATCAAGTCTTTCCTATCAAGTATATTAGTTCCCAGGGCTTTTTTTGTAGAAAAAGCCCAGCAGGAACTCATTAGCATAACAGGCCACTCCCAACAGCAGAAACTCATTAGCATGTTAGGCCACACCCATGACAGTGCAGCTCATTAGCATATGAGGCCACACCCCAGTGTTACCAGAAGTGTGGTCACAGATCTGCCCTCACAGAGGAGGGAGAGCTTGTACCTGAATAAACCTTGGTGTTAAAAGTGCCACTGGACTCTTTTGGATATGGGGGGGAGGACACGCAGATCTGCGCAGAAAGAAAGGAGGAAGGAAGGAATGGAGGGAAAG
>NW_015172559.1:655609-698837 GCF_001447785.1 Gekko japonicus | reverse complement strand
GGGAAAGAAAGAAATAATGGAAGGAAAGAGGGAAAGAAAGAGGAAGAAAGAAGGTGGGAAAGAGGGAAAGAAAGAGGGAGAGAAGGAAAGAAGGAGGGAAAGAAGGGGAGAAGGAAAGAAGGAGGGAAAGAAAGAAAGAGAGAGAGAGAGAGAGAAGGAAGGAAGGAAGGAGAGAGAGAGAGAGAGATTCTTCTGGTCTGTGAGAGATACTAGTGTGGCCATGGATAATAGTGTATAAATATGCATTTTGATACCTTGCTTAATATTTGATCTCCTGTTCAACAAATAAAATAACAGTTCAACAAATGAAAACTTCTGTTTTATGAGAGTGAGATTGGAAAGATTTAATTACAGCCTAATGTAATTCATACATGCGAAGTCTGAATGTGAAAAAACACACAACACTGAACTACTCAGCTTGTGTATTTCATATTTGCTCAATACTATTGTGAATCTTTTGTCAACTATAAGATTATGTATTGCACACACTATGCCTACATACATATTTTCCCTGGGCATAGTCTTTGCAGCTGAAATAGCAAGACAGGCCATTTTGCAGCCCCCAGTTTACAGTGTTGGTATGGAACTCTTTCTGTCCATTTGGTAACTACATTTTTGATGAGCATTCCCTTTGCTTTTAGATTACAGAGTTGACATTTTTTCTGTCAGGATTCCTGCACCTTTAGGAGCTGGGAGGTGAAACTTTCATTGGTGAATTTCTGTAAAGAAAATAATCTTTATAGTTCTGAAATACGTTATGGGAGTTTTGTATACAGTTTCCCTGAGAAAACAATTCACTCTCAGACACACATTTAGGCACTACTGACCTATATATGTTTCAAGGTTATGTGCAAATCTAACTTTCAAATTGTAGCTTTAATTGTAATCATAACAAGAAGGCAAGCCTTCTGTCAACCAGGCTGGTAAAGGTGGAGAATACTGTGTGCGTGAGAGAGAATATATGACTTTTTGGGTGCGTTCAGACGGGGGCTTTACATTGGTATAGGTGCCGGTTGCAATCGCTGTACTCACTGGCGTTCAGACGGCGAACATCTGCCTCCTGTCCCAAACCGATGTAAAGCCCTTTACACCGTTGCACTCTGCACTAGGTCCCAAGTGGTGGTATACTAAGTGCAATGGTTGCTTTCGATCTTCCCCGGCGTCTGATCCCTCTCCACCGGTGCCTAGCCATTTCCGTCGGAAGCCTGAGGCTTCCGGTTTCCCCCCGCCATTTTTTTTAAAAAACAGAGCGATATGCGCTTGGGCGAAGTTTCGCCCTGAGCATTTGTTAAAAAAAAAAAATCCCTTACTTTACCTATCCGGAGGAGTCCGGGACTTAAGGGAGGCCAGTTTGGGCTTTAAACTTTAAAGGTAAGTCCTTAAAAAAAAAACACGCCGATGCCCGCAGCGTGTGACCGGGCGTACAACGATGGGAACTGCAAAATGGAGGTAAGTGTGATCGCGTTTATGCCGGCAGAAAGCCCCCGTCTGAACGCACCCTTTATGTCAGCCACACACACGCTCCTGAACTGCATTAGACTGAGGCAACATGCAGAGGGGAGGGCAGAGTCCATAAAAAGATGAGAAACAACACAACCATGCTGGATTAGACAAAAGGGTCATTTCTTCCACTATTTCACTTCCCACAATGGCCAACCCCATGCCCTAGATAGCCCACAAGCAAAGGCACAAAAGGCAAAGCCTCTCCCAATTGCTGTTCCTCCCAGCAACTGCCATTCAAAGACATACTGCCTCCGAATATGGAACTTCAATTTAGTCATGACCAGTACTCATTGTGGGACCTATCCTTGTGTATATCTAATCCTTTTAAAATCTAATATGTAATCCCACCTGAAACTAACTCTCTTTTTGTGGTGTATTCAACTCAATGGAAAACTGTGTTTGTACTCACTAATCGAAACACCATGTATAGCTTTGTCCTGGGCAAGGATCCTAATCTTGCAATCCCTATTGGTAGCCCAGGAAGAGCCGACCAATCACCTACCATCAAGTTCCCTGAGAGGGAACGTCTGTGATTGGACATTATTGTCACAATCCTATTGGTTGTTATGTACAGTAAGGCGTGGCTACATTAGGCTGGGAGAGTTTAAAAGAAGCCCAGCTGCAATGCAAAGTTGTTCTGGTTGCTCTGTTCTGGTTGCTCTGTTCTGGTTGCGTTCATTAAAGCTGAATCACTTGCTGAAATCACTCTCTGACTCTTTGTTAAGTAGTCGACTTAACACTTTTAAATAGCTATTGCTCCATCCTGTGGCAGCATGTTCCACAAGATAAGGGTGCACTGTGTGAAGCTCTTGACTTTGCGCAATAACTCCAGAGAAGTTAGCTGTGCTTGCCTTTTGCAGAACAAAAAGTAAGAAAGTATCTTAGCACCTCACACCCCAAAAGAGATTAATCTTTAGGATGCCCTGAGACTACTACTTATTTTTGTCTATACTGTCCATCAGATTCACTGGGTATGTTCTCTTTTTGAGACAGGGAGAATTTTCTATCTAGCCAGTAGTTTAAATAGGAAAGGTTTTTAAAGAAGCTTCTATAGAATATTGTCTAAGTTAACCCCCCCAACCTTAAATTTGTAAATTCTTATGAAATTGATTTACTTTTCAACAGAGTGCCTATGTCTGTGTTCCTTTGCACACTCACTGAAAAGCCACCGCTGCTGCTGTTTAAACCGCCACCCCACCCCAACCCATGTGCAACTGGCACAGGGTAGTGGGTGGCCAAGAGAGAGCTCACCCAGCAGCAAGCCCTCTCCCTCTCCAGCGGGGATGCGGAGGCGGTGGTGGCACACAGGGGATAGCCTGCGGCTGGGCAGGAGATGATGAGATGCCACCGTGGCGGGGAAGGCGAGCTGCTCCTGAGCCAGGGGTGCCGAGGGACATGTTGCTGCGGTGTCTTTTGCTACGGCCAGCCTAATTTGGGAGTGGCCAGCAGAGAAGGGAAGCAAGAGCAGAATCCGAGCGCTGGGGAGAGTGGCAGCCCTGCAGGAGGGCGCCACCCAGGAGTAGCCTGAGCGCACCGGCGACCTCGCTGCCATGTGGGTGGGCTGTGCATGGCTCGCTTAGTCCTGGCCAGCCAGCCAATGGCCTCGCCCACTTCGACAAGCAGGCCTGGCCCACACTGCAGAGGGGAAGGAGGGTGCCCAGGGCCTTCCCAGATCCATGCACCTACCCCGCATGCACACACCCACCCCACCTGCCTTCCTTGACATCGCCAGCCGCAGCAGGTCCTCAAGGGCTGCCAGGCCACCAGGGCCTTCCCACACCCACCCAACTCCCGCCTGCCTCCTCTGACAGTGCCGGCTAAGTTACCTTGCCTGAGGAACCGACACAGTGCCCTTTTGGCGGGGAGGTGTGGCGGAGCAGCAGTGGGTGTCAACGGGACAAGCATGTGCTCTGATGCTTGTTGCCTCCGCCACTGCTTCTTTTTCCAAGGGCAGGGTGGAGCAGGGGCGAGGGGGGGAAGGAGGGCTCGGAAGCCAGCCGGAACGCTGTTCCAAGGCATTCCGCCCCCAAAATAGCCCATTTCAAGTCTTCCAAACTTCTTAAAGTACAGAGATGGCCTTGGACGCCCTGATAGATGTCCCATCCCTGCTGATTTTGTTACATGTCTCAGTGGCTTTTAATACTGGGAAATTAGGTTAATTTTTCACCATCTTCAATATTCTATTGAAGACATGGGTCTTGGATTTTCCTTTTTATCAATGCATACACATAGGATGACCACTAGAAATGCAACCTCAGCCTCTTGGAAGCTTAACTGGAGTGTTCAGTAGGTTTCAGTGTTAACACTGATTTTAAGGATAAGGATACAGTACAGGAACCTTGACCAGGTACTTTTTGTCTTCTGCCAATAATACACAAGCTTGGCAACCCAGCATGCCCTATTGTCTCAGGCACAGGCACTATCACAGTAGTGGTGTCCAGGTACATGGACTCTATTTACAGAGGCAATAACTTGTGTGTGTGTGTGTGACACCACAGACACAATAATCTGTTAATACTCTTCCAGGAAACATTATTTTGGCCACTATGGATGTTAGCCACTAGATACCAACATCCCCCACAAAGGGGGGATGACATTAAAAACACTGTGAGAATACCACAGCTAATATCGCCACCAAGTTCTGAGATTTTGTCTTCACCCACAACTACTTCAGATCTGTCCAGGTGGGCAGTCGTATTGGTCTGAAGTAGTAGAACAAATTTTGAATCCAGCAGCACCTTTAAGACCAACAAAGGTTTATTCAAGGTATGAACTTTCGTTGTTAGCTTCCATTTCAATGTATCTGAAGAAGTATGTGTGCACATGAAAACTCATACCTTGAATAAACTTTTGTTGGTCTTAAAGGTGTTACTGGACTCAAAATTTGTTCTACTACTTCAGAATTGGTAATGATTTATTCTTTCAGGTCAATGGCACAGTCATGGGCACCTGCATGCCACCACGGTATGACAACATTTTCACGGCTGACTTAGAGCAGTGGTTCTTAAACTCCTACCATTAACACATCTCCTTCATTTGAGATTTTTTGAATGGCATTTTTATCATCTGGACACATGAGAAAAAAGCCCTTGAGAAATTAAATCAGGCCATCAGTAACTTTCATCCCACCATCAAGCTGACCATGAATCAATCTACACAAGAAATGCATTTTCTAGATACTACTACAGGGCTCTTTTTGTAGAGAAAGCCCAGCAGGAACTCATTAGCAAAATAGGCCACACCCAACAGCAGATACTCATTAGCATATTAGGCCACACCCCTGATAGCACAGCTCATTAGCATATTAGGCCATACCCCCATGTTGCCAGAAGTGTGGTCATCGCCTCACACACGGCCACGTTGTACCTGATGCACTCCCACACCAAATACTTTCCTCTAGGGTTACCATTTTTTGAAAAGCAAAAAAAAGACATATCTCCTGACTACTTCAAACAAGTGATCAGTTTGGCAGATCTCATTTTAAATACCCTACTATTTAAGCTGTGATCATTGCTACTCACAAGGAATATTCCTTATCTTCCAACCCTAAAAGAGGGAATTTTCATCCGTGTTTTAAGAGCTCAAAAGAGGAGAGGCAACTCCACACCACGCAGAGAGACACATTTACAGAGAAAGCCCTGGCCCTATTCTCATAGGAACATAGGAACAGAGAAGCCATGTTGGATCAGGCCAATGGCCCATCCAATCCAATACTCTGTGGCACACAGTGGCCAAAACCCAGGGACCACCAGGAGGTCCACCAGCGGGTCCAGGACTCCAGAAGCCCTCTCACTGTGGCTCCCCACGCACCAAGAAGACAGAGCATCACATAAGAACATAAGAGAAGCCATGTTGGATCAGGCCAGTGGCCCATCCAGTCCAACACTCTGTGCCACACAGTGGCCAAACCCCAGGGGCCACCAGGAGGTCCACCAGCGGGGCCAGGACTCCAGAAGGCCTCCCATTGTTGTCCCCCAAGCACGAAGAATACAGAACATCACTATCCTAGACAGAGTGTTCCATCTATACCTTGTGGCTAACAGCCACTGATGGACCTCTGCTCCACATAAGAACAGAGAAGCCATGTTGGATCAGGCCAATGGCCCATCCAATCCAACACTCTGTGCCACACATTGGCCAAACCCCAGGGGCCACCAGGAGGTCCACCAGCAGGGCCAGGACTCCAGAAGCCCTCCCACTGTGGCTCCCCATGCACCAAGAAGTCAGGACATCACATAAAAACATAAGAGAAGCCATGTTGGATCAGGTCAGGGGCCCATCCAGTCCAACTCTCTGTGTCACACAGGGGCCCAAACCCAGGTGCCATCAGAAGGTTTACCAGCGGGCCCAGGA
This sequence comes from Gekko japonicus, assembly GCF_001447785.1. Taxonomy (NCBI): domain Eukaryota; kingdom Metazoa; phylum Chordata; class Lepidosauria; order Squamata; family Gekkonidae; genus Gekko; species Gekko japonicus. The sequence goes on along the minus strand of NW_015172559.1, from coordinate 692,981 downwards.
CTCCAGAAGCCCTCCCACGCTTGCCCCCCCCAAGCACCAAGAAGACAGAGCCCCACTGGCCCAGACGTAAGAACACAAGAGAAGGCACGTTGGATCAGGCGGCCAGTGGCCCATCCAGTCCAACTCTCTGTGTCACACAGGGGCCCAAACCCAGGTGCCATCAGAAGGTTTACCAGCGGGCCCAGGACTCCAGAAGCCCTCTGATTGTTGCTCCCCCAAGCACCAAGAAGACAGAGCCCCACTGCCCAGCGAGCGGTGGGTTCCGTCGCCCTGCCATCAAGGGGGCCACCGACTGACCTGGTCTCTGCCGGATGTGCCTTTTCCTGCTGCTGCAGAAACAGACCTTGCTTAAGATGCCGAGGATGTGTCTCTCACAGAGGGGGTGGGCATCCTTGCTGGAGCCGGTGCAGCGCTTGGAGGCCAAGACGCAGTTGCTGTTGGACTTGCATGCCTGCCGCTTCTGCTGGATCAGTGAGCTAGCGATGGCCGTGGCCATGGCTGCATGGATGGGGTGGTCAGCAGTTACAGGCTGCTAGCCGGTGGCGGTGCCACCGCCTCATGATGGGCCCCCATTGGGGCAGGTGGCAGAAGCCCCCAGGCCCGGCAAGACTTTTGCCCAGCCCCCTTCTGCCCCCCAACCTAGAAGCCAGGGGGCAAAGACGTCTCAGCCTCCCTTCCTCGTAGGTCCGACGGAGGGCTCTGCGGGCTGGCCCGCCAGGCAGCCTGCTAGGCAGGTGGGCGCTCACCTCATCCGGCATTCCGGGGCCAGTTGGCAGGTTCGCTCCAAGCCGGCCCATCCAACGCAAGGCTTTTTGCGAAGTGGCGGGCGGTGGTCCTCAGAGGGAAAAAGCAGCAGCAGTGAAACAATTGTGACCAGCAGTGGTGGCCCGATTCAGGATACCCACACAAGGCACAGGGCCCAGTGGCAGCAGCATCTTGGTCCGACAGGGTGGCGTCTGGTGCCCCCAGCTGTCCCCAGAGGTCTCCTGGTGGGGCGGTGAAGGGGAAGGAGGCGTCATGCCAAGGTCCGTGGCCAGGCCAGCCCTCATGGACCCCCGCCTGGCCCCCTCACATCCTGTGCCTGCCTGCCTGCCTCCCCTCCCATCCCGCTCTCTCTCTCTCTTCCCTGCCTTCCTTCCTCCCCCCGGCAGTAGGAGCGGCAGCCGCCACAGCAGAAGCCAGGATCCCCTGAGCCACGGCTGTGTGAGAGCAGCACATGGCGGCTGCTTCATCTGGGTGAGCTTTTGGCGAGGGAGGGGTGGGGAGGGCTCGGAAGCCAGCTGGAAGGCCGTTCCGGTGCATTCTGTCCCAAAAATAGCCCTGCTACTGCACAAATATATGATGGGTATATAAACAGCATCTTGTACTGGAAACCTATAGCTTGCCAAACATATCTACATGCCTCCAGATATTATCCTAAACACATCAAACACATCCTAAACACATCCTAAACACATCCTAAAACATCCTAAAAACATCAAAAAACATCAAACAATCCATTGTCTATAGCTAAGTTCTACACTACAGCCACATCTGTTCCAGTCCCTCTGACAGAGATTCTCACCTAAGGAATCTATAATAGACATTTATGGAATTACAATGTCTGTCTGATGTACTCAGGAAACAGACTGACATGGTACCCAGAGATAACGTGCTATAAGATATGGCCCAAACAAAGCAACAATAGAACACCACTGGGGTCACATACAGCTCACAACTCAAACCAATTCAAAGCATGATTAATGACTTACAGCCTATGCTGGATAATGAGAAACATTTCTATGTTACTGGAATAATCCCTTGATTTTTGTGCTCAGCATGAACCAGCAGCAGGAGACAATACTTATCCCTCCATTTTCTCTAGTACTTTAGTGATTTCATGCAGTGAAAGAAAATGTTCCTAGATCAACTGGATCTCAGGACAACCCTCCTCCTTCAAGTAGAGACCCAAGACAGTTCTTATCTGCATATCTTCATAATTCCCATCCAAGGTTTGAGGAAAACTGTCACGTGAAAATGTTTATGTCATGCATACAGTTCATATCATAAGAACATAAGAGACCATAAGAACATAAGAGAAGCCAGTGTTGGATCAGGCCAAAGGCCCATCCAGTTCAACACTCTGTGTCACACAGTGGCCAAAAATACCAGGTGCCACCAGGAGGTCCAGCAGTGGAGCCAGGACACTAGAAGTCCTCCCACTGTTGCCCTCCACCCTCCAAGCACCAAGAATACAGAGCATCCCTGTATGAAGAAACCATTACAAAGTTTATAACATGAAAAACACATACAATATTGTAGTAAGGATTTCTTTAAAGGTACAAACCAAAATTTGGTCCTTATACCATGTACCCCATAATACACCACCAAAATACTCTAGGCTTGTATAAAAAACGTTGGAGAGAATAAGAGAAGATTACATTCCTTATGGGCATCCAGACATGTGCTTAGAGATTTCCTTTCTTTCACTTAGCTCAGGGATTCCCAACGTGGTGCTTGTTGGTGCCAAAGAGCCCACTGACACCTTTTCTGGTGCCCACTAAGTGTTTTTGAAAGTGGGTGGAGCCACTTGCCTAGCAGGGCTTCAGATTGGCTGCTGGAGATCTGATTGGCTGTGCAGATTAAATAACACTGTTTTAGTGACAGCTGCCACCACAGTATTGGTTTTATTATCTTTCACTCCTTTTTCCCAGTGTATTTTTTAAATTACTCCCTTTCCCCCTGCACCTCTGTTTCCTCTCTGTTTCCTCTCTGTATCAGACATTTTGTGGCTGGCTTCAGTTCCTGTGGCAGCCATTTTGTGGTTGTGGCCTACTACCACGTGTCACAATTCCAAAGGTACCCACAGGGTCAAAAAGTTTGGGCACCTCTGACTTAGTGACAGAAACAAATGAGTGCAACCAATTTGTACCATGGAAACCACAATTCAGCCTTCCTCCTTGTCTAGCAGAACCCCCCAAAAAGGGATAAATCAGGAAGGTGGGTCTCTAACCAAACAAATAAACAAAGTAATACCATCTTTTACTGGGCCCACCATGTTCCTTTTACGTAGGGCATTGTTGTGGCTGTACATGGAATAAGGCTCAGTTGGAACTGCCTTGGGTTGCCCTAAACTCACTGACTCCTGACTTTCAGTCACCTCTGCAAAATGAGGTAGGAATTGGATGCTATGATGCTGAACAGTTCCTGTCAGAAAAACCTGGTCCACCAAGAACAACATAGCATTATGTTTTGGTCTCCCCACTGCCACCACTTTCCCTGTACTTTACAGGAGCCTTGTTTCTCAGCATGCTCTCCATCTGGAACTTGTGTTCTGCCCTCCTTCATTTATTACTCACCTGAAATTGTGTTCCTGGTCCTGATGTCTCTGCTCCTCGACTTGATCTAGCTTAATTCTGGATACAGTTATGCCTCCAATTCGTCATAGCTCTTCACTATATCTGCCTCTACAAAGACTGTAAGACCAGCTTCCAAAGCCCAGACATACCAACCATAAATAGTTTTTCAAACATATAAAAAAGTTCTAAAACACATAACAGAAATTCACATCATCATACTGAAGATGAATCTCACAATAATACAACATCTGATTTTAATATGGACCCTGGTACTAGAGCTTGCAATAAACTCAGATGCCAACTTTGCTGCCACAGACACTCAGACAACACAATCACTGGACCTAACAACATCAACTACACCATCTCAGGCTTATTCACATGCTCATCTTCTAACATTGTATATGCCATTAAATGCCTACAATGCCCTTCAGTTCACTATGTAGGGAAAACGGGTCCTATGCCAAAGGAAAAATGGACACAAATCTGTCATCAAGAACCACAGAACTGAGAAACCTGTAGGAGAACATTTCAACCTCCCAAGGCACTCATCGGGGGACCTCAAAGTATATGTTTTACTGCAAAGGAAATTCAGAAACAGACTGGAGTGGGAGATTGCTGAATTACAAGTTATTACAACACTCAGGACAATGGAACCCCCAGGGCTTAACAGAGATAACAGGGTCTTATCTTACTATTCACATGATACGTTACTCAGTTTTCACTTATACCCAAAATTAAACTTTGTTAGTCTTAAAGGTGTCACTGGATTCAAACATAGTTCTTACGTCTGTTTTTAACTCTTTTATTTTATTCACAGACCTTACCAACTGCGTTATTATCTTAGCTGTACTTATGCATCTTGGCTCTAATTAGCCCTTTCTGGGAACTAGCCCCCACCCCCTATATGTGGCACATGAGGAAATATGTTTCAATGTGTCTGGGGAGGTGTGCATCCACACGTGCTGAGTCTCTCAGTTCTCGCTTGTGCCCAGAATTGAACTTTGTTGGTCTTGGAGGTGCCACTGGACTCAAATTTGTTCTCACATCTATTTGTTAACTCTTGTATTTGTATGCTAATTTGCTGCCATTCACAGGTCTTAACAACTCCTTTAATCCAATCTCAGCCATACTTATCGCCCAGTTACTTAAGTCATACCTCTCTAGGAATCACCAGAAGCTCTAAAGTAGAAACACAAACTTTTTGGGGATTCCTACAGAGGACTGTAAAAATGCCATAACCAACAGCAATTTTTAAAAATATCTGTCTCTTCCCAGCTGCTGGAGTGCCAGTAGACAAGGTCCACTGGAGGTGGGAGATCTATCACCCCCATAGGGTTGCAAGCTCTGGGTTGGGAAATAACTGGAGGTTTGGGGGGTGAAGCCTAAGGACGGCAGAGTTTGGAGAAGGGAGGGACTTCAATGAGATATAATTCCATAGAGTCCACCTTCCAAAGTGGCTATTTTCCCCAGGTGAACTGCTCTCTGCCACCTGAAGATCAGTTGTAATAGCTTCCAGGTGAGCTTCAAGGGAAGGCCTGTGTAAGCGAGTTACTGTAGTCTATCCTAGAGAGGACTGTTGCATGGAGTACCATGGCTAGGTCAGAGCGGGACAGATAGGGAGCCAGTTGCCGAACCTGGCACAGATGGAGAAATGCCAGCCTGGCAACCTTTGCAACCTGGGCCTACATTGACAAAGTGGCATCCAGAGTCACGCCCAGGTTCCTGACGATCAGTGCTGGTGAAAGGGCTGGGAGTTGGCAACCCAACCAAGAGCTGGGAGTTGGCAACCCAACCATGGCCCACCCCCACCCAGCCACAGAACCTCTGTCTTACCTGGATTCAGCTTCAGCTGATTCTGCTTTAACCATCCCACCATAACCTTCAACCCCTGCCTAAATTCATGGGAACGGAGTTGAACTGGCCACCCATCAACAGAAATAACTAGGTGTCATCAGCATACTGATGGCACCCCAGTCTGAAACTCTGTGCCAGCTGGGCAAGGGGGCACATATAGACAGGGGAGAGGAATGCCTCCTGAAGAACCCTGCATAACAGCAGGTGCTTCGGGGATACTTCCCCTCCCAGCACCACCCTCTGTCCCCACAATATGAGATCTTTATAGAACAATCACAATACGAGATCTTTATGGAAGCATTAATATTGCTTCAGAAACTATTAATTTTAATAAAGCTGGTTGGATGATGCCCCTGCAGGAAGCAAAATCATCCTACAACCAGGGAGTACAAGTTATATATAATTAAACAAATACCATTTTTAGACTTTGTTGTGTTAAAATATATTACCCAAAGACTAATCCCAAAGCAGACTATTTCTTTCCATCTGTATTAATGGCCTAAGGACAAAGAATGATCAATACTACTTATAAAGAGCTACACCTTGTGTGCTGCGCAAATCTCAGACCTGAGCTCTAATCTTCTAGTTAAATAGGGAGAATCATTTTTGCCTGAGGTCACTAGAATTAAACTTCAGGAGATTTAAAAACAACTGCCTGGCCCACAATGCTTTGAAACCAAATCATCTGCACTGAAAACAAAGATAAAGGGACCTAAAAGAGTATAGCAAGGCATCTTTAATTTTTCGAACTTACTGTAGGCAGTAATCCCAACGCACTTAAGCAGAAGTTAGATCTACTACAGTCAATTAGACACAGGGCCAGAGAACATGATGCAGCTTCCACACGGAAGCCATTTAATCAGCTTGACTTGCCTGTTCTCTCCAGGAAGTAGGGTTGCCAAAAAAAAGCCCGGTTTGGCAGGGGTCCCCCGCTTTGGGGGGGGTTCTACCTGCTGCTGGCCAGCTGGCCGATGGGGGAAGCCCTGCCCCCAAACCCCAACACCCGCAGCCACCCCTCTCCCTTTTCCCTGTACTTAAAGGGAGTCCCTTTAAGTGCAGGGAGCTGACGTTTCCCCACACGCCCATCGGGGGGCGGGGGGCGGACGTCCCCAACATGACATCATCACATCAGGGATGCCCCTCCCCCTCTGGGAATGCCCCCCAAAGTCCCCTGCTGGGGGCTAAGATAGACTTGGCAACCCTACCAAGAAGCCGTGTGCTGTCTGTGTTCAGTGGCTCCCCCGGCAGATCCCATGACATCAGCAGTAGTGCCACAGACCATTGGGATACTGTAGTGATGTAGAGAAAGCCACTCATTCAGTACTACTAGGCCACTACACACAAATAGCTTGCTGCACGGAGACACCCGCAATGTGAAACTGCGTATGAAATAGCATCATGTGCACTACACCATGCAGGATGGCTGCAGTCCAGCGACTTATGATTTGCACAGCCATCAAATCTCCATTTTATTTGTCTTTCTCTTTCCCACTCCATCTCAGTGGAAAGACCATTTCTTCTCTGCCAGTCACCTGAGGCTTATGAAACAGGTTTGAGGCCATCTATCACACAAAGGTGGAAAGCCTGCAGAGAAATAGCAGGACTGGATGCAATTCAGTATAATTGCATCACCTTCACTGGGAACAAAAGGAGTCTCAATGAAGAACAAGAGTCTACCTTTGCCTAGCCCAGGTCATTAATCAGGAATTTTCAGTAATTAATTATAGTGTATTTAGACATAAAGGACCCTGCTGCATTAGCATCCCTGCCAACAAAGACCTAGGCTTGCATAAGCATCCTCAGCTAAAAAAGCTTCTCCTTTTACACTGCCCAATACTGCCCACTGGAATCTCCTTCAGAAATCCCTGCTTGATGGAATGGCTAAAACTGCCTCCAGACATTTCATCCTTGCCTTGAAGACTTCCCCTCCTTTACACATTCAGAAATGTTCCCAGGAGCCTGGAACATCTCTCTTTCAGACAATCAGGAAGCTTACTTATTAGCTCACCTGGATTCCACTCCCTTTACTCCAAAACTGGGGGTGGGGAAATAAAACTTTTGGTTTTAATTCAAACACCAAGACCTAAAACTTAAGAGTCAACCTGTCCCCTAATGATGTTCGGTATACTTGTTCCCTGCTCTTACTGTATACTCCAAATACAATGCTTTGCAAAGCAAGATAGAGGGGTACATGGGTATACTTAGAAGCCAAAACAACCCTGGAAAAGACTGTGCCCCCTACCCTACCCTTTACTTACAGAAACCAGGGTTGGAAGGCTGGTAATCTTATTGTGGTTGCCAAACAACCCCCTCAATAAGAATACAAGAACGTAAGAACATGAGGCCTGCTGGATCAGACCAATGGTCCATCCAGCCAAGCATTTTGTCTCACACAGTGGCCAACCAATTCATCTGGACGGCCAACAACAGGGGATAGAGACTACTGAGATCTCAGAGGGCATTAATTTCTTAGGTACAGGTTCTGCTTCTATTATGGGGGATTAACCCGTCTGTCTGTCTGTCTGTCTGTCTGTCTGGGGGGGGGGAGAGAGATTTTTCTGCAAACCTGGAGCTTTTCTCAAACTTGTAGAAGTATCTGTATTGTTTGGTCATGGCTTCAGTCTCTCAATTTAAATATCCACAAGGGGGCCACATTAAGAATTAGATACACTGATAGTTGACATCATTGTAACTGCTTGAGTGTACTAACTTTTCCCCCTGGTTTCACAACATTCAAGTTCTCAATAACCGTTACAAACCAGCACTAGGATCTTCATCACTTGATCCAAACTACACAACCTTTATAGTCTTTTGTGTGTGTTGCTGTTGCCCAAACTGGGTGCATTCCTTTAAACTGGGTGTAGAACTTAAGCCAGGCACTCTTAGGAGGGACAGACTGAAGAAGGAAGAAAACATTATGTGGTTGTGGTGATTTTGGGCTGAAGAGCAAATTAGGCCTATTCACCCAGATACGTATTTAAGCATATCTTCCTGAATGCACACAGTAACCTTTGCATGTACAACTCTGCAAGAGCCAGGTGAGGTTGAACAGCAAATTAGGCCTATTCACCCAGATAAGTATTTAAGCATATCTTCCTGAATACACACAGTAACATTTGCATGTACAACTCTGCAAGAGCCAGGGTGGTGTAGTGGTTAGAATGTTTGTCTAGGATCTGGGAGACCTAGGTTCAAATTCCCTCTCTACCATGGAAGCTTGCTGGGTGACCTAGGCCCAGTTTCATACTCTCAGACTCACTTGCCTCACAGGGTTGTGGTGAGGATAAAATGGAAGAGAGGAGAGTGATGTAAGCCACTTTGGGGAGAAGGGTGGGATATAAAGTAAGGAAATAAAACGAAGAGAAAGATGGGATATAAAGTAAGGAAATAAAACGAAGGAAATAAAATAAATTCTAAACGACATATTAGTATCCCTATGTGCACTCTTTGTAGTGGGATTGTGCCTTTTCACTTGAGTAGCACCACAAGTAAAGTAGGGTTGCCAACTCTGGGCTGGAAAATATCTGGAGATTTTGGGAGTGGGGCCTGAGGAGGGCGGGGTTTGGGGAGGAGGTGGTGTGCCATAGAGTCTACACACCAAAGCACCCGTTTTCTCCAGGTGAACTGATCTCTGTCACCAGGAGATCAGTTGTAAAACCAGGATATCTCCAACTACCACTTGTAGGTTGGCATCCCTAAAGTAAAGTGACATTTTAAACAGACATATACCTCCCACACTATCTAGATTGAGTGGCACAGTGAGATATCTAGGTATATGTGACCAAAAAAAGCAGTGTTGGCCTAACAATTGGTCTAACAGGTACCTCTTTTAAACAGGCTGGCTCACATTGGGCAACTACTTTGAGATGCAGTTTTTAATTCCCACTTCTTCTTTAAAAAAAAAAAAACAGTTTATTAGGATATATTTAGCCCAGACCCAATCAACCAACCCAGACAGGATTGAGTGCCACACACTTCTGAGCAGCTTCTCCACTACACAACTGAAATTCATCCATATAATTAGGATCAGACTGCACTCCAAGGGGGTCTTACGACTGAACACCACCAACTGTGGAATCTAAATCACAGCATATGCAAGGTGCATTGCAATAGACTCACAGTGGGTCTGTATGTTTTCTGTGCCTACATCCTCCAGAGCCTCAGACCACAGCTCTCTCAAAACCTGGAAAAGCTGGATAGCAGACATAACGGTGGCAGAGAAGTGAGCTAGCTTTGCTGCCGCCACCAAAGTACACGTGTCCAGGAACATTCATTTTTCATTTCCCTCCATGTGTTCTATCTTCCTGTTTCATCACTCCAAGCTCCTCAGCAAACCAAGAGGCATTCCAGGGTCTGCAGGAGGGAAGAGGGCACTCCGTAGCAATCATGTCCACATCCTCTACATTTCACAGATTAGCCAGAGCTGTGACAGGACTGCCAACCTTACTAACCAGGAAAGTCCCCAAGAGGCATCAGGAAACCATCCAGATTCATGAACCTCTTGGAGCAGCAGACCATCCTAACTGACCCTTGCAGATGATCCAAGTGTCCAGGAGTCTAAACCTCACCAGGTAATGATTGGTTGAAGACAAAGGCAGAGTAGAAAAATCCCCCCATTATCGAATAGGGAGGCCTTCCTACCAGTTCTGGATCAATAGTGAAAAGAAGGCAACCTGCTCTCTCCCATCACTTACATCTCACTTTTTTTGGGGCCGTACCAACACTTCCTTGGAATGCTGATCACATTATCCAAAAGCTCATATCTGAACCACAAAAAAGAAATAAACCCCACTATAATGTAATTACCATGGAAAATTAGAGCTTCATAGATTCTACAAACATTTTAACAAATTTTGTATGCTGGCAAACTGCTGTTGACAATCACACAGAGACACAAAACACATGCAATAGAGAAGAGCAAGAGTCCAGTGGCACCAAAATTTGTGGCAGGGCATGAGCTTTCATGAGTCACTGTTCACTTCACTTCCAGTTTGGTGTAGTGGTTAAGTTCATGGACTCTAATCTGGGAGAACCGGGTTTGATTCCCCACTCCTCCACTTGCACCTGGCTGGATGACCTTGGGCAAGCCATAGCTCTGATAAGAGCTGTTCTTGAAAAAGAGCAGTTTCTGTCAAGAGTTCTCTCTCAGCCCCACCTACCTCACAGGGTGTCTGTTGTGGGGAGGGGAAGGCAAAGGAGTTTATAAGCCACTCTTAGACACCTTTGGGTAGTGAAGGGCGGGGTATACATCCAATCTCTTCTTCTTGTTCTTCAGATTCCTGAAGAAGTGAACAGTGACTCACAAAAGCTCCTATCCTGCCACAAATTTTCTTAGTGTTTAAGGTGCTACTAAACTCTTGTTCGTTTATACTGCTACACACAGATTAACATGGCTCTAAAATACATGCAAGTTTAGCTCCAATCTGCCAGCACTTTACTTTGTGATTGGTTCTAGACAAAAAAATGTCAGATGCTATCATGATCAGGTCAGGTATAAATGGTGTGAGGAGAGAACTTCAGCTCCCCACCTTCCCTTGCTCCCAGTAGCATGCAGCTATGCTGCTACATAGGAAGTCTTTGGTCGAATCTGCATTTGCATTTTTAAATCAGTTTCATGCTGCTGTGACACCGTCTTTCTCTATGCTTGTTTGAATATTGTTTGGAGAAGATTCTTTTAAAGCAGTGTGGAGGTGCAATGACAGTGGAGCCGCCACGAAAGGGCGATAAACATATGCAGACGTGCAAAAGTATGCTAGCACTGTTGAGGTGTGAAAACGAAACCAAATGTAGATAGTTTTTTGAAGATGGAGTCAGAAGGCTGGGACACCGGTGGGAAAGACAAATGCAGATTCGACTTTTCTGTTAGCAGAGCACAGGCAGGCACAGTTCAGCCTCCTTTGTCACATGTCATATACAAAACACACACCAGTCTTGAACAACTAGGCTGTGATTATGCTGAGCAATCAAAAGTATTCACAGCTTTGGGGAAAAAAAACTTTGCTGAAATAAGGGAGTGAGAATGCAAATGGGATACTCAGAAAATCCAAAGATAAATGGGGGGGGACAGGCACATATGGACGCTGAGTTGCAGACTGGAAGGTCAGTAGCTTGGCAGTTTGAGACCCTAGCGCCACATGATGGAGTGAGCTCCCATCTCTGGCCCCAGCTCTTGCCAACCTCACAGTTCAAAAGCAAAAAATTGCAACTAGATAAATAGGTACCGCTTCGATGGGAAAGTAACAGCATTCCATGTGCCTCAGTGTTTAATCATGCCGGCCACATGACCACAGAGAAGTCTTTGGACAGCACTGGCTCTTCAGCTTGGAAACAGAGATGAGCACCACCCCTTAGAGTCGTATTTGACTGGCTTTCAAAACCTTTAGCACAATTCTAACTATAATTTTCCTAGTTTAATAGAAGTCCTTTGAGTATATTTGACCTGAGCTTCTACTCCCATTCCTAGGTAGACACGAGGGATGGGCAGGAACTGGAGAAATGCAGTTTGTGTCTTGTCGCCGAACTATGAACTGAACCAGGAAGTTTGTTCACAAACCAAACAGGTTCCTGGCCCCACAAACCCCACTGAAAGGGACTGCAATCCCTTTAAACAGGATTTACAGAAAGCCCCAAAACAGCTGAGCAGGCTGCTCTGTACCGCTCAGCTGTTTTTTTGGCTTTTACGGAGAACAGAAAGCAGTCCCTTTAAACCCCTGATTTCTACTCTGGCCAAAAACTACTTTAAAAGTTTGTGGAAGTTTGTGATGGTATACCTGTCATGAACTTTGGTTTGCGAGCAACAAAATTCATCACAAATTTTGCTTCATGGTATGGTTCGTGCCCATCCCTAGTTGGCACTCCCACTCCAAGTTTCACAGATGTGCACAGGATTTCCTGTGGGATAGGCTTCGCTGTTATCCGTAATTTCCATACCTTTTCCACAATCTTCGTAATAAATTTATTTGCTCTTCTTTAATTCCCACTTCTGAGAAGAATGGCCAACAGGGAGAAATATGTATTGAACAAGAAGGTTGAGGGCTGGCACAAACGGGGAACTCAGAGAGACATGGCCCTGAGACTAAGGGTGCAAGCATCTCAGGGGAATTTACTCCTGCAGTGAGAAATCATATCACTCAGGGAAATACAGAAATAATGGGACAAATTCCTGGGAATATGATGGGAGGATCACAACAGATGTGCTTCTAAGGAAAGACAATATTAATTTGCAAACATGATTTCTAGATACAGAATACAATTTTCTTTACCTGGAAATCTTTTTTCCCCTGTCCTGGTATGCAGTTAGTATCCCACTGCAGTATATTTCAAGTGAGATGCTTTTGAGAAAGGCAAAGTACCAGCCTCTACCATCCTTAAAACTTCGAGCCACCCATCTGGCAATCATTTTTCTGCCAACTGTTAAACACTGAATTAACTGACACAAAAATGCTAATTCTCTTTCATTCTTTGTTTTAAAAAATGAACATGCAGGCTATTAAAAGCAGGAAATGATTGATGTCTGACATTTCATCAGTAGTATCTTCCACTTTCCACTCCAATTGATTACGCAGACATTGCCAAGCCAAATACTGCAGAGAAGAGTAAAACAGCCATCTCAGTTTTCCTGCCCAATATGACAGAAGTTCTATTAGAGAAAATATCTCCTTTTGAATATGTGAGATGGCACAATATCTGAATGCTGGTGAAAAAAATGCCTAACAACTGTTTCAGTATCGACCTAGGGGTCTTCTAACTCCAAGGAGAAAATGTAGCAGCATCTTTGATACTTTACCAAAGAGTACACTGTTTTTATTATTATTTAGGGTATTAATTGATTCCATACTATAATGCTGCCTTTTGAGTACCTTATAGATCCTTCATGCTTGCCTTCTGACGGTATATTTAGTTATGTATGCATGTGCTGTCAAAGTCACAACCAACTTATGGTGACCCCAGAAAGGGGCTTTCAAGGCAAATGAAAAAGCAGAGGTGGTTTTCCATTGTCTTCCTCTGCAGAGTCTTTTTTGGTGGTCTTCCAACCAAGAACCAGCCCTGGTTAGTTTCTGACATCTGATGATATTAGGCTATACCATACCAATCCATTTAATTATGTACATACTAGAGGGGAAATACTGTACACTTAGGTAGAAATTTCTCATATTACAATCCAAAAACATATGAGAAGGTATGATATCACTGTCCAGTGCACAAAGTAAACGGGAGACCTGGAAGGTATTATTTACTTCTACACAGTTGTAGCACATTTGGTACTCAAAATTCAATTCACTTCTTACAAAAAAAACATAGTTTGGTGTAGTGGTAAGTATGCGGACTCTAATCTGGAAGAACCAGGTTTGATTCCCCATTCCTCCACTTGCAGCCGCTGGATAACCTTGGGCAAACCATAATTCTGTCAGAGGTGTTCTTGAAAAGAGCAGTTTCTGTCAGAGATCTCTCAGCCCCACCTACCACACAAGGTGTCTGTTGTGGGGAGGGGAAGGGGAAGGGGTTTGTAAGCCGCTCCAAGACTCTGAGTGAAGGGCGGGGTATAAATCCAATCTCCTCCTCCTCCTCTTCTACTACGACTACTAGTGAGGGCTATTTTTGGGCAGGAACGCACAGGAACAGAGTTCTGGCTGGCTCCTGAATTGGCCACACCCAGCAGGAACTCATTAGCATAATAGGCCACACCTAACAGCAGAAACGCATTAGGATTGGCTACATTAGGGGTGTGTGGCCTAACATGCAAATAAGTTCCTGCTACAAAAAAACCCCAGGGTTTTGACAACAAAGTAAACAGAAAAAGAAGCAAAAGGTGGGTGTAACTGGATGACCACACTTCTGGTAACATGGGTGTGTGTGGCCTAATATGCCAATGAGCTGTGCTATCAGGGGTGTGGCCTAATATGCTAATGAGTTTCTGCTGTTGGGTGTGGCTTATTATGCTAATGAGTTCCTGCTGGGCTTTTTCTACAAAAAAAGCCCTGCTACTAGTACAACCTTTTTTTTGGTTCACATTGTGATTTCACATCACATAATGTGGGAATATCCCAATTTTCCAATATACAGAGGCAGAATCTATCACTAAACCGAAGTGACTCTGTGCTACAGACATTGATCATCCACTGGTAATCTGAATTGGGTCAAAGCTTTAAAGACAGGATCCAGTAACTTAGTATTCATTCAGAAATCATGCTTTACCCATGACACTGCCATCTTAATAAACATGATGCTGATACAGGTTTCCCACCATTTTGGCATCATTTTGTGCCATTGTTTTAAATTAGGACAAAGAAACTGGATAGGAAATCCTTAGATGTTACCACATTTCCTTTTAAAGCCACACTTGTCTGTATCTGTCTTCAACTTCAAACAGTATCACATTAAAAGGACATTTGAATGACTACCTCGAAACCCCTGATAGATTATATCAGCCTGCTGAGGTGATTTGCCACATGGTACCATGGTGATTAACCAGCACTGTTGTAGCTAATTCAATAAGCATTTCAGTTACTCTGTGATAAGAAATAATAAATTGAATGGCTGAGGGCTAGGAAATATGCTTCTATCTTCTCTGAACATAGTTTACTAAGACATTTTCCTTGAGGAAGGGCAGGATAAAAATGTACAAGATAGATTTTTCAAAGGGCTGTGAGTGCAAGAGAGGATTCAAAACAATATTTGCAAGGGTGAGTCAAATATACCCTTAAGAAATGAGTCATAGCTGAGTCACCATCATATCTATCACTGGTATCCTCACTGGCAGATGGAAGATCAGCAGGTGTGGATCTATTATCATTACTTGCTGGGCTTGACATTGACCGCACAGCATTTGAAGTCCAGGACCACATAATTGCTTGTTACTGGTGCTGTAATCCATTCCATGACACAGTTTGCAGCTTTGATAATTCTAGCATACGGAACAAGTGTGCCCTATATTATCACCATGCCTAGTGGGGGGGTTGTGCTAGGAACACAGATGGAGAACCAAGTTGGGCTTTGAAACACTACTGTGAACTGAGTTTACATATATTACCAGGGTAGCAACTAGCAGCAAATTACTATTAATGTCCTGTTCTATACAATTTTCATTGAAGATCAAGAAAATTACTAAGGCACACTCATTCAAACAGTAACATGCTAGCAAAGCATGAATTCAAAGGTCACATAAAACATATAAAAACTTCTACACAACATAATTCCCAATCGAAGCTGTACCCAGATCTACATCCAATGAAATATAAAACACAATAAGAATAATTTAAAGATTTATTCCAACAATTTAATTTAATTGGAACAATTGTAACATCATAGAAAACTAACTGCTGAAATTAGGGTTGCCAGCCCCTAGGTGGGGCCTGGAGATCTCCTGGAATTACAACTGATCTCCAGACTATAGAGATGGGTCCCCCTAGAAAAAATGGTTACTTTGGAGGGTGGACTCTATGGCATTATACCCTGCAGAGAGCCTTCTCCTCCCCCATACCTCACCTTCCCCAGGCTCCACCCCCCAAATCTCCAGGTATTTCTCAACCCAGAGTCAACAACCCTAGCTGAAATGCCAACAAAGATGTGGTTAATCATGTTTCAAAAGCAGTGTCTTTATGCTGCAAGGCATGAGCACCGCTGTGGAATCTATGCTCACAGCCTTCTCCTTCTGGAAAACCTGGGACAGGGAGCAGTTGTTCTTCTGAAGATTCGAAGTAATAGGGACAGGCAGGGGTCATTTCCTAGAAGAAGAGGTGCAGGAGCTTATTAGCATAACTCATTAGCATAACTTATTTGCATAGGCCACACCCCCTGACCTCACCTGAAGTGTGTCAGAAGGGAACACCCACCGCTCAGGCTCCACTGGACTGTTTTGGATTGCTAGCTATGGGGGGGGGGACATGCAGATCTGTCCTGGCAGAGGAGGGAGAGCTTGTACATGAATAAAACTTGGTCTTAAAGGTGCCACTGGATTGTTTTTGGGGGGGGGCAGGGGGGAGCTCTGCAGCTTACCTGGCTGCTTCTTGCTCTGACTGAGGGCTGCTGGGAGCAGGGGGTGGGGCTTGTTTCATGTGCCCGCCCCCTGGGCTCTTTAGTGCCGGAGCTCCGCTCCGGTGCGCTCCAACAGGAAATGACCCCTGGGGACAGGAATATGGAGGAAGCAGGCCCCAGGCTGTGGTGGGTTGTACGCTTATCCATAAAACTGATGCCCTGTCTCCTATCTGCCTGAAATATGACATGGATCTCCCTGGTAAGGGATATAGTACCTTATAGTAAATAGAATGGAAAACAAAGAAGTTGTAGTAACTGCAAGTGTTTCTTATAAACAATGAAAACAAAAATGAATACACATAATAATAAAATTAAAAGTGAGTACTTTTTACAAACCAAAATGAAAACAAAGAAGAAATGCACAGGAAGGTGCTGTGTGCTAGGAAGGAACCTAGACTATGGCCAATGTAGACAAAACAGGTGGTTCCCCCAGCCACCAAAAGTTAGTTACCTTTTTGGTTGAGCTAAGGGCCATTAGCCTTGACAAGGATTGTCTGAAATGAATAAAATGTGATTACTTCTAATGTAAAGCATCTGTATGCTAATTGAGAATTTATCCCTATGAATAAATTATGAAGATATTTAAGCACCCTCACTGTAGGGCATTAGTTAAAGGAGTGTCAGATTCTTTCAAACGTATACAGTTAGGTTCTTTTAAAACGTAATTATTTGCTTTGTGTAAATAGTAAAAAGTAGTCTCAAGCAAACATAATATTCCTTTTATCTTTTATTCTGGTAATTACTGTAATTTACCAATTATATAATATAAACACCGTTGAATCCTCTCCAGATGACCAAAGATAAATGTTTGTCTAATGAATCAATCTTTTCCAGTTTCAAGACTAAAAACAAAAGCTTATTGACCAGCTTTCCAACACCAACTTAAAGAAATATGCCAAGCTTCTTTCCATGGAATCACAATTCATCAATATTCACAACAACTTACTGAAGACAACACTGACCTTCATACTCAGCTCTTCTATTCTTATTTCTCCTGAACAAAGATAATTTATTTAAAGACCGCCCCCCCAAGTGATAAGTGAATATATGCTATGTAATGGTCTTGAATCCAGCAAAACACAAGTGGAAGCATGAATGGGCTTAGTGCGGTACCACTTTCGTACAAGATATTGTACAACACCTAGTTCTTTCCTTTCTATGTATTGTAATTCTCTTATTCTGTTGGTTTAGGTTATATATTCAACAAAGACAGGTATATATTCTTGGTGAACCTGTTAATCCACATACTGAAATGCTAGTTCATGACTTACTTCCAAACACTAAGGACATTATTGCACAAAGTGACTTTAGAACTTTGAAATGATGTGGGCATGAAGTCTGATGGGGGGGTGGAGATCCAGCACACTCATGTTCC
This sequence comes from Gekko japonicus, assembly GCF_001447785.1. Taxonomy (NCBI): domain Eukaryota; kingdom Metazoa; phylum Chordata; class Lepidosauria; order Squamata; family Gekkonidae; genus Gekko; species Gekko japonicus. The sequence continues at coordinate 675,380 of NW_015172559.1, read as the reverse complement.
CTCTCTCTCACTTATACAACAATTAAAAAGTTTCATCAGCTATGGGACCAAACCTAGATTAAAAAAACACAAACCTCTTACTGAAGCTTTTACTTTCATGTGTGTGTGAAATACATATATGCACATGAATTGCAGACACATGGGCTTTGATTGAACCATGGCCTTTTGTTTCATAGGGTAACTTTCCATGGATGGAAGGCACAACAGAATCCAACTGACAACACTTAATACAGTTAGTAGCTGGATTCAGAGTTCATGAGAAACCATGGTTTAACTAAACTACGAGTAGTGTAACTGGCTGAATGCAGACCATACCACTAACTATAGTTAGTTATGGTCCACTAAACCAGGATCTGCAGCCAAGATTTGAAGTTGGTTTATTAACCACAGAAGAAAGTTTGAGTTATAAGCTTTTGTGTGCACACACAGTTCCTCAGATACAAGTGTGCATGCACTTGAAAGCTCATACCTTGAATAAAACTTTCTTGGTCTTAAAGGTGCCACTTGACTCAAACTTTGTTCTGCTGCTTCAGACCAACATGGCTACCCACCTGAACCTATCTTTATTAACCACAGTTAATCTCAACTATAATTTCTGTGTGACATACAATATATTTTGAGTGATGAGAGCTGGCATGGTATAATGGTCAGAGTGTTGGACTAGGATCTGAGAGACCCAGGTTTGAATCCCCACTCTGCCATGCAAGCTTGCTGGATGACTTTGGGCCAGTCGTGTACTTGCAGACTAACCTACCTCACAGGATTGTTGTGAAGATAAAACAGAGGAAAGGAGAATGATGTAAGATGCTCTGGGTCTCCTATGGGGAGAAAGATGGTGTATAAGTGAAATACATAAAATAATAAACAAACACAGACATCCAGGGCTTATCCTGTCTTGTTCCCCAGATTACAGGGAAAAGGCAACAAACCAGTATTTCTTGAAGTGGAGCCAAAAAGGCACTCCTACAGGAAAGCAGATCTACTCCCCCATATCAGATCCCCTGAGTATGAGAGATCCTGCACTTTCAAGAAGCTTCAGCTAAGTTTCAGCAGTGCCTGTCTGCTTTGCTATCCCAAAAAATCTAAACTTCGTTTTCTCTATATACCGATACATGTCTGTCCTTCCCTCCAGCTAAGTCGTGGCTTATTTTCTGACACCTAAATCCTACTAAGGGGATGTCTACTGTTGTTAAGACACATTGTCTAGCACACTAGGGTTGCCAGGTCCAGGTTGGGAAATACCTGGACATTTTGGGGGTGGAGCCTGGGTAGTGTGGGGTTTGGGGAAGGGAGGGACTCAGCAGGATATAATACTATACAGTAGACCTTCCAAAGTAGTCATTTTCTCCAGGAGAACTGATCTCTATTGTCCAGAGACCAGTTGTAATTCCAGGAGGTCTCCAGCCACCAACTGGAGGCTGGCAATCATAAATAGTACACAGTACACACATATCTATATATCTAATAGTGATGTTCAAGACCCGAGTGTGCCGCATGACGGAGTGAGCTACCGTCTCTAGTTCCAGCTCCTGCCAACCTAGCAGTTCGAAAGCAAGAAATTGCAAGTAGATAAATAGGTACCACTTCGGTGGGAAGATAACAGCGTTCCGTGCGCCTGGGTGTTTAGTCATGCCGGCCACATGACCCCGGAAACGTCTTCGGACAGCGCTGGCTCTTCAGCTTTGAAACGGAGATGAGCACCGCAACCCTAGAGTCGGACTCGACCGGCTTTCGAGCAAGGGAACCTTTACCTTTATCTAATAGTGATGTGTGGTCTCTATCTGTGGATATCTTCATCCACAGATCAGGACTACATTGACACTAAACAGGTTTTCCTGAAAACTTGGGGGACCTCTAGAGTTGGCAGGAAAACCTGAAAGCATTTAAAAAAAACACACTGGGGGGGTTAAATTCCCCCATATATATATTCTTCATTAACTTAATACAAGCATATACTTTATTAGCTTAAAATGAGATCTCCAGCAAATGTGATAATAAGCTTATTACATCATAAAACTGTAAAATAGATATCATTCAAAAACATAATTTGACAGCCTCTATACTTAATTAAACATCACTATAACAAATTTTGACTAGGCATCACTATATCAAATTTCCTTAATCACCAATCTTGACTTAGCCAAAATTTAGCAATCTTGAAACAAACATTTTTAAACAAATTCCAATAACCTTAATACCTGATGCACATGATTTATATGTATAGCATATGTAGAAAGCCTGTTTGTTGAATTTTTTAAAAGGAAAAATATGGTGTAAGGGAACCCAAAATGGAACAAAAATAGAGTCACAGGTTTGACTTACGTGAGGGAGAAACTTAACTGAAACAGGGATCTGGGAGTCAAACAACAGGGATGGGAAATTTGAAATCATCTATAATTTGACTGTATTTTGGCTCTTGTACGTGAGCCAGTTCAGTGCAATTGCTAAGGAAGACATTACACTGAGCCATTCATATTCTGATCTCTCCAAGGTGCCCACTTGGGATCTTGTATTTGCTTTCTAAGCCAAGTTTCCTTATTTTAGGTGTAAAGGGCATTTTTCCACGGGCAACTTGTTTTTTTGGAAGCATAAGCAAAATGTGCTGCTAAAAATTCTCAGCTTGAGGCTCATAAGCAATGTTTATGGAGGACGGGGGGGGGGTATGAAGCCTGATCACCTTTTGACAGGGAATAACCATGATGGATTTCAGCTTGAAGGATAATTTTTCAGAAAGCCATGGGCATATGAAAAGAGAAGCTTTTAATGAAAGCGTTTCTCATCCGTTAACAGTAGTGATGCCAGCATAGCACTTTAATTTTGAGTGTGTCTGTATATGGATCTTCTATTTTTATTTGATTTGCAACCCATAGTCTGATGGAAAACAAAAGCTGTTTCCACATTTCCTCCTACAAAATTGGTGCTTTTGATATATGTAAATCATACCATATATGACCAGTCTGATACTGAGACAAATCTAAGAGGAACATTGTGCCCAGTCTATCCTATTTATACAGTTCTTTGCTAACTTCCATGCTAGCTAACTTCACTGCTCTTACTGTATTGTTTCCACTTGTGTAATTTGGTGATCTGCACTGTTAGACAAATCATGCCTAATACTTTTTGTTTTGTTTCTAACTTTCGTAATCCTAGTCCTATGCCATTATTAGACGTCTCACCATACTGCTTGAATTGGCTTACATTGTGTAATGCACTCCGAGTCTTGTTGAGGAATGCAGACTAGACATAAATACTTTATAGTCCATTGGATATTGGCCTGACTTCTGAAAAGACATCAAGACACTGATATATATGAGTCACTGTGCTATTGTTGTACTGTAGCAATTGTTCCCTACTGGACTGTCTTGTGAGCACAGGAAAACCCAGTTGAAAATTATTGCTACATCATAGAGACAGCACAGTGTCCAATGATGTGTGGAATGGATGCAACCTAAATGGTGTCAGATTTTTTAATTATTATTTCTTGTAGAACACACTTCAAAAGTTGCAGCTATACGTTTCTAAAATACCCTGCGCAATTAATGTCTGTACATGCAATGCCAACTAAAATTTGATAAGTATTTATGAAACTAGATGCTTTTGATACACTTCAAAAGTTACAGCTATATGTTTCTAAAATACCCTGAGCAATTAATGTCTGTACATGCAATACCAATTAAAATTTTATAAGTATTTATGAAACTAGATGCTTTTGTATTGCATATTGGCACTGGCAGTATGGTGAATCATGAATTACTACAGACATGCTACTCTTGATGCAGAGGAGAGAAAGAAAAGTAAAAAAATTTCTAGGTATACGTAAGTCACTCCATTGGCCACCCATTAGTTACTGAGTTCAGTTCAAGGTATTGACTATCACATATAAAGCCCTTCATGGCCTTGATCCTTCATATCTGCAGGATTGCCCTTCCCTTTATGCTATGCTACTCACCTGAGCAGGGCCTTCTGAGGGGCCACCCTGCAAATACACAAAATCAACAATTGACTGTATATGTGCATTTTCTGTCTCGGCCCCCACCTTATGCAATGCCCTGCCAGATGAAGTCAAGAAGGCTTCCACTCCCCTCATGTTTCAAACTATGCAGAACTGAATTATCTGGGAGCACATTGTTACAAAGGTGAGTTAGACTATAAAGGAATGTTACAGAAATATGTTTTGGTGAAAAGAAAGGGACTATGGACTATACTACTGTGTGTAGTACATACTATCTGTTACTGTATGTATTATTCTTCAATGTAGTTTCAGCATCATTTAACATGCCATGTTGATACTTACGCTTCATTTTGGGTCTGTTTTAGATTTCCACTTGATTTCAGATTTCTGCTGCCCTAATCCTATTACATTGCTTACTGGATATCTCATACTATTGACTGTATTGACTTACACTGTATAATTCACCTTAAGTCTCACTGAGAAAGGCAAAATATAACATAATGTAAATAAATAATAAACTATGCCAATGTCTAAACCAGGTTTCTCATGGTTTCTCATGGTTTCAACCATGTGTGCTCAGTGCCATGACTATATGCAGCTATGTCTAGACACTGGGAACCATGGGGAATTTAGTACTAATACTAACCTAGTTAGGGCAGCAACTACAACCTAACCAAGACCTTTGTGGAAGATTCGCTGACACCAACCTCAAGTTTTAAAAAACAAAAAGGAAGTAAACCCATGAAATCATATTTTCAACCCCATCCATTTCCTAGCAATATTAAAGCATACTTCGTAAGCAGATTTATTTATTTCAAAACTACAAGAGATGTCATTGCATTGATGGTCAGAAAAATTAAGGGGCAGAGAGAATATCTTTGACACTATGTTGACATTCAACATCACTTCTATTGCAAAACCACAAGTTATGTGATCACTTTGGGGCGGCTCTATAGGATACACCCAAAACATATAGCCTCCCTCATTTTTTTCCCGCCAGCCTGTCCTGTTGCTCTTGAAGTTCTCACAGCAGTTCTGTATTACACAATATCCTTAATAATAAAAAAAGTGTGCTCCAGTTTGTTGTTTTCCTCTGGAAGTCACTGACTGCTGCTGGGAAGGGCAATGTTATTTTGACAACGATTCTCTACAGAGGAGATGGAATGAACACTGGGGAAGCAGGCAAGTCTTTTGGACATGCTGCCTGTACAGTTTCACATCATGCAAAGCAATGTTTTCGTGCAAAAGCTGTTTGCTTCTTGTTCTCTCTAACAAAATCACTGTTACTTTTAAATTTCTCCATATAATTAAATGTTTCTGCAATCAAAAGCTTGAGAGATGATCCAAAGTTATTTACTCATTGTGGGCCTTGTAATGAATACTGACACATATACGGACATATATATAGGAAACATTTCCCTGCATCACATTCAGCCAGCTTTCAGTCCCCACATCTTTATTAGAATAACTGACGTCTTGCTTACATAGAATTGGAAAGTATAAATCCAAGTAGACAGTCTGCCTTGTGAATTTCTGTCTGAGCTGTTGATTTCTTAGCAACGATCAGATGTCATATAAGGAAGGAAGTTACAAGAATTCTATAGTATGATTTCTTCCAATTGTTCATGATGGAGGACAATTTTGCAGAGCATTTTTTTTAAATGTACATAAATCAGCACAAACAGTTGAATCATGTCAATGGAAAAATACTAGGGGAAATGCAGCTCAAGGAATAAAATAGCCCTTTTTGGACACTGGGATACAAGTTTGGAAATTTAAAAAACCCCTAAAAGCAGGTTGGATGGTGCCCAGAGATGGGCTTATATTTCCCACAGAGATTGCCTTAGACTCTTAATGGAGAATTGCTTCACAGTTCCAAGCAACAGGATGTAGGTTGTATGGTTGCCTGATTATTTGAAGTTCAACTATTCATTGTTGTGATTATGTCTAAATTAGGAGTAAGGCCCGTTGTGGGAAGAAATACAACAAGTTCTAGAAGGAAGCTCCAGGTGAGTGTCCCGGCTGTGGTTGGTGGGGCAGATGAGGGAAGGGGAAAATAGACGGAAGCGAGCCATGTTTATTTCCTTCTGCTTAGCTATAAGGCAGGGCTGTCTCAAGTCGTTTTGCTGCCCCAAGTGGGTAGTATGGGAGGAGAGCTGCATAGTAACAGGTATGGTTCCCTTCACCCCTGACTTATGTCTTCTGGGTTCCAAGGATCTGGAAAGTGGTTCCATGGCCAGTCACAGGGTTGCCAACTCTGGGTTAGGAAATACCTGTAGATTTGAGGGGTAGAGACTGGGGAGGGCAGGGTTTGGGGTGTGGAGGGACCTCAGGAGGGTATAATTCCATGGAGTCCATTGACCAAAGCAGCCATTTTCTCCAGGAGAATTGATCTTGGAGATCTCCAGGTGCTGCCTGGAGGCTGGCAATACTAAGGGGAGGGCCCGACCAATAGATTTGAGGGGTAGAGCATGAGGAGGGCAGGGTTTGGGGTGCAGAGGGACCTCAGCAGGGTATAATTCCATAGAGTCCACTGCCCAAAGCAGCCATTGTAATAGCTGGGAAATTTTCTGTAGGGGAAATGATGTGCTGTGGCTGGGGAACACGGTGATTTCTGGGAGATCTCCAGGCCCCACAGGGAGATTGGCAACTCCAGTGAACATTTAAGGGAAGGTTGGGATGTGTATTTTGACAACTCCAGTGACCGTTTAAGGGAAATTTGGGATATGTGTTTTACCTCAGGACACATTCAATGACTCCCAATAGGAACAACAAACTGTTTAGAATGTTAGAGGCAAAGGCCAATCAGACCGCATACACAAATGACCTCTGTGTTCCGACTGGCTATTGGGGGGAGAGGAGCAGCAAACTATTTAGGATATTGGAGGCGAGACTCAGGCAACACAGCCAATGGATAGGGACAGCTTCTGAGTGACAGATCAGGGAGCCAACTGATTTGGGAGTGTGTGGAATGTTCAGGAGAGTGCCACTACCAAAACAGAATTATTATAGAGAGAGATACCACTATATTGTCTACATTATTGTGCTGCTACATCATCATCATGAACATTATCACCAGAGTATCATTGCATTTGGGAATGAATATACACAAATGCTTAATGGATATGCAGTCAACAAGAAATTTCAGTAAGAGCAGCATGACGGAAACAACATGATAAACTGCTGCCATGCTTCTGCTCTCCACCCCCAAAATCTAAGTTCCCTCATTGTGGGAATATTAAACACTAATAAACTCTTTATGATAAAGTTTCATTGTAAACTCTTATAGCATTCTAATTCATTAATCTTTACATTACTGTTCCCAGTTGTATCTTTTACACCTTGAGCTACAGACCTGCAGCAGAGCCTTGCATTCCTATATGTTGTGTATGTGTGTATGTGAAAGAAAACAGGAACTCTTACGGGGAAGGGCGGGGGGAAGAATCAAGGCTTTGTGTGAATTGTTGCTATGGAGTTTTTTCGTTTTATTTAACTCTTGCTTTTATGGACCCTGGTCTGCAACAGTCTGAAACCTGAATCTCTGCTCTATACTGCAGCTTGCAATGGCAACTGTATCTGAAGAAGTATGCATGCACATGAAAGCTTATACCTTGGATAAAACTTCGTTCGTCTTAAAGGTGCCACTCTCACCAGATGCTGATGTTGACTCTGGCTTGGCCTGAACATCTGCATGTGTGGAAGGGTCTATTGTACTGAATTGGTGAAACCACCAGAACTGCTGAGACCACCTGATTCCAGTACACCTGCCACCTGCATTAATGGTCAGCAATCGGATTCGGGGGGAATTCTCAAGGATGGGAAGAAAGACAATCTATTAATCAAGATGTGATCTTTTGTTGTTGTTGTTGTTCAGTCGCACAGTCGAGTCCGACTCTTCACGACCCCATGGACCAGATCACGCCAGGCCTTCCTGTCTTCTGCCATCCTCTGAAGTTGGCTCAACTTCATGTTCGTTGCATCTGTAAGACTGTCTAACCATCTCATCCTTTGCCGTCCCCATCTTCTTTGACCTTCAATCTTTCCCAGCATCAGGGTCTTCTCCAGTGTGTGCTCCCTTCTCATTTGGTGGCCAAAGTATTTGAGCTTCAGTTTCATTATCTGGCCTTCCAGGGAACAGTCAGGGTTGATTTCTTTTAGGATTGACTGATTTGATCTCCTTGCAGTCCAAGGGACTCTCAAGAGTCTTCTCCAGCACCATAGTTCAAAAGAATCTATTCTTTTATACACAATTCCTACTTGTACATTTTGTTGTTGTTGTTCAGTCGCACAGTTGAGTCTGTTCGCGACCTCATGGACCACATCACGCCAGGCCTTCCTGTCTTCTGTCGTGCTCCAGAGTTTGCTTAATTTCATGTTTGTTGCATCTATGACACTGTCTAACCATCTCATCCTTTGCCGTCCCCTTCTTCTTTAGCCTTTAATCTTTCCCAGCATCAGGGTCTTCTCCAGTGAGTGCTCCCTTCTCATTTAGTGGCCAAAGTATTTGAGCTTCAGCTTCAGTATCTGGCCTTCCAGGGAACAGTCAGGGTTGATTTCTTTTAGGATTGACTGATTTGATCTCCTTGCAGTCCAAGGGACCCTCAAGAGTCTTCTCTAGCACCATAATTCAAAAGAATCTATTCTTCGGTGCTTGGCCTTCCTTATAGTCCAACTCCCACAGCCATACATTACTACTGGGAATACCATTCCTTTGACCATACGGACTTTTGTTAGCAGGGTGATGTCTCTACTTTTTATTATGCTGCCTGGGTTCACCATAGCTTTCCTCTCAAGGAGCAGGTGTCTTTTAATTTCATGGCTGCAGTCACTGTCTGCAGTGATCTTGGATCCCAGGAACATGAAGTCTGTCACTGCTTCCATGACTTCCACTTCTATTTGCCAAGGAGTGATGGGGCCGGATGCCATGATCTTAGTTTTTTTGATGTTGAGTTTCAAGCCAACTTTTGCGCTCTCCTCTTTGACCCTCAGCAAGAGGCTCTTTAGGTCCTCTTCACTTTCTACCATTAGAGTGGTATTGTCTGCATATCTGAGGTTGTTGAACTTTTCCCCAGCAATCTTAATTCCCGCTTGTGATTCAACCAGGCTGGCATTTCGCATGATGTACTCTGCATATAAATTAAATAAGCAAGGTGACAATATACAACCTTGTCGCACTCATTTTCCGATGCTAAAGCAATCAGTTGTTCCATATTTGTACATTTTACTTGTACATTTTACTTGTACATTTTACAAAAAAACAAAGCAAAACACAATGCTCTAAACCCAAGTAGAGTGAGTTCCAGTATTCAAAAGTCATTTGAAGCCATCCAGTCTGATGCTATTTGTTATCACACTGTCTGTTGTTTTTTTCTTGAGCAGCAAGTAGCAGGCCAGTCTGTGACAGCAAGGAAAATATGTTGCTCACCAGCAACAGATAAATGCTTGATAGGAATATCATCCAATCAGAAGAGTTACCATCAAACAGTATTGTTCCAACTGGCATTTTTGTGCCCAGTGTTAAAGCTTCACACGGTCCAGCTCATTATAGTCTAAGCAAAGCGGCTCCTTCTCCACACCTGTTAATCTTGCAGATAAGCGTACACTAGCATTCATAGAATGGAATGCATTACACAAGGATACACACAGGGCACACAGGAGGCATGCGCAGATGCCATAGGAGAGAGGGGGGGGTTCCATCCACAGAGTTCAATGGCAGCTAGCTGACAGTGTTCTGCTTTCCAGTAGTCAGTGCACTGCAAGGCAGGGCTTTTTTAAAGCATGACAGCACTACCATTTCCCTTCCTGAGAGCAGCAGAAAATGTGTGTTCATATACAGGTGAATTTTTTGGGGGGATGGGGGGGTTGTTGTTGTTTTATACCATCCTGCTTTTTAGCCAGATTTGGATATATCTTATTTTCTATTTAAATTGCCACATGCTGTAATTCTGATTTTCTAATTAATAAAAATCATGTAATCTATTTTGTATAGTGTTGCCAGGTTGGATTTTTCTGCCAGCGGGGGTTGGGAGGGAGCCTTCAGGGAGCGAGGGGACAGGGAAGAGACGTCATTGTGTGGAAGAGACATCATCACACCAGGGATGTTGTGTGGCAACACTCTAGCCTTTTGGCCAAAACTCTATCATTATGGATGAATTATGCCCGTTTGGGGGCTTCCCCCTCCTTCCAGCAGGCTGGAGCCTGGGAAATTGGGGGGACCCCTGCCCAGACTGAGGGTTTGGTGACCCTAATTTTATATGTGCCTATGGATTCAACCCCACAACCCTATACACTTAAAAGCTTTGCTTTTCTCATACACAGATGTGAAATTTAACCATCCCCAAATGCCTAGGCTAAATGATATGCACTTATATGGTGATAATTACCATTTTTGAGTTTTTATGATTTTTTGATTTTAACTATCTTAACATTCAGAAAAAGCAGTTGGGGAAAACTTGCTTGATCCCAAGGTCACTTGTGGAATAATAATTTAAGAAAGCTATTAAGACAATAGAACACAACAGATGCACTAGAAAACAGAACTGTTTGTCGAGTTCAGTTTCGTGTCCACATCATTGACTCCCTCATTCTTTAATAATTAGGAACTCAAAAGCCTGAAATGACTGAATAGGGCTATAAAGGTCATTAAAAATCAAAGCTGGAATAAAAGGAATCATTTGCAATTTACAGTGCCATCCTAAGCAGAGTTTACATCCTTGTAAATCCTCTGATAACAATCGATCTAGAAGGGTGTAACTGTGTAGGATCGCACTGCTAATCTACAAAGTTACATGTGGCATGGGGGGCTGTCAAACCAGTTTAGAATCAAATAATTCACATATTTGGATAAAGGTGGATTTTTGCAACCCATTTTCCTTTCTGTAGTGCCAGAATTCAAAGTATTCGTGTACAATTGAGTAAATAGTTGCTTTTGTCCTCATTACTCTAAGTAAAATCCTGCCTGCATAAATTTGTTGCATTCCTGATTGGGAACAAGAAAGCTATCGCATCATAGCAAATGCCAGTAAATCCAATTCAGAAGCCACTGAGCTGACATCAAAATGCTCTGATTAGAAATTGCTTACTGTAGAACTAAGTGAGCTCTAAGGATTTACCAGTAGTTTGGTTATGTACAGATAAAAATTTCTAGTTATATTAATCCTTCAAGACAGAATCCAATATTACATTTACAAAGTACAGAAGAAACATCAGCGAGGATACAAACAAGATTACGAGGCCATCAGCATTTTCATGCTGACTTAAAAAGAAGCAACTTTATTTTACAGCAGAATGACTAGACGGATCCAGCTGGCTCACATGTAGGAGCATAACAGGTCTAGAATTGGTGTGGAAAACCTTCCTCCAGAAAATTAATTGGATACTATTTGTATCTAATGAAAATATGCTTAGGATTGATGGTTTATTAACTCCTCCTGGCTTCCAGAAGTGTGAATGACTAGAGTCCCCAGAGAAGTCCAAACTCCCAATTAACTTGTTTGGCTTATTTTTCCTTGAATGTTAAACCCAAGCTCCTGCCTCCCAATTTGTATTTAGACGAAATCCAGACATTGAAGATATGATGGAAAGGAAATTTCATTGGTCCTATGAAAATCCTACCTGTGCTTGTTTTTTAGATACATAAATACAGCAGGAACCTCCTGTTTTGACACTGCACTAGGTAAAACTTAGTAGCAACTGTGTAGAGCATATTATCCATTCCACTTGCTGTGAAATATAACTGGATTGAGAGACTGGCTGTGCTTTCCTAAACATGTCTTCACGTTTTGCCCAAGCAGGAACACACCACAACCCCCCCCCCAAAAAAACCCCCAAAACACAAAGAGAGTACATCCTCTCTTAATGCTTTCCTTGCTAGGGTCAGCTTATCCAATTTCCTCCTACATTTTGCTCAGAAAGAGACATCATTTACATTGCTGTAAACTGTGTAAGCTTTCACTTCAGACAGCACAGCTGCAAAAACCTATGGACAAATCATTCTCTTCCCAAGCATTTTGAAGGAAGGTTGAATTCAATCGGCAGCCCGGTCTATCACATCCCCATGCGCAAGTACATTTTGTCCAGGTGCACTGCCCCCTTTGGATTTTTGTTGCTGTTCAGTCGCACAGTCGAGTCCGACTCTTTGCGACCCCATGGACCAGATCACGCCAGGCCTTCCTGTCTTCCGCCGTCCTCCGAAGTTGGCTCAATTTCATGTTCGTTGCATCTATGACATCTGCTGTAAACTGTGTAAGCTTTCACTTCAGACAGCACAGCTGCAAAAACCTATGGACAAATCATTCTCTTCCCAAGCATTTTGAAGGAAGGTTGAATTCAATCGGCAGCCCGGTCTATCACATCCCCATGCGCAAGTACATTTTGTCCAGGTGCACTGCCCCCTTTGGATTTTTGTTGTTGTTCAGTCGCACAGTCGAGTCCGACTCTTTGCGACCCCATGGACCAGATCACGCCAGGCCTTCCTGTCTTCCGCCGTCCTCCGAAGTTGGCTCAATTTCATGTTCGTTGCATCTATGACATCATATATCCACAAAAATATATCTATATTTAGCCAATGCATTACATTGATCCATCCCCCCCCCAAAATCAAGATAGTTAACTGGTTCAATCCTGTGCTGTTGATGGGCCTAATTAATTGTACTTTCTGTGTTTTTCAAAGAGGTGACAATGAATTTAGAGAAAAAGAATGGCAACCCTGAGGCATAATGTCTAGTTTAAGAATGTTTATTGTTCTATGTATTTACAGTTCCACCAACATGCTATTCCAGTGAACCTGACCTTGCTGTAATTTATCACCTTTCAGCATTCCAAATGGAAAAAAAAAACCTCACAAAAATGGATAGGTGCACAAAGCAGCAAAAATTTATCACCTTTCAGCATCCCAAATGGGGAAAAAAATCTCACAAAAATGAACAGGTGCACAAGCAGCAAAAATGTTTGTTCAAACTTCTAACTTCCAGCACCAAAGAAGGAAATTATTAATACCATTCACAATATTTATTTTTCAGCAGCTTCCAAGCAGTATGATAAGGATTAGTCACAGTACTTGACTTTAATCATAAAATTTCTCAGGTCTCTTCACCACAGCACTTCAGTGAGTTTAGAATAAACTCCCCTCACCTCTACCCCACCCTGTTAGCACTTTATTGAGATTGCTTGACCCTACCATAATGCAAGTAACTCAGGCTGGTTAAAAGTCCCATCACCTATATATTTATTGCTTCGTCTTTTTGTCCTCCAGGAATGAGAAAACTGAATTCATCTTCATATAAAATTTCAGAAGGGCAGAGGTCATACATTCTATTAAAGGTTTTATTTTCTAAAAGAAGGATCCCATTTTCAAAGGCAACTCAGGTAAATAACATTTTAGCTATCAGTGAAGAGGACAGTGAATGCATAATGTAACAAACAGAGAGAGCTTGGCACCAAGATGGCTACCATACCATGTGTTAAATGGTGCAGGGCCACCCTGCTGTTTTGTGTGCCACTATAATAGCATTGTGACCTAGCAAAGTGAAGAGATTATTTAGAAAATGTCTAGGTCACCTCAGGAGCTGTGGTGGCTCAAGTGGTTAAGATGCTGAACTGCGGGCTGTGGAAGGTCAATAGTTCAGCAGTTCAAGACCCCGCATGACGGAGTGAGCTCCCGTCTCTAGTTCCAGCTCCTGCCAACCTAGCAGTTCGAAAGCAAGAAATTGCAACTAGATAAATAGGTACCACTTCAGTGGGAAGGTAACAGCGTTCCGTGCGCCTTGGTGTTTAGTCATGCCGGCCACATGACCACGGAAACATCTTCGGACAGCGCTGGCTCTTCGGCTTTGAAACGGAGATGAGCACCGCTACCCTAGAGTCGGACTCGACTGGCTTTCGAGCAAGGGAACCTTTATCTTTACCTTTAGGTCACCTCTCCAGAGACCTGCATGAAGTGGCCTCTTCTCTAAGCTTTTGTTTATTTCAGTAGCCCAAAGGATTCCTTGACGGCTCATCCCAGGTGCTTGGGGCAGGGAAGAAAGTTGTGTGGAGAAAACCAGTTTTGTAATTGGAATATTGTCACTGAAGAAGGGGAAAGATTTGGTTTTACAGCTGTCTGGAAAGAAGGGCCATGAGATGTTCCAAGAGCTTTTGGAGAACTAGCACGGCTTTATAGACTGACACTGGCTATCTGGATGTTTGCCTGCTCTCCATGCTCAGCTCGGAGATTGAAAAAATAGTCTACAAAAACACTTGAAGTTTTTGTCTCCTCATCAGGTAAGTGATTGTAAGAGGCTTCCCCTAGAACTTCCAACCACTTGGGGAAGCAGTGATCACAAATTAATACCATTTTACTCCTCTAGAATGCAATATACACTTACCAAGTATGTGTGTTTATCTGCATTATTATTTCAAAAGAGTTTCAAAAGAGCCAGTTTGGTGTAGTGGTTAAGACCACAGACTCTAATCTGGGTGAACCAGGTTTGATTCCCAACTCCTCCACATGCAGCTGCTGGTATGACCTTGGGTCAGTCACAAGTTCTCTCAGAGCTGTTCTCTCAAGAGTAGTTCTCAAAAGAACTCTCTCAGCCCCACCTACCTCACAGGTTGTCAGCTGTGGGGACGGTAAAGAAGACTGTAAGCCACTCTGAGAATCCAAGTGAAGGGCAGGGTATAAATCCAATCTCTTCTTCTTTTTAACTTCAGATTTCAAGAGCCAGTCACCTGACATTGAATTATTACTGCCAGGTAGCAGAACACTGCTTTTAACATTCTGCAGTGGATCGAACATGCCTGAACCAAAGTATAAACAAGTAAATTTCACCCTGGAGTCAATTATCAGTAGAACCTGAGCTACCAACCATTTCTTAAAACAAACACATGAACATTCACAGCCACAAGCACAGGTATATGTACACCTTTCATTATTTTATTTACAAAATGTATTAATTGCCTGTTTTGCCTGAAGGCACTCAAGGTAATGTGAAAGTTTCCAAAGTTCAGTAAATGATAAAACTTAATACAATTAATACAATGAACAAAAGCAACAAAAATAAACGTATCTGAAGACGTGAGCAGTGACTCACAAAAGCCCATACCCTACCACAAATTTTGTTAGTCTTTAAAGTGCTACTGGATTCTTACCCTTTTCAAAAGCAACAAAAGTATCCATGTCAATAAGACAGTTTAAAATGCCAGAGTAAACAATAGTCTTCACTTTTCTTCTCCTTTCCCTCCATTCATCTGTACATACTACTGTTATCACAAGTGGCCTGTCTACATATTGGGGGAAATTAGCTATGAGACAGAGGAGGCCAGAAGGGTACAAGGGATAGCACACCCTTATATACCAAGGTCCAGTTCAGTATGAAGACTCCGGATTTAAAGAGTGTTCAATAATTTTATTGGAGAATATCCCTGCATACAATCACGCTAAGCAATCAAAATATACACACAATGTGGAGTTTAAATAAGCCAACCATTCCTTGCATGTTTGCTTTTAAAAATACAGTTTGGAGAGCTTCCTATTTTTCTTTTCAGGTAGACTAACCATAAAACCAACACGGATATTAAGAAAATCGCTATTTGAGCATGAGTGATGTTTACAGGCAATACTTTCACCATTCTTTGAAGGGCATTTTTTTATTCCTGTCCAGCTAATAAGATGAATTGTCTTACTTTATAGCCAACTTCAAAGCTCCTGAATGAGATGCCAAAGTTTTTGAAGAGAATATTTCATTTGAGATGAAACGTTAGCTTTTTTTTCCCTTTTAATTTTCACCAGAGCTCAAGGTTGCCAAGCAATTGCCTTTTAAAATCAACGTTTATCAACTTTTTTCATGGACTCAACTTCTGTGCTGTGCAAACCAGAAGAATCCAGTACAGTGGTGGTATGCACTGGGCCAGTCATAACTGAAAACTCCTAATCAGTACAAGCATTTTACTAACCTCAGTTTGTCATTCACTTATGGCCACCTGTTTGTTAACAATGTTTCTCCCTGGAGCAAATGACAGATTTGGAAGACAGACTTTATGGTATCACATCCCTGAAGAGCCACTCCCCAAACTCTGTTCCCAAATCTCCAGGAATTTCCCAGCTGGCAGTAGGCAACCTTACAACTAGCTCCTGTTTTCTGTGCTGGGTAACTTCAGATGTACTAAATTTAGTTGAAAAGTGTTAGTTGTCTAGAGAACACATGGATTAAATAGTCTCACAATTCAAAGAAATGCACATATTATACCTGTGTTATTATATTACTAGGAAAAAGGCCCGTTGTGGAAATAAATACAATGAGCTCTAGAAAGAGGCTCTGGGGGGGTGCCCCGGCCTTGGACACTCAGTGTCAATTTGCTTTGGCAACCTCAGCAGGGTATAATGACACTGAGTCCACCATTTTCTCCAGAAGAACTGATCTCTGCTACCTAAACAGTTGTAATTTTGAGTGATCTCCAGCCCTCACCTTGAAATTGGCAACAATGGTTCCCCAGAAGGGAATAGTTTGTTTGGAGGGTGGAGTCTGTGGCTTTGTACCTGTCCGAGGTCCCACGCCTCCTGAAACCTCACCCTCTCCAGGCTCCATCCCTCACATCTCCAGGAATTTCCCACCTGGAGTTGGCAACCTTATCTCCTTACCAGCCAATCATCAACCTACCTTTATTTCCCCCTCACTCTTCAGCTTTCCACCCCACACACACCTGCAGCCTCTCCCGTGCTCTGAAGCCCTGACTGCTACGTCACATTGGCTGTCCTATGGGGGCCACCTCAGCAGCATATAAGGATACAGAGCCCACCATTTTCTCCAGGGGAACTGATCTCTGCCATCTGGAAAGCAGTTGTAATTCTGAGGGATCTCCAGCCCTCACTTGAAGATTGGACACATTTTACCTCAGAACAGTAAACTGTTTAGAATGTTAGAGACAAAAGCCAATCAAGTCGCATATGCAAACGACCTCTGTGTTCCGAGGCAAAGGCCAATGAGGCTGCATATACAAATAACCTCTGTGTTCTGACTGGCTATGGGGGGGAGATGAACAGCAAACTTTTTAGAATGTTGGAGGCGAGACTCAGGCAAAGCAGCCAGTGGATAGGGAGACCCTCTGAATGACAGATCAGAGAGCGAACTGATTTTGGAGTGTGTGGAATGTTCTAGAGAAGTGCCATCACCATTTGGCTTTTATTTATAAGGGAGATACCTATGTCCTGATACTGATTCTGTGTCCAGTGATTGCAAGCAACATAGCCTTTCAGGCTTATGAACACTATTTGCTTGCCTCTTAGAGCAACTGCCCTGGGTGTACTCATTTACCGTTTGTGATCTCAGACACCTTTTCAGAACCAGCCTTTCTCCTCCCTTTACGTTGTTGTATGCAGCTTTTTAGAGTCTACTAGGTGAAGGGTGAGAGATCAATAACTGGATGGTCCACAGTTTGTTTCAAGCCGCTGCAGGGCCTAATTAGACCAAAGTGATGGTGTTCGGGAAATTTAACAATTTTCCCCATTGCCAGTCTCCTAGTCTAATTGGTGTGACCTCAAAGCTGTCATTTGTCCTGTAAGGGGTGGGGGATGCAGGCACCCCCGCACACCTTCAGCACAAAGAGTAGCTTCAGTGAAGGTAAATATGCATCAGAGGAAGGTTTAAACATCTCTTCCCCCAATTCCCTCTCCTGCTTGGATGGCTACAGGACATCTGATTGCCATATCATTTAGTTTGGTCTTTAGGTGAGAGCAGCAGTGGAAGAACCACTGCATGCACATAAGCTCAGAGACCATATTTGTGAGCTAGCTAGGCCTGATGTGGACTGTAGCAGCAGCCACTACCAGTGTCATCATCTGAAGAGTATTTAAGTGGTAGGTAGGAATATAGAGAAGAAGGTGACTTCTATTGGCTCTTCCAAGTAGAAACACAAAACTGTCACTCTTCAGAGCCTCTATGGATCCAGAGGTACAAGGAGACTCCACCTTGAATCATTTATTTAGTTATTATTTATCATGAATCAAAACAGCAAATTGCAGTTTCATTTATATGGGCAATAAACTGTCATTTCAGGATGAGACAGCCAGATTTCTCACACTCCTTAACGAAAGGCTTGTTTTGTAAATCTCCACTAGGGATGGGCACAAACTGGGGAAATGGAGGTTCATCCCAGTTTGTGGGGTCAAACGAACCATAAACCTTCACGAACCTCCCCATTTAACGAACCAGTTCATTTCATGAGATCTGTGATGTAGTAGGGGTGTCTTCCCTCCCTCCTTTCTGCTGGGGCAGTTCCCTGAGGCCAGCAAAATAGAAGGGGGGAAGATCTGAGCTCTTCTTTCTACTGGTGATGGCTTCCCAAGGCCAGCAGAATGGAAGGGGTAAAGGAGTAAAGATCTCCCTTCCCGGGAAATCTTTCCTCCCCTTCTTTCTGCTGGCAGCAGCTCCTCAAGGCTAGCAGAATGGAAGTGGGAAGATCTTGCAAAAGCCATTTAAAGGGAATGCTTGGAAGCGGGGTGTGTGTGTGAAAGGGATCACTGAAATGGCTTGCATCTATTTCAGACTAACAGCTGATGGCTCCGTTGTTAGGCTGAAACGAATACAAGACATTTCAACAATCCCTCTCGCTCCCCCTGCCCTCTTCTTACCACAAACCCCAAGAACCTCTGAAAACCACATGGAGGGCCGTGGAAAGATTATGGATAGTAATGGGCATGAACCTTGGCTTGTGAACCATGAACTGGCTATGTTCATCACGACATTAGGTTCGTGATGAGGTTCATGCCCATCTCCAGGGCTATTTTTGGGCAGGAACGCACAGGAACGGAGTTCCGGCTGGCTCCCAAGTTGACCACGCCCAGCAGGAACTCATTAGCATAATAGGCCACACCCAACAGCAGAAACTCATTAGGATTGGCTACATTAGGGGTGTGTGGCCTAACATGCAAAGGAGTTCCTGCTACAAAAAAAGGCCCTGGGTTTTGACAACAAACAAGGTAAACAGAATAACAAGCAAAAGGTGGGTGTGGCTGGATAACCACACTTCTGGTAACATGGGGGTGCGGCCTAATGTGCTAATGAGCTGTGCTGTCAGGGGTGTGGCCAATATGCTAATGAGTTCCTGCTGTTGGGTGTGGCCTATTATGCTAATGAGTTCCTGTTCCACTTTTTCTACAAAAAGAGCCCTGCAATCCCTACTCTCCACACCATGGCCAAAATCAACAACTATTGTTTGCAGGACATTAACCCTAAATTCCTTTCCTATCAAGCTCTTAATAACATAACTTCATCTCCTGCTGTGTTGGTGCCTCCCTCAAAGTAACCTAAATATCCTGAAAATCTAATTCCACCACTGACAGAACAGGCAAGTATACAATTATTTTGAATAAATAAATAAAATATACTAAAAGCAAAATAAATATCACATTCCATAAGACCTTAAATAGTGTACCAACAGTGTAGTAATAAAATATAGCTAAACTGATACAAGCACACAAAAACTTATACCCAGAATTAAACTTTTTTGGTCTTAAAGGTGCCACTGGACTCAAGCTTCTTTCTGTTGCTTCAGACCAACATGGCCACCCACCTGAATCTAAAACAGTAGTAACAACAATAAAAATGCAGTGACAAAACACCACACATTCCCAATAAGAATGATAACATTGCAGCATTTTCTAAAGCATAATAAGATACTGCCACCTACCCAAGGCAGAAGTTCAGAAAGAGATGGTACAGCCTAGAGCTTCAGTTGCTGTATGTACTAAACACACACCCACAGAGCCTGTCTCCTTCTGTGTTCTTACATGCAGGAGAAATAATGTGGAGTTTAAATCAGCTGACTATCTCCCCTTTCCCTAAA
>NW_015172559.1:651467-655589 GCF_001447785.1 Gekko japonicus | reverse complement strand
TAATAACTTCTTTGTGGCTATTTTTGTAGATAGAAATTTTAGTGAGCAAGGCTTAGATGAGCAGTAGGCCAGGGGATCCCTCAATTTCAGTGGCCCCAATTCGCTGACAGCCAGCTGGCCGGTGGGGGAAGCCCTGCCCACCGAACAGTGGTGTCCCATAGAGTTTTGCCCCGAATGCTAGAGCATCGCCGCATGACGGCCCTATTGTGATGACATCACTACGGGTGACGTCTTTGCACTCGAGAGAGAAGAATCCCAGTGAGGAGCCAGGAGCCACCCACCAGAAAAAAGGTAAGATCTGGCAACCTTACTGTGGGGTGGAGTTGTTGGTGTAAACTGAACAAATTTAGAGTCCAGAGGCACCTGGAGCCAGTTTAGTGTAGTGGTTAAGTGCGTGGACTCTAATCTGGGAGAACCGGGTTTGATTCCCGACTCCTCCACTTGCACCTGCTGGATGACCTTGGGCAAGCCACAGTTTTGGCACAGCTGTTCTTGAAAAAGAGCAGTTTCTGTCAGAGCTCTCTCAGTCCCACCTACCTCACAGAGCATCTGTTGTGGGGAGGGGAATGGAAAGGAGTTTGTAAGGCTCTCTGAGACTCCTTTGGGTAGTGATGGGTGGGGTATAAATCCAATCTCTTCTCTTCTTCTTTAAGACCAACAAAGGTTTATTCAAGGTATGAGCTTTTGTGTGCAAGGCACACTTTTTCAAATACATTGGGATGGTAGATGAGGTTCTAAACTTATAGACAGGGATTTAACAGCAAATTAACATGTAACTTGATGATGTTTAAGTTATGCAAAGTGAAAAACTAAATAACAAGTTAAGGTTATAAGGTCAATAGTTGTAAAGCAATAAATATGTCAAAATAGCAGATGAATGTCTAAAGGTGTTTTTTCTAATTGTGGGAAGTAACAGAATCTTAGTTATCTCCTCTCAGGCATAGAGGCCGTGTGGAGGGCAAGTAACAGTATATTTTGAGATGGATGTAACGTTGTCACCAGATATCCATTCAGTATTCTAATATACTATTCTGAAAAAGAAATACACTAAAATACAGAGGATTTATAGTCCTTCTTGTTGAGAATACATATGTGAGGACTGAACGAGTTAGCATATGTAATCGGATAAGAATACAATATCCCTGTTGAGTCCTGGGGAGGGTTTTGTTCCAAGTGTCGTAATAACTTGTAATTCAGCAATTTCCCTTTCCATTCTGTTCCTGAAGTTCCTTTGTAATAAAACAGCTACTTTGAGGTCATCCATTGAATGTCCTAGAAGGATGTTCTCCTACAGGTTTCTCAATCTTGTGATTCCTGATGTCAAATTTGTGTCCATTTCTCCTCTGGCACGGGGTTTGTCCTGTTTGTCCTATGTAGAGAACTGAAGGGCATTGATGACATTTAATGGCATATACAATGTTAGAAGATGAACAAGTGAATGAGCCCCTGATGGTGTAGTTGATGTTGTTAGGTCCAGTGATTGTGTTGTCTGGATGTATGTGGCAGCAAAGTTGGCATCTGAGTTTATTGCAAGCTCTGGCCCCAGTGTCCATGTTCAAATGAGATGTTGCATTATTGTGGGTAAGGAGTTGTTTAAGACAAGGGGGGCTTCTCATTCTGTACATGTTTCCACGGAAGAGAGTGGGATGGAAGAAGATTGTTAAATTTGACAAGCTAAGTAGGAGTGATATTAAGGAAATTGGAGGCTAGCTAACACTTAACACTGCTATGAAAGGAAGCAGCAAAGTGCTTCTGGATATGAAAGTGTTAGGCCTTTCTTAAAGTCGGTGCTCTGAATTCTACCAGATTAATTTGATTTTCCTTGTGTTCTCAGCTGTGTATCTTAACTGCACTCTGTCTATGCAATTCATCATACTCAGTAGCGTAACCTCTGTCTCTATTTGTTTTCCCTGTTCGGTTTATATCTCCAAATATTTACGTTCCCATAGGACTATTTTCAATCTTATTCATAAATAGAGTTGACATCACTCCAATCTTCCAAACATAAGAAAATCTAGTTGTGTATTCTAGAGCTTCAAAGCAAGTGAATGTGCCAGTTGAGCCATCAGCCACAGCACTAGAATTAACTTTCAGGGAATGTTAGATTGGCCATTTTATAAACTGTGAATGTTGTGGTTAAAATGCTACACAATTACCCGGGGATGCTTGTAAAAAAAAGTGGGATTTTTTGCCCTTATGTGAATGTGTAACTAGCACATGAATATACACCATGTATTGTGTGTTTTTATTTTACAGCAGCAAAATTAGTAGATCTTTCACATATGTGGCAGCGTTAATAACATATGTCTGTTTCTTATATTATTTACCTCTTATAGCAGATTAGGTACTGGGTTTTTGAATAACATGTTGGATGAATACGGCAATTATCTGTCATGGTTTGCCAAATAATGAGGAGAATTTTCCAGCTCCCCTGCTTCCCAGGGGTTCTAATAGCTACATACTGTACAACATGGTACATACCTATTTGTATTAAGTTATCATTGCCTCTATACATGTATGAAGTATGCTGGCATCTAGTCTCAACTGTGAAACTTGCATACGGTTGAAGTTTTTAATCAACTGGACAATACTGTTCTTTGTTCCTAGGTATATGTTAGAAAAGTCCCACCTTCAGCCTTTCCCAGCAGGTCATCAGAGAACAAAACTATTTGTTCAGTCTAATAAACCCTTGCAATGTAATTTCTCTTTTACCCAAGGCCCCAGGGCTGGTTTGGATCTATTAAGTAGTATAGTTCCAAGCCCAAATTCTTTCAGTATGTTTGTGACTGTGTCAACAAATGACTCACCAGACAGTATTGTAAATGCCCAAAGCAGTGTTGCCATCCTTTTGTGTGTGTGTTCGTTCTAGACATTTTAGTCTGAAGTGGTTGAATTGATTGAGCCCAAGTGCTGTAGCCCATTTATGGGAAGACTGGGACTTAAAAATATTTTCAGGACAGTTGCTACCTTGATGGCTTGTGATGTTATTCTATCTCAATAAGGGAGGATAGTTCCTGTTATCATCCCCACCTTTGGCTGCCTTCTTTCAGCTCTTGCTTCAACAGTGCTTGAATGGAGCAGGGTCGCGGCCACCCCATCCTTCCATTTTTCCGCCAGACCAGCAAACTACCAGCCTGCCTCCATCTGCACCATGAATTCCCAGGTCCACCAGAACTATGACACTGTGAGCGAAGCTGGGGTGAACAGCTTGGTCAACCAGTTCCTCCATGCCAGCTACACCTATCTGTCCCTGGGTTATTATTTCACCTGGGACAATGTGGCTCTAAACTAGTTTGCATCCTTTTTCTGGCATTTGTCTGAGGAGAAACACGAACAAGCTGAGAAACTCCTGACCTTCAAAAACCGTGGTGGAGGGAGAGTCGTTCTGCAGGATGTTAAAAAACCGGCGCAGGATGAGTGGGGGAACGGAGCCTCTGTCATGGTCTTCGCCCTTCAGCTGGAGAAGAACGTGAGCCAGGCCCTGCTGGATCTGCACAAGATCGCTTCTCACCACATGGATCCTCACATGTGTGACTTCCTGGAGGTGGTAAAGCTGATCAAGAAGCTGGGTGATCACCTGACCAACCTGAAGCAGGTGCGTGCCAGCGAGGATGGCCTGGCCGAGTACCTCTTTGATCGCCTCACCTTGGGCGAGTCCAGCAACTGAGCTGCAGAGTGCTGGATCTCTCCAGGGTCCTCCCACCAACTTGTCCAGCTGTGTTGCTCTAATGTGTCATGTGCCTATGTTTAAAAAAAAAAGTTGGCTGTTCAGTGAATGAGGCATGCCTCTACCCTGCATATCTTGGGGAGGAGAGTCTGTAACTGGCATTAAATAAAACTTGGCATTAAGCACTAAAAAAAAATCTGCCAGCTTACAGATTTTGCTTTCTATTAGGGCTGCCAAATGCCCCCGGGGGGCGGAATTCCCCCCGGTTTCGAGCCCCGATTCCCGCTCTATTGTGTAGTGGGTTGCCACATGGAGAAACGACAGACGACGACGTAGTGCATAGCACGCTTTATTGGTACACAACAAGGACAGGGGAACAACGGCCCGGGGGCCAACTATATACATCCCTGGGGACACACCCCTGGTCACCATTGGTGGGTTTGAATCTCCCGCCA
>NW_015172559.1:625243-651457 GCF_001447785.1 Gekko japonicus | reverse complement strand
GCCCCCCGCTCCCGGCCAATTTCAATCTGGCAACCCTACTTTCTATGATGGTACTACAGATAACTTAAAACTTTAAGAAACCATGGCCTAAGTTACTTTAATAGCTAAGGTAATTAGGGGAAACAGAATACCGTGTCTTTTTCTGTTATGTGTGCTCCAGGTGAAGTTCTTGCCAAACAAGAAGGCTTTGGACAGAAGAAGAAGAAGAAGAAGAAGAAGAAGAAGAAGAAGAAGAAGAAGAAGAAGAAGAAGAAGAAGAAGAATTGGCTCACCTACACAGGATCACTATAAAGTACCAAGACAATTCAATATGTACATTATGGACAGCCTGGGCCTCATGTGCCTGTAGCAATATCAGCACCCACAAGAACTTCCTCAGTTCTTCAGATCTTCTGGGTATGCTCTGTCATGAACCAGCTCACTTGAAGTTGTTTGCATACCTCTTCTATGTAGGGTCTTGTGCTTTCTAACTAAACTTTGATCTTCTGGGATTTATTAGGAGATTCCTGTGAACAATCTTGGCATCTAATTCTGAACATGGCCCCGAGTACAGATCAAATCTCTGCATAATGGGATACTACAGATAGGAGGACTTCCCTACCCTCAGCTTTACAGAAAGACCTTATGTCCATGGGTGGCACAGGCTTTCAGGCCAGTTTGTCTTCTGACACTGAATTCTGTCTGCATCTGCAAGTACTCAAGCTGGCATGGCTTGGCAGCAGCATGCGGTTAATCTTGACCTGGATCCCAGTATGGGGTCAGACTGTTGGTGAATGGCTGAAGGTAGCAGCTTATGGGAGGGGGGTTGGGGTGGAACCGCTGAAGAGCTACAAACAGAATTCACACAATTAATACTTGTAAAAACGACATGTGTCAGCGACTTGTGGGGAAGTCTATTGGACCCGAAAAATTTTTCGGTATTTCCAAAAAATCCTGGATACCAATACTGGTACCATGTTTGGATCTGGGATTTTTTTTGGAAATCCTGAATTTTTCTGGGTCCAATAGATCTGAGAAGAAAAATACCAGTAAAAAATAAAGCCATCCTGATCCTTGGGCCTGCTAGGCTTATCCTGCAGCACAGTTTAAACTGTGCTGCAGGAGAAGCTGTCTCCAGGATCTGCATGCCACTGGGAGGTCTCTCCCCACCGCACACAGACCTGGCTGGGATGGCTTCTCCTTCAGTGAGGGTTAACCCATGTTGTAGGAGAAGCTGGCCCCAGGATCTGATGTCCTGTGGCTAGCAGATTGCTCTCTGCAGTGCAGCAACTTCTGGGGCTGACTTCTTGTGCAGTCTTGTTTAAACCAGGCTGCACAAGAAGAAAGACCCAAACCCAGCTGGCGGGAACAGTCTGCTCCTGCCAGCACAGCTGATCCTTGGGCTGTCTTCTGCAGTCCTTTAAATTTTAAAGGGACTGCAGTAGAAGCCCGACAAATAGCTGAGGGGTGGGAGCAATCTCTTCCCACCTCTCCACTATTTTCGGATCTTCCAGTAATTCCCAAATATATCTGGGATTTTCTCAAGATTTTTTCCCCGATTTTCCCAAGAAAACCCAGATACGTTTGGGAAGCCAAAATATACCCCAAAATACAATAAGGTATTTTTCGGGTATATTTTTGGCTCAGGTACATCCAAATGCACACGCCTACTCTCTTCCCTACAAATTAGTCATTTGCTGAACTGGAGATTAGATTCAATGAATTCTGCTGTGTGGTTGATAGACTCATCAGAATAAGCCATTCTATAGGTACAGAGAACATATCACCTAGATCTCAGAAATAATATCTATTTCAATACCGGTTATAGATATCACAGTTTTTTTCTAAATGCTCTTGCTTGAACATTCATCAGATCATCAGCAGCTTGTTCCCCAGGGTATTCTAGCAGGCTCTGTTTTAAACCCCCCAAATTATCAACAGATGACAAGAAGTGAATCTGATTTGCACTAAAGGAATTGGTACTAAATACTCTCATTTTTCTTTATATTACGACTTTGAGTTAGTAATGCCAAAAGTCTACCAGGCTCATCAATTTCATATTTTCATTTCCTTCCTCAAACACTTACAGCTTTAATAAGGTTTCATTTTTATTGCAATGCCACTTATTAGCCATGATCTGAATAACTGTAAGGAGATTTCCCTCCTAATTCCTTCTTTAATTGCCTGCCAGGGTGGGATGAGGGTGGGAGAATGACTGGATGAATCAGAGGATCAGTAATGGTATACAAAAGATTTCCTCTATCTCAGTGGCTCAAATCCAGTCTATATGGGTAACAGTCATGTCATCGTTTGCAATATTATGAACCTGCATGTGCTTTTAAACATGTTAAATGTTTTGTATTGCACTGGGTGAGATGGACATTAAATGTAGTAACACTTGGAGCAGGGCACACCTCCACACCCTCATCCAGAACATTTGTAAAAATATTGAAAAGTACTGGGCCCAGAACTGAGCCCTGTGGTATATATGAAGGTTTCACATGCATTAAGGATAAATAGAATCACCACCACCAGTACAGGAATAAAACCTGTTATGAAAAACCTGAATTAAAGCTTCATTCACTGCAGGAGGACAGAGTTTTATTCTTAAGGTATGTGAAGCCTTAAAAAAAATCTGCTTGCCTTCACAAGCCATAGTCTGTTAAACAGCACATATGAAAGGGATCTTAGAGGGGAATCCTAATCAGGTTAACTTGGAATCCTACTCCAGTCTATTCAGTGGGGCTTAGTCACACTCAAGCAAGTGTTTTTAGGATGGTACTGTTAGTTTTACATGATGGTGACTTTGAAGAGGTGGTTGAAGGCAGAAGGGTACCAGCAACCATTTACCACTTCATTGCCACAGCCACCACTTCTCTTCCTCTGGGTTTGTCAACTGGTAGGCTAACAGAGATTACCATGAGAGCAAATTTGCCCCTGTGGCCTAACACTGCTGATCCTCACAAAGTTAGTTCCTTCTGGCAACTTACAAAAGAGTACAAGTAATAAAATATAAACCTGTGTTCAAGCTTTAAGATAAGAAGTCCCATCTGATTAAATACGGCCCCGGTCACATGGGAGGTTTTGGGCCGGAAGTGGGACGGATCGGGGGCGCAGCAAACGGGCGCGATCTCACCGCAACATCTGGGAATCGGTGCGCACCCGTCCCCGATCCATCCCTATGGCCCAGTGCTGCGAAGCAAAAAAATACCAAGTAAACAGAAGGACTAACCTGAAACGCCGCAGTAAGCGCGGCCGTGGGATCGCCTGCGCATCCGTTGTCAGGAGCATTTGAGGCTCCTGGCCGAACTGCACATGCACATGCATGTGCAGCCGGCTGCCTCTGTCTCCCGTTGGTGGCTTCCTCCCGGCATCTGATCGTGCTGGGGAGCAACTGCGCGGCAGCTCAGGGGATCTGTGTGATCCCGCCGCCACGTGTCTCTTTTGGTGCGGCTCTAAAAAGCCACACTTTGGCCGTGTTTTTTTCTGCCGTGTGGGAGGGACCTACATTAATCAAAGTATGTTCCAAGAGCCTATGCCTGATACAACGTGAAGTTCCTCACTGTTATACAAGAAGTAAGTTGACTTGTCTGTCAACAGAATCATGTGATTTTTATCAATTAAAATTGTTTCCTTCTTTCTCAGTCTCAGTTCTACTACCATCTTGCTCATCATAAACAGAGTTGAAAAGGCTTGTACTGTGCTAATGAAACAAGAACAGGTACATATTTCACCAACAACACATTAATAAGTCATCATTTGCAAACTGGGAACCAGCAGGCAAGGACTTCCGACTTCAAAGTGAGCTCTCAAAATATCCTATCGCATAATAACACACACGAAAAAGAAATACCCACTCTCAGCACCTTATCTTGGAAGTTCACATTGGTTAGACGGTGACCTTTAAAGGATTACCTTAACATGCAGGGAAATCAGTCCCTCTCTGATGTGTTCTGAAATTTGTAATAAAAAATGGCTGTATGACTGACGTTTAAGTTTGGAAGGGGGGGGAAAGAGGAAGAGGAAAAAGAGAAAGGCAGCTTAAATTTTTCCTAACATAAGCTGAAGCTCAGATATAAAGCCATTTGACTTTCAAAGGCCACAACTATGATAGCTGACTGCCAATTTGCCGTTTGCAATGTAACGTTCTTACTCCATAAACTAGGGCAACAGAGAATACAGCTTTCAAGTTCTAAATCATTTTTTCCTCATGAATTCATTTGTTTTGCCAGCATAAAAAAGCATAGATGGGATTCATTCATTCTCTTCTCCACCCCTCAAATGTACAACTATATTGTCGGCAAAAAGGAGCATAAAAGGAAATAATGATTTAAAGGATACATTTAGAAGCAATCACTGACATTCTCTCTTCCCTGTCATGCACAGGTGTGTAGTGCGGGGGCTGATCCACTATACAGGCTGTCTGTCTTTTCACAAAAATAAAGTGTTTCTCATCATAAAGACATCTGTATCCCTCCATCAGTCATTTATGCATTATTTTCCATGCTACATTATTTGAAGAATGGGAAAGAAAGCTATCTTTGTGTATGTGCATGAAACAAAAATGTTTCATTTTCCATTTATTTGGTGGCTTTCCCCCCTTCCTGAGTTGCTTTGTTCCAGTTCTTTTTGTTTATTGTTACTGTATCTAGAGGGCCTTTTCATGAAAAGTGTGCTGAAAAACTACCTTTCCCAAAACTTCCACCCTTCCTCCACTGTAGTTCAAGTTGTCAAATTGTTCTCTTCCCAGTAACACAGAATAGCACCTCAGTGCTTTCTAATGGTCTACAGAAGACAAACAATTGGTCTACAGAAGACATGGTCTATAGAAGACAAAAAAGGAGGTAAAAAAATCAGCAGTGAGCAAAATCAGTACAGTGAGTCTTCCTGAACTGGATTTCTGTAAGGGCCCTTTCCTAAACTAGAAGAAACCAGGCCTTTAAATGTCCAAGGGAAGGGCTGTGGCTCAGTAGCAGAGCACCTGTTTGGCATGCAGGAAGTCCCAGATTGAATCCCCAGAGTCTCCATTTTAAAAAGGATCAGGTAGTAGGTGAAGTAAAAGACCACTACCTGAGACCCCGGAGAGCTGCTCCAAGTCTGAGTAGACAAGAGTGACCTTGGTGGATCAATGGTCTGATTCAGTACAAGGCTGCTTAATACGTTCATGTGCTCCACAATACCATGTTTTCCTAGTGTCCTAGTGTCTATGGTCGATAGGCAGGAGCTGTATTGCTCAAAGGTGCTAGATCGAGCTCAGTTGATCCAGCAAATACTAGCTGACATTAGTCATTCTGTATTGGTGATGGGGCAGCCAGGGTGTTCATGTGTTCTAGCTAAATACATTTCAATTCTTTTATTTGTCATCACATAGTGAATTTTTCTACCCCCACTAGTGAACATGACTGACGTGGGCAGCAGGGAAAGTGACTTCCTGACAGATTCACATGAGGAATTGCACTAGAGAATAAAAATACTTATTGCTGTTGCAAGTGTAAAATCTATGCCTATAGACGTCATTATGGGGCCTCATAAATTCTGTATAGTGTGTTGCTCACCTCTGGTACTTAAAAAAACCCTGTTAAGTAGCATTAACAATCAAATGAAATGAATGATGTGGCTTTCATGCTTCTTACAGGTAATGCCTTCCCATGCCAGGTACAACATGGGGGAAAGCCTGATTCTCTTCATACACAGTGGAGGGGGGGAGGTCAGGCAGAGCAAAAGTCAATGTTAAGTACACATGATCAAGCCACGGATATGTCCTCAATGTTGGTATTCAAGCGATGCTAGAAGATTTCCATTTCCCTTGTTTTGATTCATACATTTTGCCTCAAAATTCCCACATGACAATTTGCATGCACAACTGTGTCTAACTTAGATAGGATTTCAGGATATACAGTAGCTGCCTATAAAATATTCTGCATTACTTTCACAGTCATCCAGGGTGACATTTATTTATGGTATTTCATCGCTGCTCTGAATAACTAGATAGAGCTAGCCTATTTATTTTTGATCGATGAGATATGAACAGAGCTTCTGGGAATCTGTGGTACTTCAGGACCAATTTAGAGTAAGGGTAAGAGGTAACTGTTGCTCATCTACAACAATGAAAGCATGTGGATATAGAGACAGGGCATGTGAAAGAACAGCACTGGAGGACTGTACTATGCTCCATGTTTACTGTCATGTCTCCTGGTGCTGATTCCATCTTCTATCAAACTGTGTTACTATAGAACTGGAAAAAGATACAGGAATAAGCCAGGAAACTAATAAGGTACTTCCCATATTATAAAACTGACCCCTGGATTTTAGTAAATCCACAAGTGTTAGATACAAACACTTTTGCATGCCTCTTGTTTGTCTGGGTGCCATTCCCCTAAAACCTAGGGATGTTATTCAGAATTCTCACTGATTACAGTGCAATTCACTTTCAAGTATGTTCAAAATTCCAGCCTTAGTACTTTACAATTTACTTGCTTGGGTAACATATGCTCCAGGGTCATCAAAAGTAGATTATATGCCATCTGAAGTCCACTTTGTAGAGCATAGGTGCTACTTTTGTTCCAGTGCAGTCAGCAATATTTATCACTCAGCAGCATTTAGGCTGTAGCTACATGTTGGAGATGAATGGCTTGAACTACACTTCCCAGGTGACAGTGCAAGAACACATGTATCCAGTTAATACAAAAAAACCCCCACAAATATAGTCAGCATGCTATAGAACTGTCACACTGTACAAACACACATACAACAAGGCAATGAAGCTCACTAGGCCAGCCTAACCTACCTTTAAGGGGTAGTGGGAGGATAAAATGTGAGGAAACTATATATACTGCTGAATAGGCAAAGTTGGAATACAAGTGAAACAAGCCATGAAGCTCCTCCCACTCCCAACCCTCAGCATGTCCATGACATCCAAGGCAATTGTTTCATAAGTGAATATACTGGGATGTCCGCTTGCAATCCAGATTTTCAGTTTGTGAAACATCTGGGAACAGAAATACATTTCAAAACCTTCTGCAAGTCACTCTGTCCAAAGGATAAAGCAAGATAGAACCATAATAAATAAATATGTTCAATAGGAGGCCCAAGAGAGATACAGATAGGGCAAGAAGCAGAGTGAGAGAAGATCTCTTGACTAGGCTTGCCATTTTCCCCAGGGGGGAGGGGGTTTGCCCCCTTTAGGGGCCCCCAACCCACTGGCCCAGATCCAGCCAGTGGGAGGAACCCTGCCCTCAAAGTGCTGGGATTGGAGTGATGTGCCTGGCACAAAGACGTCGCCTGAAGGTGACATCATCACATCAGGCACGTTGCTGGGGGGATGCTATAGCACTCAGCCTAAAAACTCTATGGTACCATAGAGTTTTTGGCCAAATGCTAGAGTGTCCCCCTGCCGACAAGCCTAACGTAATGACGTCACTTCTGGGTGTCCTCATTGTGGTGCGCACGCATAGCAGGCATGCCAGAAGATCCCAACAAAGAAGCTGCACCCCTCCGCTGGCAGCAGGTGGGGACCTGGCAACCCTACTCTTGACTGGGGCTAAGAAAATCATAGCGTACATTTGCCAGCACAGGGACAGCTGCAGTGGATCTGAAGTAGTTCCCAACCAGGGAAGATTAGAGGATTTTAGATGTGTGGTATTTTTTATTAAAAAATATTTATTATTTAATTTCCTCAACTCACCCAGGACTGGCTGCTTGCTGCTATTAAGCAACAGCCACCCCATGAAAGCTAGTGTGGTGTAGTGGTTACAGTTTCAGACTAGGATCTGGGAGTACCAGGTTTGAATCACCACTTTGCCATGGAAGCCCACTGGGTGACCTTGGCCCAGTTACCCTTTCTTAGCCTAACCTACCTCACAGGGCTGTTCTGAGAACAAAATGGAGGTGAGGAGAAATATGTAAGGCACTTTGGGTCCCCACTGTGGAGAAAGATGGGGTATAAATGAAATAATAACTGTAACTGGAGATGGGGTGGGAGATAAAATTTAGGTTAGTTGGTGGGTGGAAAGGAGAGAAGGAAGCAGGGAAATGGGAAGAAATGGGGATTGTAAGCAGAAGGGACAGAGGAGATAGTGTGGGGAAGGGGGATATAAGTGAAAGTAAGAACCCTTCCCCCACAACTGGGCTGGGCCTGGCACTGTGCAACTGAACCATAATTTTCTTAGATACTGGCTGCCAGGGGGAGGAAAGGAAGGAAACTGAAGACAGGAGAGCCAATAAAATGTAGGTTGGGTGATGGGTAGGAAGGAGAGAAGGAAGCAAGTAGGGCAGAGGTTATGGGGGCTTTCAGGGAAGGAAAAGAGGAAATTGTGGGGAAGGAAAACTGAGACCCCCCCCCAAGTCCTTGTTGGTCTCTGACTTGTACATATGCATACCCATCCCACAGATTGAAAAATCCCTGTCACGCTCGCACCCTTTACTTCAGCATAACTGCTTCAGCTACATCACAGAAACCACACAATGCATCATAAAGAGTTTGTCTTTAAGAAAGAGACTGGTAACAGGAGTCATCAAACTAAAGTCAGATTTTGTATGGAACACCAAGCAGGAACAGATAAACTAGAGTCCAAATTATACAATATAACTTCTCACTACATCATGTAATATAGCTTCAAACATAAATCAATAGATCATGTTTTAGGTATAACTGTAAATAGGAAGTTTAAACTACAGATAGAATGAAGTCTGGTTAGAATTCCAGTGTCACAGAGTAATTAGAAGAAGAAGAAGAGATTGGATTTATACCCCGCCCTTCACTACCCAAGGAAGTCTCAGAGCAGCTTACAAACTCCTTTCCCTTCCCCTCCCCACAAGAAGAAGAGGAAGAAGAAGAAGAAGAGGAGGAGATTGGATTTATACCACACCCTTCACTACCCAAAGGAGTCTCAGAGCGGCTTACAAACTCCTTACCCTCCCCCTCCCCACAACAGACACCCTGTGAGGTAGGTGGGGCTGAGAGAGCTCTGACAGAAACTGCTCTTTTTCAAGAACAGCTGTGCCAGAACTATGGCTTGCCCAAGGTCATCCAGCAGGTGCAAGTTGAGGAGTGGGGAATCAAACTCGGTTCTCCCAGATTAGAGTCCGTGCACTTAACCACTACACTAAACTGGCATTAGAGCATTTTAACTAGTCTTGGACAGTCTTGATTTAGCCACACACACAGACACACACCCCCGGGTGCTCTTGTAAAAATATTTCTGTTTGAGTCAGGTCTGCATCAAGCAGCTATGACAGTAAAACATGTCTGATTTCCCACCATATTCCTAATATGTTCACTCTGTGTGCCCGCCCCTTGGGCTCCTTACTACCGGAGCTCCGCTCCTGTGTGCTCCCGCAGTTGGGGTCTAATGTTGTTTTTGTCAAAATCTGGTATCAAAAAGCAAAGTACAAGAGCTGGCAACTAGGGATGTGCATTTGGTCCAGACGAACTGGAAAAACCCCCAAATAATGCCTATTCGGAAAGCCGAAAGCAAAATCAGATTCTCTAATTTGATTCGGCTGGCTGAACAGGGATTCCCTGAATGGATACTATATATTTGGCATTCATTTGGGGAATCCCTTTGCTGGACAGATGTTTAAACTTAAAACACTTTCCCTTGCTTCTGGGGCTTGTGCCACCCATGCAGCGCGACTCCCTGGCCAAGGAAAAGTATCTAAAGTTTAAATCCTTCTCTTGGCTGGGGAGTCATGCTGCAGAAGTGGCAGGAGCCCCAGAAGCAAAGGAAAGTGTTACATTAACACTTTCCCTTGCCTGCTTTAGCGGGTGGGCTGGGGAAGACACAGGGAAGCATTTAACATGCCTCCCTGCTCTCTCCCAGCCTTCCCCAGCCCATCCACCAAAGTGGGCGGGCTGGGGAAAGTGTGGGGAGGCATTTAACATGCCCCCCTGCTCAAACCAGGCTTTCCTCAGCCCATCCGCCAAAGTGGGTGGCCTGGGAAAGGCACAGGGAGGCATTTAACATGCCTCCTTGCTCTCTCCTGGCCTCCCCCAACCCATCCAACTAAGCGGGCAGGCTGGGGAAGGTGTGGGGAGGCATTTAGAGATGCCTCCCCGAACTTGCCTCCATTCTCTAGGCAGCCCACTTCTTCAGGCCAGTTAAGAGACGGTAGAAAAGATGGGGAGGCATTTACCACCCTGTAGTCCTGCGAGAAGCAACAGGCTCCCATCATTGAAGGGAAGGAAAATTGCCTTTCCTTTAATGAAAGAAGCATGCTGCCTCTGTGGTGCGACTCCAACAAGGGGGGGGGGAATTTAAACTTTAACCCCACTCAGTCTCTGGAGTTGCGCTGCAGAGGCAGCATGCCCCTTTCATTGAAGGGAAGTTGCTTTCCCTTCAATGATCGTAGCCTGCTGCCCCAGCAGGAGGGGCAGGGTTATTATACCCTATGGCGACAAATAAATTCAGCAGTACCAATAATTCCTGGGAATTCGGGAATATCAGCAAATACCAATATTTTTCAGGTTTGGTATATCAGAACCCCCCAAAATACCGATTTTTTTTGGTGCACTCCCCTATTGGCAACAACTCAAATAAATAGATTTGGCAACTACCTGCAAGTGTGTGAAAGTTTCCAGAGAAATCTTTGGCCCTCTCTTTAAATTCCTCTTGTTTTGTCTGTGGTGCAGCTCACAAATTCACTGCAAGCAATTATAGCTGAAAGTAGTATTTAATTAAAACACACCTTTAATTAGATATTTTTAAAATCGGAATGAGAATATGGAAATTTCACTAAAGAATAGATGGTATAATCCTGTAGCAAAGGCATATGACAACAGAGAGAGAGAGAGAGAGAGAGAAGGAGAGAGAGAGAGAGAGAGAGAGAGAGAGAGAGAGGAGACGTATCAATCAATATGAAGCATCTCAGAGAATGCACTGCGGTAAGACTAAGAAAAGTGAAAAATGTTAACTTATGTAGAACTATATATACAGGAAGAAACTGCCAAAAATCCATAAACTCAATCCCATAGAAAGGATAAAATTCTAACTTTGTCAATATCTGCTTACAACAGCCTCCTGATGTATTGTGTTTTGGAAACCATTCCCCATAATGAACAGAAATAAGAAGTCAGTTGTTAAAATATACTGCTGCTACAGAATGCTCTACAAAATAATGCATCTTGAAATGAGCCTTAGTGAAAGAGTTTGCCATGTCTATTTACATTTTAAATAGCTTATTCAGTAGCTGTCAAAGCAGAACCAACTATTATAAATTAATGTGATATTACAAGAAAGCATCCATGTCCATTCTAACAACACTTAAAAGAAAGATTTAGTTAAACCCAATAAGCAGGATTGCATGCAGGTTATCAATCAAGAGGTGCTCCAGTATATCTGTCTGTGCTTTTTAGATATTGAAATACTGTGCTTTATAATTAGGTGGGGGTTTGGGAGGGAAGCAACATTCTTATCTAACAAGATTTCAGTGGCTTTGTCTGGAAATATTTCCAGCATCTGTCCATAACAGCTTCATCCCTCTTTTTACAAATTTCAGTCTCATAACATAGCTGTTAACTGCACCTATCTTTGCCTCCCAAACACATTGTCTCATGCACAAAAATATAAAAGATACAAAAATAGGAGACAGACAAAGCTACTTTGAAAAGAAACCTATGTACACAGGTGCCATTCTACTTTATTGTTAGCTGCAATGGGGAAAAAAATATCCAAGCCAAGAGAGTATTAATTGAACTGACATTTCTCATTTAGAGACCTCTTGTTGGAACAGGCTGTATATAGAAATGGGACAGTAAACGCTTAGAAGCTAAAATACTGGAAGGATTATGTTGCCCAGTGGAGTTGGAAAACAATACCTTTCCTTTCTCAAAAGAAATGTCAGCCCCTCAATTAACAAACAACAACAGGGAAAAATATTTCAAGCCTCATAGCTTCATTCCATCAAGGTCTATATTCAGTGAGAAAACCATACATTAAAATAAAACAAACAGCAAAGCTCACTCACTCCATTCTCCATGTTTATAAAGTGAGCCACGGTGAGAAAGAGTCAATAAGGAATCATGAATAGTCAATATATCCCTCCAGTGGTAGACTTGTCCCCCCCCCCCATCAAAGGTTTACAATAAGAGAGCCTCTGGTTAACATTCCCTATTGCTGAGACAGTCCACTTCTTTCCTCCCTCTTGAGACATGTCCCTATCAGTAGTATACTATTTTGTATGTAGAATATTCCCTTGGTGTTAAATGAAAACACAAATTGTGGCAACTGTGCAGTTATTGGTTTCTTTGTTTTCTCTCAACATGAGCCAGTAGGTGAGTAGAACAATGCATCAGTGGTGAAGAAATTAAACTTATGAAACCTGAGTGTTCAGTATGTTTATTTTTCATAATTATATTATTAAAGATACCTATTGTGTTGTGTTAGCAGAATGCTGTATTGATTTGGATTAAGTGTAATCAGTTATTAAGGTTTCTACCCACATTCACAGTGCACATACACACAGCTTCATGGGAGCCACTTCCCTGTGGTTGCCAGTACCTCATGCAACATTCATTCATTAATCACATTTATACCCCGCCCTCCCCGCAATGCAGGCTCAGGGTGGACATGCAACTATAGCAACAACTTGGGCAGACCTGATAACTGTATCTGATTAGTACCCTCCCAGTGGACCAGCGCCACATAGTCTTAATATTTACATACAACCACATAGGATAATATCACAGGGAAGAGATTCCCACACAACTTAGTGTGGAGGTGATGGGGCTCAAGACTCTGTATGTAAGAAGGAACATGTTAGAGCCTACTAAGGTTCAGAAGCTCTCAAAGACCCCCTGTATATTTTTTTTTAAAGATTTTATTAATGGTAATTCAAAAATATCTTACAAACATGAAGGATTTTTTGTTTTTCAACCGTTAATGCTTTAAGCAATATCCGTAAATTTAACAATAAAGAATCATTTAACAAGTTGCACAGTCTCCTTACAAAAGCCAAGAAAAAGAGTATTTAAAAATGAAGAGAATCATGTATGTATATCGTGTGTGAGATAGCCAATTTGAAGCCAAGACAGTGTCTAGAAGTGAAGCCAACCCTGATATGCAGGGTTTGAAGGTAGAAGGTCATGTTCAGTCATATACTGTATAAAGGTGTACCAAGTTCCTACAAACTTGGAATGTGCGTTTTTGGGACTACGTTGATTTTCTCCGAAGGTGTTCGCAATCCTGTCCATTATATAGTGATTCCAGCTTTTTTCTCTCCACATTGCAATAGAAGGTATATTCGGAGATTTCCATAGCGCTGCAATTGATAGTCTGGCTGTGGCCAGAAGCGTAGAAGTAAGATTAGATATTCTATGTTGTGGAGCGGATTCTTCAACTGATTGGAGAAGAAGTATAGCCGGCAAAGACCCCCTGTATGCCTCTCTACAAGGTCAGTTTACACCTATTGTAAAAGGCTCCAACAGCAGTTTCCAAACCAGCCAGATGGACAGAAATCCCAGCCCTTTCATTCGTTCACATGTTTAAGCCAACTGCATACACTGTCCTATTTATGTGTATATGTTTCTACTGATGAAGCCTTTTTAGTGTATTTTTGCATTTTTGTGTGTCTCTGTGTTTGTGTGCCTGTGCCCGTGCCTGAAAGTCATGGTGACTCCTTTGGTGACTCCTACTGGGGCACGGAAGACATTCAGAGAAGTCTCTGGCCTCCCAGCCCTGGTATTCTCTGGAGGTCTCCCATCCAAATACTTGCCAGGGTCGGCCCTGCTTAGCTTCCGAGTCTGATGAGATTGGGCTTACCTGGGTTATTCAGGTCAGGGCCATAAATGTTGCCTTTTGTCAGCTGTTTTGCTTATGCAGAGCCTTGCATGTTTAGTGAGGCTCCAAAAACAAATGGATCAGATTTATGTGCTTAAGTGTTCCACAATACTTTGGCTCCCCGTGGAAGCCAGCAAGTATTTCTTTGTCTCCATTTTGTAACTGTTATACTGTGTTGCTAAATCCTTTGAGAGACCCTTATCTCATTTTGCTACAGAAGCTCATGGGTCAGTATGGCCTCAGCTAGTCAAAACTTCTGCATCCACCTATCAGCCTTTAACGCATTGAAGAATTGTACTTGCTCTTTGTAGAGCAGTGCCTGAAGCATCCCTGTTCACAACCTTTACAGGCTGTCACAATCATTGTGTTTGTACTGAGCTAAAAGCGATTTCACTCATCCTTGCTCCCAGAATTCTAATTAGTAACATCCCACATTGTTTAGTGGATACTGTGGCTCTCAACAGTCACTGAAAATGTAAATTAACATATTATTGACAGTACTGAACTAATGTTATTTTATTCTGTTCTTTCTTATTAATGCTTGGAATCATCCATAAATAATCTTTTAGCTATTCAACTGTCCACTGCCTGGCAAACAGTACAGTGCAAAGAAAAGAAATCAACAGTGGGAAAAAAGGAATTATCATGTATATCTTTACAACAAGATTCTGGTTTGGGGCCTATTGCTCTTCATGTGTATCCTTCCACTGGGTATTTATGAGGGGAAAAGTAAGATCAGACTCTTCCCAGGGATGCAGGGAAATGGGTGCTGGTAGGTGACTCAGGTAAATCTGAATGCTCTTTACATTTGTGTGTGGCAACCCAGATTTTAAACTGAATTCAGTATTAATAAAATGTGAACAAATCCATCCCACAAGTTTATATTATTTGCCATGACAAAGTCCATTTTAAAAAGGGATATCTTTAAATAGATCCATTTCTTGGCTCAATACAGGTACCTGTTCTTTTTTCAAAGGGGGGGATTAAAAAACTGTATGGGGTAAGGGATGGGTATTGATCAAGGGACCAGCACAGTGAGAAAGAGGTAACTCCTCTTTCCCCCCACAGCCCAGTGTATGTCAGGGTCCCTACCAGGGTTCCCTCTAAGCTGAGTTAGTGTGAGCTAGCTCACAGTTTTTTAGCCTCTGGCTCACACATTTTTGTCTTAGCTCAGGAAGGATGGCTCCAGAGCAAACTAATTTATGCAGCAGCCGAATCACTTGCTCACTACTTTAATGCCAGTAGCTCACAAAGTAGAATTTTTGCTCACAAGACTCCACAGCTTAGAGGGAGCATTGGTCCCTACAGTTACTTTTTAAGACCAAACAAAATGTGCACTGTACAGATCATATTACAGAAATGAGAATTGCAATATGCCAATTCTTGTTTTCTGAGAAATATTTTGGAAAGCCACAAAATCCCCAAGGAGCATTCAACTTTTTACAATATACATTACTTCATATTTTGACATTTACTGCAGATTTAAAAACATACTGAGTATAATTTTCAGGGATCTTTTTAATCAGCTAAGTACACTTGGTTGTCTTTCATTTTTATAGCTTTCATTGCTCACTCTTACAAACTGAACACTGAGAGCAATAAAAATGGAATACAGCCATTAATGGAATTGATTTCTTTTTGCTGAATTTCTCTTCTCATATTAGTTTAGTTCCTTAATATCTTCTTTGATGTCTCAGGCCTTCCTATCAAATATGCAGCTGAATGTTAATGAACAGGGCTGAAAGATTAAATAAGTGCATCATTTGCTTTTGCCAGACCAAACATTAGCACTTTATTTGCTTGTTTATAGTCATCAAAAAAGTACATGCAAACAAATGGAAATGAACCCTAATTTGAAATAATATTTCTAATTTCTAGAGAAATGTTCTCTCTAAATTCTTACAGTATGATCTTGGCAGACTTAAGAACTATTTATGTTTATCAGAATGACAATAATATGCTGGATTGTCTTACCCCTAAGAAAAGAACTTAAAGTTACAATCACTGAAATAGCACATAAGAAAAAGCAGTGCAAGTATTAAACAATCATTTAGGAACATACATTCAGCCTCTAAGGAGATAGGAGAAAATAGGTAGGTAAGCAGTTGCCATCAGAGTGTCCGAGTAACTACAGTACTTTGTGGTGGAAGAAAGTAAATTGTCAGAGAAACCTGAGGGCCAATTCACAAAAGATACACACACGGCAAATTTATTTCACCTCAATTCAGACTCCTTTTGTGCTTGCGGTCCACTAGCACTCAGCAGCTCTTGTTACCATATGAAATTCAGCAACATATTGCTGCTTAGCTTTATGCAATTATATGGTAAGTTATTGTTGTCACTGTGCCCCAAGAAAGTAAGGTGGAATCAAGAATACATTTCCATTGCTTCCAAAAGTGTTATCTAGCAGATGCCTGGTCTGTTTGACCAACAAAGGGGGGGGGAAGGGGGGAGAAATTTTAGGGTGGCAGACCTAACCAAATCTACTGTTTTCCGTTCACTAAAATATTTATTTCCAATTTACTGTGATTTAGTAGATTAAAATTAAGGGGGACTGAATTAAAATGACACCTTCTCCAGGGACTCAGTGGACTGCCTTGGACAAACCACTTCTCGCCTCGACTCCATCTGGAAGAACAGCAACAGCCCTTCCTACAACTTTCTTGTGAGGCTGAAAAAAAGAACATTCTATACAATGTGCAATTGGGAAATGCCAGAGTTCAGGGGCTTCTGAACCCCAGAACCAAGTTAGAACTTGGTTAAAGAATTAAAGGCTCAGAGGTCAAAGCTGATGTGGATGATTTCCAGCTATAAAAAGGAAGCCTGAGAGGGTTTTTAAACTTCTAGTTAAACTGAACATTAGTTTGTTTTTTTGTGGTCTGTCTGCATTAATTACCTGGACAACTGGTGAACTATCCTGGATCATGAGATAAGTAATGTAATTCATCTAAGCGGATCTCTTTCCTCATGAAGTGACTGGGGAGTGGGCTAGAGTTTAAACCGATGGTACTCATTCTGCAACTCGTGGAGAGCCATATCACAATTACCATCCATCACAAGAGCCACATGACTAATATAGGCCCTGTGCACCCCACCACCAAACATACACATGCAATAATATGATATCACTATTCATACTAAGTATAGAACTATAACCTTTTAAAATTACCAGATTATTTCTAAGCATGTAGAGTTGTCTCTCCCCACTGTGAACCCTGGTGCTTCTGGAATGAGGGGAAAGGCTTCCCATCTGCCCTCTTGCTGTCTTGTCAGCATGAGGCACAGCAGCTCAGGCAACAGAGGGAGAACGCCAAAGCTCCAAAGGACAGCAAACTGGCCACACAAAAAAAGGAGTATAACCAGCACACACCCCAACTTGCTCTCTTTCCAGGTGGTGTCCATGATGGTGGTGGTGGTTTTAGTCTCTTTTCTCAGTAGGCAACTTGCCCTCCTCCCAGCAGCTAAGATGAAAGTGTGGAGGCTGCAGACAAGCATGGGGGTTGTTTGAGAGAGGATGGGTCTTTTACTTCCATCCCTCACACCTTACCCATCATTTGGTCCTTTCAGTGGTAGCTGTTTGAAGGTGAAAACAACCTACCAATCACAAGCCCTGCAGGGTAATGACATTGTTCACTTTTTGGAACATGGGATGGGTACCACA
The DNA here is from genome assembly GCF_001447785.1 of Gekko japonicus. NCBI lineage: Eukaryota > Metazoa > Chordata > Lepidosauria > Squamata > Gekkonidae > Gekko > Gekko japonicus. The sequence continues at coordinate 634,042 of NW_015172559.1, read as the reverse complement.
TTGGGGATCAGTGCCCAGAAGAGCCACAGATGGCATGTCAAAAAGCCACATGTGGCTCTTAGGCCACCAAGTGAGTATCACAGGCTTAAGCGAATTAATGTTTAGCCTGGAATGCTTAGGAGGAACTACTTGCTTGAAGCAACATGCAAAGGTAGGCAGGAGGAAAGCAAAAAAACAGAAGTCATCATAAATTACAAAACTTTGCTTAAACTCTTTCTTCACTCACACACATGAAAAAGATCCTGCTTTGAGTGGATATGGCCAGATGCTGTGCATAACAGCCTTTTCCAAGAAGATGGTGCATCTAAACCTTTAACCTTCTTGTCAAAAACCATAAGAATATTCTCCTTTAAATTTGGACCTTTTGATCCACAAAAATTGTGTGGCTTGTCTTGCATCCACTGGTATTCTGTAAAGAAACTAGTACACTGTGAAATACTTGGAGGAGTGGAGTGCAGTGTAATATAATTAAAGCTTTTGCAGACTTATTATTAAGAAAACACTTGTAAAATTAAAACCCAATGTTTGAACTCTACTAGTTTTGGCCCCTCTCTCTGCAGTGGTATATTTATTTATTTAAAACATTTGTAAGTTGTCTTTCTTGGTCATGGAGCTCAAGATGGCTTACAACATAGACAAAATAAATCAAATACCTATCATCATAAAACATAAAAACCAAACTTTAAAATCAGAATTCAGGACTGCTAGTGTACTTAACCAAATGCAGTCCTAAATAAAACTGTCTTCTACTCCCTCCTAATGATTGAAAGTGAGGAGCCGAGACACACTCTCCTGAGGAGATTGTTCCATAACTGTGGCACTGCCACTGAGAAGGCTGTCTCTCATGTGCCCAGCAAACAAACTTCTGTATTGATGGGGCAATAAGGAAGGCCTCTCCCTGTGATCTTAATTCCCAGGCAGGACAATACGGGAGAAGACAGTCCTTCAGACACCCCAGTCCCAAGCCACGTAGGGTTTCAAAGGTCAAAAACAACACTTTGAATTGGCCTTGGGAGCAGATTGGTAGCCAGTATAATTGCTGTAGGGGCCATTGTACTGAGAGGTTAAGACACTGAGCTGCAGACCTGGGTCACATGCTCTGCATAGCTGGCCCTGACCAGCAGTCTAGCCACAGCATTCTGTACTAGCTGAAGCTTCTGAACACTCTTCAAGTAAAAATCATAAGGAAAAAAAAAATTGCATATCTGATAAAAATGAAAGAAATGTCGTTGTCTTTGAGCACTGTTACTCTCACAGACACCGGAGGTATGAATGTTTGGCAGTATCTTGGCAAAACACAGTACCTGGCAGACAAAATGCAGGATAATCCACACAAATAGATGCCTAAGACATTCCTAAGGAAACCTTTACCTATAATTGCTGTAGTATCTGGGTCACATGCTCTGCATAGCTGGCCCTGACCAGCAGTCTAACCACAGCATTCTGTACTAGCTGAAGCTTCTGAACACTCTTCAAGTAAAAATCATAAGGAAAAAAAAAATTGCATATCTGATAAAAATGAAAGAAATGTCGTTGTCTTTGAGCACTGTTACTCTCACAGACACCGGAGGTATGAATGTTTGGCAGTATCTTGGCAAAACACAGTACCTGGCAGACAAAATGCAGGATAATCCACACAAATAGATGCCTAAGACATTCCTAAGACACTGTCAGTTATCCAGCTTGTTAAGTATCTGCCCCACACCTCATAAAATGACTACACTACTAAAGTTCCCTTGCTCGAAAGCCAGTCGAATCCGACTCTAGGGTTGCGGTGCTCATCTCCGTTTCAAAGCCGAAGAGCCAGCGCTGTCCGAAGACATTTCTGTGGTCATGTGGCCGGCATGACTAAACACCAAGGCGCATGGAACGCTGTTACCTTCCCACTGAAGTGGTACCTATTTATCTACTTGCAATTTCTTGCTACTATTCAGACCATAAAGAAAACCAAGATGAGCCCCAAGATCTACTCTATGTTTTCAATAACTTTAAATATTCTAAAGGTTATTTTTCCTCATGGAAGAAAACACTTTGTCCTTATGACTGACATTTTCATCAGCTCCAGCAGAGAATCTCTGTTCTGAAAAGAGGAAAGCATTTGGGGGGTGGGAGTGGAGAGCACGAATCAATCCCAGTACATTCTCTAATATCCAGAAGCTCCTACCTTATGGCATATTCAATCACCCAGAAAATTGAGAGACTGCATTTAGTTTACATTTGTATGCAGATATTAGCATAAATCCACTCTGGCTAAAATAATCGCCTTTTAGCTGGCTAAAAGTGTTATTTGAGAAATTGTCATTTGAGCTAAAAATATACTTGCTAGCCTATGCACAAGGTTGACAGCATTATAGTCTCTACAATTACAAATCTCTCTGCAACTTGCAAGCAATCAAACTGATGTCACAATGAAGGCTTATTTGTTGGTAGGTTATTTTTTACTTGCCTCATCACATCTTCAGTGGCATCCCTTTATGTTCTTCTGCACTGCAATATGCAAACATGATGCAACTTTGAATGTAACCCCCCCCCCCCGAAATAGGCTATCATTTCACGTTCAGTGTTCTCAGATTCAAACCTTTCCTTTCAGACAGTCAGACGATTTGGTTCAGTAGCCAAGAAAAATGATATATTTTTTTTCGTTGGTGTTGTTTCGGAATGCAGATGCATCTAATCACTACATATCAATACAGAACATCTATTGTAGAGAAACATTAATATAGCAGGCAGCCCCTTCTGCTTCTGCTGTAATGTTTGGCTGCATATCTTCATTGATGCCCTGAAGGAAGAATGGGGCTGTTTCTACAAAATTTAGAAAAATGTCTAAAGAAGCAGATTCAGCCCCCCTTAGGAAATATAAAAATAAAGGACATAATTCAGTCCAAGTGAGACACATTTATTTCAACTGGAGAAATTTAAACACACACTTAAGAACGTTAGACACCCCTGGATGAATTAGATGGTTTGTCTTATTCAGTGGTTTGTCTTTAACAGCAGCCAGATAACTCCATACAGGGCTCTTTTTGTAGAAAAAGCCCAGCAAGAACTCATTAGCATAATAGGCCACACCCAACAGCAGGAACTCATTAGCATATTGGGCCACACCCCTGATATATCGCACAGCTCATTAGCACATTAGGCCGCACCCACATGTTACCAGAAGTGTGGTTATCTAGCCACACCCACCTTTTGCTTGTTATTCTGTTTACCTTGTTTGTTGTCAAAACCCAGGGTCTTTTTTTGTAGCAGGTACTCCTTTGCATGTTAGGCCACACACCCCTAATGTAGCCAATCCTAATGAGTTTCTGCTGTTGGGTGTGGCCTATTATGCTCATGAGTTCCTGCTGGGTGTGGCCAACTTGGGAGCCAGCCGGAAGTCCGTTCCTGTGCGTTCCTGCCTAAAAATAGCCCTGACTCCATATGATACAGAAGCAGGTCATGAAGTCAACAGCCATCTCTACTTTGTCCCCAACAGCTGCTCTTCAAGAAGTATACTTTCCTCTGAATATGTAGGTTCTAATTAGCTAGTGTAGGCAATATGATGGCTTAACTTTTCCACAGGTCAATAAGACCTCAAAATGCTTATTTTGTCTCGATTGTGCCATAGAACAATCCCAAATGGTTTGCCCTGCTGCTATTTGCCTCTGCTTAACAATACTCTCCTCTTTCTGCTCCTATTAAAAAAAGGAATCGATCAAGATCATTAGGAATTTGAATCTGTCTTCATTAATTGTCTCCATGTACTGCTGCACTCTGGGCGTGACAGTCTAGCATTTCAGCACCAAATTTAGAACATTTCACTTTAGATAGTCATGCACGGAGAAACAAGGTTGTTTCCTGTTCCTATTTCCCAATGTAGCAACAAGTGCATTCCAATAAAACTACAGCAGCAAATGTGCCCTCGCCTTTGACAAAAGGACAAGCCTTTGGGGAAGCCGATTTAAGGCAGGACATTAAGTAAACTGATGCTGTCATTAGTGCAAATGTCAAGTTCATTACAGCAGATGTTTCAGCTGAAGATCGCTACACATTAAAATCACAGAGCAAATGTGCAGTGCATCCACCATTTTATTTAATGTCTGCTTCAATGCCCCAAAGAGTCAATCAGAATCATCTCCTCATGTAATTACCACATTGTTATGTAACAAAGCAAGTTATTTGGTTGAAACATTCATAACAAGACCCAGTTCCAGGCTACTGCTGATCATTTTTATCAGCGCTTGAAATGTAAAAATGCTTATGAACTACATAATACAATTTATTGCTAATGCAGTTAAAAACCACAGAACAGTAACAACCTTCCATTGTGCTATCCACACGGCAACAGGAGATCCCCCTCCCCGAGGCTAGCTGCTACTAACTGAAGCAAAGTCTAAAGTCACTTCAATCTTTTTTTCTATGTCTAGCATTTTTATATCTGATGTAAGCGGCATTCTTCATGGATACAAATAATAATTAATACACTAAGGTTCTGGTCACACACTTGAGATAATGTGCGGGGGAAGCGAGGCTATTTAACCTGGAGGAAATCGACCCGCAGTTGTGCGATCACACAGTTCTTTGAAGCTGTGGGCATAGCCCGCCACTGCGTGATCAGACACCATCGTTGGTGAGTTGGGATTTTTTTCCCCTGTTTGTTTTCGATTCGCTTAAACAGAGGATCAATTAATCGCATTCTCCACACTGAGGGCTTCCTACGGCAGTATGCAATGATGCGCATACTGAGAAGAGGGGGGAAACAACGGCACGGAGTCGGGATGGCCTGATCAGACCATCCCGACGCCATGAGAGTGCGCTGGAGCGATCACACAGGGGAAAGTCTGTCTGTGGCCCGTAGCAACCCATTTGATACTGGACTTTTCCGGGTATTTTTTAACTCCACTTCTTCGGCGGAGCGAGACAGGTTGCCGACAGATGCAGGATGCTTGCCAGATGTTCCCGTGTGATCACGCCCTTAAAATCCACCCAGCATTCGTGCCTATTGCACGGCTAATTCTGCATGTGATTGGGACCTAAGTACAGCAAATTAACCCAAGAAAGAGAAAAACTGAGTCTATCACAAGTTTCTAAAACCTGAAAGCCCCTATCCACAACACTGCTAGAAGCTTATTCACAGACCAATTGCCATCTGCAGTCCATTATTTTTATGGCTCTACCTGTGCAAGAGGGCTGCTTTCAAAATACAAATTATAGAAGAACACGACAAAGTAACCAGTACTGGTTCACAGATTCATGGACATTTTTATTGAGCATTCATTGATATGTTTTCTTTAGGGATTTTCACTTGGCTCTCAACTATTTTAAAGGGGGGAAAACACAACCACCACCCTAAACAGAGAGTAAGAATATTTCCCCAAAAGAAAAAGAAAACAAAAAACTGAAAGAGTGGTTGCTCTCTACACTAGGATAATAGCATTTTTATATTAATTACCCCCAAACACACACATATTCAGAGACATGGTTGCAGTGGAATATAATTTTTAAAATGTCACCTGACAGGCAACCTTAGAGCCAATCAGAATGCAAGCAGCTCTGTGCCTACCCTTCCTATAAATGATCTAAGGGGCAGAAAAGGCTACCCCTCCCCCCAAAATAATAAGACTCAGGTATGCATGGGGCACATTGCCAAATGCTACAAGAAATGGGAAAAGAAAACAGAGCAAGCTGCTGCATTTTTTTTTTAAAGGTACCGGTCCTTTTTGCCTAACAACTTCCAGTTGCTACGGCCCGTGTCTCAGGCAGGGTACAATCCTAAAACAACTTCCCTGGGAGAAAGGCTTACTGAAGAGGCCCAAGTAGGATTTGTAAACAGTCCTGTTTAAGATTAGGCTTAGACCGGCTCTCTCAAACAGAGTTTAGAATGAAAACAGAATATACCTAAAACAAAGCAGATGACACCTGATCAGAATTATGACAAACCAGCAGGACTGGTGAAATCTAGACATTTTTAGATCAATGTAAATGCTAAATTTAATATAGTTTTATTCTATAAATGTAACAATTTGTTGTTTAAAAGATAAAAAGTATCTCCTTTGAGTTCAGTATTTTAACACCAGGTCATAATACATATATTAAAATACTGGATTGTGAAAACAGGGCTGAAATATGAGAAATGCAGACAGGCCTCCCATTCTCCTTAAAATCCCATTATTCCCATGATGTGTCCATATATGTGAAAAGTGGGGTGAGGGGCAGTGTTCCTTCTAAGCTGAGTTAGCTCACAGTTTTTTAGCCTCCGGCTCACACATTTTTGTCTTAGCTCAGGAAGGATGGCTCCAGAGCAAACTAATTTATGCAGTAGCCAAATCGCTCGGTCACAACTTTAATGCCAGTAGCTCACAAAGTAGAAGTTTTGCTCACAAGACTCTACAGCTTAGGAGGAGCACTGGTGAGGGGAGAACTTAGATCTCCTGAGCTCTGCTGGAATTCTCTGCACGGAAGCACGGTGCTGGAGGAGAAAATGTATCGAGTCCTATGGGGGGGGGGAACAAGCCATGTAACAAACCTGATTTGTCCACAAATTTATAAAGAAATAAAGCAAAGCTGCGGCAGAAAAGGGTGTGGGACCTGCCAGAGTGGTATACGATTTTAGAGACAGAAAGCCGAAGTAAAGGCAGAAGGACTTGGAAAATGGCCTTTTGAAACGAAAAATAAAAAGATGATCAGAGACTTCTCTCATAACAACTAACAAAATAACATATAAGAAGCGAACTGTTATAAGCAAGAACTCAACAAGTATATTGTGATAATAAAACTAATTATACTAACATATTTACTAACAGTGGAAAGATCTCCTACTCTTGGGGTTTTAGTTTAGTGTGGTTTGCTTTTCTTTCTCCTTAGTTGTAGTCCCTCCCCTATATTTCTTTGTAGTTTGTAGTATTTGCAAAGTAAAAAATATCCCTACGGGGATTTTTTTAAAAAAGAAAAGAAATAAAGAAAAGCTGATATTTCACTCCTGAAGAAAGTTTTAAACTGAACAACCAGCACTGGCTCAGCATGTCTAACCAAACATCACTGATGAAAACAAAACAGATTAGCTGCATTTTTTCCGGCTGGACAACAGCTCCAGCAAGTGCCCCTTTGTAGCAGCATGAATACATACTTCTTATGAAAGAAATACTCCCCACTGTTTACTCCCACTGAGATGACTACAAAGAATGAAGACTTTTTTGCCTAATAGAGATGGACTCATTTCCAGACTTCCCTATACCACTGAAAATCATTTTAATCTCTTGGAGAAAAGATGCTTCCTGTTACCTTATTCATTGCTTCTGCACGAATCTCTTCTTTCCTGATTAACCAATGTGCCTTACAACCAATTTCTTTTTAGCAAATATTTCTACATGAACCATTCAGAGAAGGGGAAAATGCACTCTATAATAAGATGGGACTAATTTCTGGTAATTGAAACATTTTTTCTATGCATAACAAAGATGGTTCACTAGGAAATAACTGGAATAATTACTGCCCTGAAATGTTTATTTCTGCTCCGTTCGATCAACCACGGCCACATTTATATCTGGAGAATGGAATAATACAATTTATTTAGAATATGTGTATTACACCTTTTCTGCCTTCAGATTGTTCAAGACAGCTCACAAAAGACTACTCAACCGCATCCACAAGTATAAAAAAAACTAAATTCCAGCATACTACTTAATCCACCCTAAAAAGCCAAGACCTCACTCTATACGTTGCATACTAATTTTCCAGACACCTTCGCAAAGCCATTACAGAAAAGCCCTACAAAAATAACATTGGCTAAACCTCTTTGCTCTTTCAAAATGTCAACAATGAATGATGCCTCCTCAGACTCCCTGGCAGACTATTCCACAGCAGCGGCCCTGCACTTAAGAAGGCATGGGCTGGGATACAGGAGTATCACATCCTCCCAATGGCGTATGGGAACACCAAGAGCTAATCAGAAAAAACATAACTTGATTTTTTTTAAAAAAAAAAAATCCAGATGGATCACCAGGAACTTGTCCATCAAACTGATGTGATTTATTTTATTTTTTAATTTTATTTACACTATTTATAGTCCATCTTTCTCAAAGGGAATCCTGGCATATTACCTACACATAGTCAGTAAGTATGATCAACGAAATGGGACATTCTTCTAATTGTGGGTTGTTTATATAAATGGCTACTCCTCGTTTTTTGTTTAGAGCTGAAGCAAGATATATTTTACCTATGTTTTTATTATTTAAAATATGTATATGTTTCTTCTTTATGTGAGTTTTTTGTAGGCATAAAATATCTATGTTTTGCTTTTTAAGCTGGTTGAAAGCTTTTGTATGTCTTGTGGGAGAGTTCAGTCTATTAATATTTACTTATACTATTTTTAATTTATCCATTTTGTCCCAATGTTGATGCTATGGCTGTTTCTTCTTCTGAGCTCTTAGGTGAACTTTGCTTTGGGTTGCTTGAAGATTTGCCTTCAGTTCTTTGATGTAGATCCTCCGCTTGCATTTCAGCCAATAGCTTGGCTTGTTTTCTGTTTCGACTACTTTCCTTCCTTTTAGTGAGTATACCTCTATTGTGAATGGTATTTTCCAGTGGCATTTTATTTATTTCTCTTGTAAAATCCATCTCAGAAAGTCAAAATCTGCACACCAGCATGTAGGAGAGGGTGCGACGGGTCGTGACCCCTCCCCAGAGCCTTGGTAAAAGGCTCCTAGCCAGAGGGCTTTTGAGGGGCGACCTCTTTGCCGGCGTGATGCTGGAGAATTAAGGTGCTCCTCCGCCCCAAAGGCCCTGCCGCTGAGTGACCGCATGGTACTAGTGCTGCTGACC
>NW_015172559.1:616923-624262 GCF_001447785.1 Gekko japonicus | reverse complement strand
TGATGTATTGATCTCCTACTCTTGGGGTTTTAGTTATTAGTGGGTTTCTTTTCTTTCTCCTTAGAGGTAGTTTCCCTTCCTATACTTTCAGTTGTAGTTTGTAGTGTTGTGAAAAAAACAATAAAAAACTCCCCTTAGGGGGATGCAAAAAAAAAAAGTTAGCGTGCTTTGAAGGATATGCTACTTTGATTAGGATGCTGCTGTACAAAAGTCAAACCACATCTAGAAGCAGCAGGGCAAATCATCTGCTGTGATGTGACCAGGAAGAGTGTCATACATGTATAATACTCACATTTCAAATCTATGACAACACCAAATAATTAAAAATTTTTTTTAAAATGAACGTTCTTTTGTTGGTGGTCTTTGTTTGCTTATCAAGTAAATTGATGAAGATTTGCCCTAATGGATTTCATAATTGGCCATAATAGATTTCAGAAAAATGCCTCCAAAGACTACAGAAATAATACTCTGTGGGATATATTAAGACAAAGAGACAGTTCAGCTCATGCTTTATCTGAGACACTGTAAAACAGAAAAAGTGAAGTGAACAGTCAAGCTAATAACTGGTAGAAAATATAATTAATTTGAAAACAATAGATCATAGACTGATAATGAGAAACAGAAATATAATGAGCAATTTAGATATAATTTTGTATATTCCATTGAATTGTGGAGCAATTGCCTATGAGTTCATTAGTTCACAGAAAAGTGGGTCAATTGTATAACTAATTATACATCCTGAGATCATGAGATTCAGGGCAATTTGTATGGCTGAGTATGCACCAACAAGATTTCAGCAATGTTGCCTTTGCATTTTACACTTACATATTCTTATTATCAACTATAATGTCCACCAGTTTTTAGTATGAAGTTCATTATTTAATGTAACATGGTGCGTTTAGAAAACGTAGGAGAAGAGAATGTAGAAGGAAGAGGAACACATTGAGTTCCTTTAAGAACTGCACCCTGAGAGAAGCAAAGTCCCTGCTGTGCATGGTTTTGACATCCAAAAATTAAATGTTCAAGGGAGATATTTCTCTGCAAGCCAACAGGAGAATGTTGGTGATCTACAACAAAAGTCCTCACTTTGCTCAGTTAATGAAATATTGCACCACAAGAGGGTTCACTTTTAGGTCTATTCAGAACATAAGTGTGTGTGTGTGTGTGTGTGTGTGTGTGTGTGTGTATCTCCCAATGGTTGCTTCCTTTGCCTTGAAATTATACAAATACATTAAAATTTTAAATGCTTAAAAACCTTTAATATTCATGCTGTGGAAAATACATGGCTCTTCCTTCTTTTCCTTTTTATATCCTTACTCTTTCTCTTTCCCCTAAACTTTCTTCCCCATGGCAATAAAATATTTTGTATTTTTAATGTTTCCAATGGAGCATTGCCAGCTTTGCCACATATCATATTTCAAGAGTGCTTTTAATTAAATTAAGCCTTCATGAGGAAAGATATATTTTAAATGGCTCAGTAAAATTCTTCAAAATATTAGTAAAATCAAAGAAAATTTTGGACTTCTAAAAACCCTGATGACAATCATGGGGGGATGTAGAATAAGTGGCTGAAAAATCCACAATTAAGGCATGTTTAAGGTCTTAATGCACAAGGGCTGCAATGCCAAGGATACTTTCCTGGGAGTAACCTCCAGTGAATAATAGTGGAGTCACTTCCAAATAAGACATGGGTAAAGATTTCTCTCAGCACCTCAGATAAAAAGAAAATTGCTAAATTCTGCTGCTGCCAAGAGTTTCCTATAATACTATCAGCTAAGACTGAGTGTATGGTTTTTATATAAACATAGAAAGATCCACCCAAAATTAAAATATTTTGAAGTCCTGTTGATTTAACTGGAGATTTCAGAATATGTATGTAATTTTCCCATTGAACTCAACGGGACCAACGTGCATGTTCAATCCATTTGTTCATGTACATGTTCAATGTACATGTTCAATGTACATGTTCAATGTACATGTTCAATGTACATGTACATGTTCAATCCATTTTTTCACTTTTATCTGAACACTATTATTTATTTATTAATTAAATTTATGAATTGCCCCCATCCCTACTATCATAGGGCTCTGGGCGATGTACATAGTATTAAAACAATTACCAGATAAAACAATACATCAGATAAAACATCAGATAAAACAATACATCATCTTAAATTACATTAAAAGACAGATGGCAAATAATAATATTTATAATTAGTTATTCCCAAATTACGGACTGCTGGCTGTTTCACAGATAGAGGGGAAGAGGTCGAAACGAGGATGGAAAACTGAGGAGGGTGCCAGCTGATTTTTTAAAAAATGTTGCTGTCCTCAATCAAAAGCCTGGCGGAACATCTTCGCCTTGCTAGCCCTGTGGAATTGCATAAAGTCCCGCAGGGCCCTGATGAGAGTTCCACCAGGTTCGGGCCAGGACTGAAAAGGCCCTGGTGCTGGCTGAGGACAGCCGAACATCACAGAGTTTGTTCGTAGAATAACTCTATTATTTTAAAAACTGTAAATTCCTCAAAATGCACACAAATACTCCTTCCCAATTAACTTCACTTCTGAACTGTTAAAATGCTTCTCAATAGCACTAGAGCCACAGAGAGTAACAAGATACACTTAGAAGCCAGGGATGCCATTTGCCCACTTATAACAAAGGAGAGTATCATGTAAAGAAAATGAACCAAAATTAAGAAACAACTGTGAAACAATAACTATGAAATACTGACAACTATATTAACATCAATCAATATAACAGAAAGACCATAAATACAGTTCAAAGTAAACACTTCTAGTAAGTTCAATACAGAGACTCTAAATAAGATGCAGAAGGATGAAGTTTGCTTTCAGGGACACTCCTGTTCAGTCAATTGGAGAAAATTGCCCTTGTGCCTATAAGAAACTGTGAATTAATACTTGAGAGATGTGGCGAGAAATGGACTTGAGGGACAAAATTCTGTTCCATCTTTGATAAAGTGATGATAGAAACGAACTCAGAGGCTGGCAGGCTCTGTTATCCGGAACAGGAGTGTCCCTGAAAGCAAACATTTGTCCTTCTGTGAAAAGATAAAAATTGCTGTTTATCACATCTCCACTTATAATTGGAAAAGTCTCCTTTGGAATTCTACATATTGAATTAATTTTAAGGCGGGACAGAGCACTTTAAGGACTGGTGAATTTGAATTACCATTGCACTTTGATTAAACTGGGACTGAACTGACTATTGTACTTTTTAAAGAGTCTCTCTATTTAACCTACTAGGAGTGTTTACTTTGTATTTATGGCCTTTCTGTGATATTGATTGATGTTAATATAGTTATCGATATTTCAGAGTTATCGTTTCACAGTTGTTTCTTAATTTTGGTTCATTTGCAAGATGCTTCCCACTGGTTGTTGGGCCCTTCGTGACACCTTAATTCAAAAATCTATATATAGCCAGGGCCATTCAGAAGGGGGGCCCAGGATGTTTATGTACCTTGGGTAAAAAAGCCTCAAATTTAAACACTTGTTAATTTTTTAATTTTTATTTTTTGCATTTAGTAAAGTTTTGCAACTTATTTTTATGTGCACCCCTATTGGACCCAAATGTGCTAAACTCTTTCATCTTAGAGCTGAAAATGTAAGCCTGTTATCATTTTTATTGTAGCTAGGGGCCTCACAAAACTGGAAGTGGCCTAAGCCTCTCTGGACCTAGCTTCAACATAATTCTACTAAACCAATGCTGCTATTTTACTCAAGGGTAATCCTCTGATGGTGTTAAGGGGGGGGCTGGGGCTGGGCCAGAGGCATTGCTTTGCTAGGAGCAAGGGTGGCTCCCGGGGGAGGCTGAGCAGCTTCCTGAAAATTTCGGCGGGGGCTGAAGCCCCTCCGCCCCCACGAAGATTACGCCTATGATTTTACTCATATGAAATCCTCTGATGGTGTTAACATACTGCAGGTGTATGAGGGGCACTACACAAGTAAGAAGGCTTGACAGCACAAAGGACTTAGTAGGGGAGTCCAAAATGTCTTGACAGAGAGAACCAGCTCTCTCACACTGCAGTTAGCACAGGAAGTCAAAATTCCTGTTGTAGTGTAAACTCTGGCAGCTTTCAGAGTAAGAGCCTTCTGGTGCTGAGGGAAAGAAGGGGCAAAGAGCTACTGCACAACTGCCATCTCTAGACTTTTTGCACTGAAAGGTTCTAGGGCAGCTGGGTCCAAAGATACTCGTGACTAGGTTCACATGTCCATGGGAGTTTTGGTCTTGGGTTCTGTTTCTGTTTACAGTGGACTCAGACCAGGGGTTACCTCCATGCTGGCAAAGCCCCTCCCGTTCCTCCTTGGCCACAGAACAAGTCTCTTTACACACCAAGGTACTGACTTCCCTGGCCCCTCATTGCACTTCTGTACTGTCCCCTCAAGGTTACAGTCTCTCTCCATTCTCAGTACTGGTTTGTCCCCAGGGCCTGTCTTCACTGTCCTTCCTTGTAGCTCTCTGGAGGCCTTCGCCACTGGCACTTTAAGTACCTCTGTTCTCCTAAGGACTTCCCCTCTAATTTCTCTAGAGTCTCTTCTTCCAGCCCACTGGTGCCTTCACTAGGACTGGTACATCTCCCAAGTCCTATCCATTCTGTAGTCAGTCAGTTAAGAGTTTATTCAGTATAAAACCAGCACAAATCAATTACAATCAGTTATTCGGTATAGCCTTCTAGATTATTTCTAAGATTGTTCTACACGTGTAACATGTATTTTTTGAGCTATTGCTAAGAATTTAGCACAGTTTATTATGAGATGTGGGGCAGGATCAAATAATAGTTTCCTACTTATCTCCTTATTTGGATATCTCCTCAGGATAGGATGGATAATCTTTACTCTGATGGTTTCATAGAATACACAATGGAGTAAAATATGTTCAATTGCTTCAACTTTCCCTGAACCATATGGGCATAATCGCTCTGACAAAGGTACCTTTTTATATCGGCCTTCTAACACCGCCGAAGGATACATCTTGCCAGGGAGTATGCCCTGCGGTGAGAGGGGATCTCTAATAGCGATAAATACCTTGTGAGAGTAACTATATATTTTGTTTCCTTTGAGGCCAAGAATGTCGATACTTTAGCAATTTCACTTTGCCTTTTGGTGTAATAGATTCTTTGTTTTACAATGGCCCTAGCTTGTTCTTGTGGCATTATCTGAAGTGACTCTCAGGAGAAACCAAGCAGCTGTATCTTATGGTGTACTGCCCTAAGCCAATTGGAACAACAGGTGTCTTTGAGAATTAGAGCAGTGATATCAGATGGACTATGACATAACCTTAGCCAAACACTTATGGAGGCCAAAGTTATTGTAGCCTCCAGTCTGATCAGCCCAGTTTCTAGACATAAACTGGCATTGGAAGCACTAGTTGAAAACTGAAAGATCGATCTTAGGAATTTAGACTCTATCTTTTCCAGGGGTGCAAAACTTGGGGAGGGTGGGCCCAGCATGGTGCTGTATAGCAGTTGTGGTATTGTTTTAGCTGCATATAATTTAAGCCCAACTGGTATAAGTGTCCCCCTTTTGTTGACATAAATTTGATAATGCTATTTGTGGTCTTTCGTCCCATATTTGCCACATATTCATGATAAACATTCCTTGCCCCTGTAGACTGGAACATAACCCCTAAATATTTAAAGGATGAAACCTGCTCTAGGCTGTGGCCCTTTATGCTCCACATCTCTAGTTTAGGCCTCTTTCGAAAGGACATCACTTTGGTCTTCTGATAATTAATTTCTAGTAAGTTAGTATCACAGTAAGTACCAAGTTGTTTCAGTGCCCTTTTAAAGCCTACTGGTGTTCTGGATAAAAGGACCATGTCGTCAGCATACAATAAAGCTGTAATACAACAATTTGCCAAAATAGGGGGATGTGTATCAACTGTTTCGAGGCTTCCGATCAAATCATTTATGTATAGGGCAAAGAGATGGGGGTATCTCTTCTGTACTGTAGGGTGGGAGGTAGACTCATCCCACATCTCCCAACTCTGCAGTCCCACCTCTGCCTTTGCCAGTTCTGAGCAAACTGGTCTGTGGCTCCTGTGTGTCACAGATGCTCACTCCATCAGCTCCACATTTTGCTCCCAGCCCTCTTGTTTCACCCTCATCTCTGCCAGTCCAAGATCCTTCCAATCCTCCACATTTGGTGTCTTTGCCTCAGGGCTCTCCTTCCTGCTATGGGCTGTGATGGTGGCCATTTGTCTCCAGCCCCCACCTCCAGTTTCCCTCCCACCACTTTCTTCTTCCCTCCCACCACTTTCTCACTCAAGGCAGCTTCCTCCTCCCTTCCTGATCTCCCTGTTGGTTTTTTAAAGACCCCGCTCAGATCGAGGGTTACCAGCCCCCCCCCCACTCCACTGGCAGGGATGAGAAGCAGGGTTGCCCAGTCCAGGTTGGGGAGATCCTAGAGATTCTGGGGTAGAGCCTAGAGAGAACAGGGACCTCAGTGTGGTACAGTGCCACAGTGTTCAGCCTCCAAAGCATCCATTTTCTTCAGAGGAACTGATCTCTGTAGCCTGGAGATAAGCTGTAATTTCAGGGGATCCCCAAGTCCCGCCTGGAGGCTGGCATTCTTAGTCAGATCCCTCCCTATCCCTGGCTGTGGCACACCACTTCTGGCTTGGTTGTTTGTGTATCCAACTGAGCCACAAGAAGCCTCCGTATGCCAGCTGAGCCCCATAGGACTGCCACTTTGGCCACAGGTTCCTTGAACAGCAGCTGCCAATCTCTCTCACATCAAGCTACTGTTGAAACAGCACAGCTTCAAAACCAGGTTGTGATCTGCTATACAACAGAAAAAGTTTTTAAAATGCCAACAGGCATTCCCAAGCCCTTCACAGTACCTAACTTAGCTTTTGGAATCCCGATCTCAGCATTTTCCCAGTTCATTCTTAAGCTTTTACATTAAAGTGAGGGCAGAAGATGTCCAGCCGCACAGATGTACTTGCATAGCCAGCACATGGAAAACTGGACAGCAAGGTCAGCTGAGATATCTGTGCCATTTTGGATCCCTTCACTTTGTGGCAATGAAGAAACAGAGAAGCAGAATGCGGAAGCCTTCCCAAGATTTACTCACTAACAACAACAAAGCAGACTGGTTTACAAAATAAAATATCTTCGGCAAAGTCATTCATTATGTTAATTTCAACTCATAGCAGATGCTCACACTGCCTCCTACTGTTCAGATCCTGCAGTTTTCACATCAAAAAGTGAGCTATTGAATTAGCACACATGGATTCAGTCAGACCCTATTTATGTCACTTACATTAAAACAAAAACGAAGGCAAATCAGCTTAGGCAATTGCTATCTAGCACATAAATTG
>NW_015172559.1:591578-616852 GCF_001447785.1 Gekko japonicus | reverse complement strand
TTTCCCTTAGCATGATCTAGGGTCGCTAGCTAACCTGGAGGTGGGACTGGAGATCCTGCAGAATTTCATCTGATCTCCAGACCATGGAGAGTAACTCCCTTGAAGGAAATGGCAGCTTCAGAGGGTGGATTCTATAGCATCACATTTCACAGAAGTCCCCCTTCTCCCCAAACTCCACCCTCCCCAAGCACCATCCCAAATCTCCAGCCATTTCCCAAGCCAGAGTTAGCAACCCTAGCATGACCTCGACATCTTCCTTTAAAGTCAGAAAAACACTGTGTAAAAGGGAATTTCATAATTGCTTTAAGTTTTCTATGTTGCACATTTAAGTTGGGAAAGGAAATGGAGAGGACAGCCCTACAACCCACTGCAACTGAAAAATCCCCCCAAAAAAATGTTGATGGAAAAGGGTATATTTATTCTTAAAAAGCAAAGATACAACCCCCCCCCCGCATTTAAATAAATACAATCAAATATATACAAATACTAATTATGTTAGAGGCAAAGGACCAAATAGCTGGGATGCTATTTGTTTACCAATGTTTTTATTGAATTGCTTTTTAAGTACAGATGCTTATTTAAATTGAACATGTTGTTGATTTTTAGAATGTTCTCACAAATCCTCCCAGTTTCCTAAAAGCTGCTAAAAGCTGCAAGGTTTTTCATGCAGTCAAGACAGGACAGAAATAGAGATTTCTAGACATAATTAATACTAATTAACTTGTCCCTAGAAGTCTACTGTCCTGATCTGGATGGCCCAGGCTAGTTTGATCTTGGAAGCTAAGCATGGTCAGCTCTAGTTAGTACACAGATGGGAGACCACCTAGGAAGTCCAGGGTTGCTATACAGAGGTAGGCAATGGCAAAGCACCTCTGCTTCTCTCTTGCCATGAAAACCCTAACAGGTCACCACAAGTCAGCTGTGACATGAGGACACTTTCCACCACCAGAACTGCACTGATTTGAGCCTTGACACCATTTTGATATAGCCAAGGCCTTAAGATGATTGCGCACGTTATGTGCATGTGAACATATGCAATAAACATGTAGAAGTTATCCCGTTTTTACAAAGGATCCAGATGTCTTTTAGCAAAGCAGTAACGCTATTGTGGGATTAATTTCCCAGCAGTCAAAGCACAATATTAAATCTTAGGGGAAATGTAATTTTTCTAACTCAGTAAGCAAGCCCATTGCAACTAGGGTTGCCAGGTGCCTTCCTCCTGCCGGCGAAGGGAATGTGGAGGGTGTTCTGGGGTGGACGGTGACATTGGCTATGCGCAGGGCTCTACTGGTAGCAGGAGCTCCTTTGCATATTAGGCCACACACCCCTAGTGTAGCCAATCCTCCAAGAGCTTACAGAGCTCTTCTTACCGGGGCTACTGTAAGCTCTTGGAGGATTGGCTACACTAGGGGTGTGTGGCCTAATATGCAAAGGAGCTCCTGCTACCAGTAGAGCCCTGGCTACGCGCTGACATCACTTCCGGAAGTGACTCCATCATGTCAAGGCAACACTCTACTTTTTGAGCAAAACTCTATGGTAAAAACAGCTACAAACCATAGAGCTTTGCCCAAAACAGAGCTTTCCAGAAGTGACGTCAGCGTGTCACTGAGTTCGCATAGGGATGTCTGTTTGGGGGCAGTGTTTCCCTCGCCAGCCAGTTGGCTGGTGGCAGGCCAAAGCTGACAAAGGCAGGGGATCCCCCACCCCAACCAGGAACTTGGCAAGTCTAATTGCAAGTTAGAGTGCTGTCTGGAGTGCAATTGTTCAAATGTAGGGGAATAACTCAGTGGTGTCAAACTCATTTGTTACAAGGGCCAGTTCTGACATAAATGCCACTTTGTTGGGCCGGGCCATGTGTGCCACAATGCTAGGTACCGGAGATATAAACTGTGTAAAGAGCAGCAGCTGGTAAGCTCTGAGGTGATGTATCCTCACTGCAATGCCCCATGGGCTGGGAGGGGGGTTCAAAGGAAAACCCATATGGGTGGACTAGAGAGCCAGAAGTGCAGCACTGGGCAGACGCTCCCATGCTGCTTGACTGCTGCAAATGAGGTTGTAACACCATGCTGAAGCCATAACTGTAGTGGCTCTGCCCACTTCCCCCCCCCCCAACAGTCTCCTGTTCTATCCCTTCGCACTAGTTGCTCATGGGCCACATGAGAGCCCTGGATGGGCCAGTTCTGGCCCACGGGCCTTATGTTTGACACCCCTGGAATAACTATTCTCTTTCCTCCTTAAGCTGTTTTGTAACTTTTTAAAAGCTTCAAAAATAATAAAAAAGCAAACCCCCACTTTTTTGTGAACATTATTTTAAAAAATCCTTTCCCTTTTCTGATACAGGAGATCATTCAGTCATGTGATTGTACCCCAAATTCAATCATAATTCAATCTGATCATGGTCTCCTATTGATTAGAGATCCTGACTGCAATTTGTAGTCAGACTCTATTTATCAGCAGCCACTAGTTATTGTGGGAGTTCCATAGTTGTTTTGGACCACAATTAGTGTGTGTGTTAAGTGCTGTCAAGTTGCTTCCAATTCATGGCGACCTTATGAATGAATGAATGTCCTCCAAAATATTCTATGTTGTTTTGGACCACAATTAGTGTGTGTGTTAAGTGCTGTCAAGTTGCTTCCAATTCATGGCAACCTTTTGAATGAATGAATGTCCTCCAAAATATCCTATCATTAACAGCTTTACTCAGGACTTGCAAAATGAGGGCTGTGGATTCCTTTATAGAGTCAATTCATCTCATGCATCTTCCTCTTTTCCTGCTACCTTCAACTTTTCCTAGCATTATTGTCTTTCCCGGTGAGTCTGGGCTTCTCATTATGTGACCAAAGTACAATAGCCTCGATTTTGTCATTTTAGCTTCCATCGAGAGTTCAGGCTTGATTTGATCTAGAACCCATTTATTTATCTTTTTGGTGGTTCATGGTATCCATAAAACTCTCCTGCACCACATTTCAAATGAATCAACTTTCTTCCTGTTAGCTTTTTTACATTGTCCAACTTTCACACATACATAGTAATGGGTAATATTACAGCATGAACTATCTTGAACTTGGTCTCCAGCAATACTTCTTTATGCTTAAAAATCCATTCTAGCTCCTTCTAGCTCAATCTCCTGATTTCTTGGTTGCAGTCTCCCTTTTGGTTGACAGTGGAGCCAAGGAATATAAAATCTTAAACAATTTCTATTTCTTCATAATCAGCCTTAAAGTTGTATAATTCCTCAGTAGTCATTACTTTTGCCTTCTTGATGTTCAGCTGTAGTCTGGTTTTAGTACTTTCTGCTTTAACCTTCAGCAGTAGCAATTTCAGGTCTTCACTATTTTCTGCCAGTAATGTGATGTCATCTGCATGTCTCAAACTGCTAACGTTCCTTCCACCAATTTTCACTCCACCTTCTTCTAAATTTAATCCAGTTTTCCTTATGATATGTTCTTCATATAGACAGAAGAGACAGAGAGATAAAATACATCTTGCCTGACACCTCTGTCAATTGGAAGCCATTCTGTTTCTTCATATTCTGTCCTAACATTAGCCTCTTGCCCAGAGTACAGGTTGCATATCAAAACAATCAGATGCTGTGGCACACCCATTTCTTTTTTTAAAAATGATAGCTTTTCATAATCCACACAGTTAAAAGCTTTTCTGTAATCTATAAAACACAAGCTGATTTTCTTCTAAAATTCTCTTGTATGCTGTAGTAAATTCGGGGGACTTTCACCAATTTTAATATCCTCATTTTTTTTCTGAGGGGAAAAATCACAAAAATATGATTCTTTCTAATAGATATTGGGTGCGTTCAGACGGGGGCTTTATATCGGTTAGGGTGCCAGTTCCAACCATTGTACTCACCGGCGTTCAGACGGGGCACATCTGCCTCCTGTCCCTAACCGGTGTAAAGCCCTTTACACCATTGCACTCTGCCACCAGGTCCCAAGTGGTGGTATACTGAGTGCAACGGTTGTAAACGGTGTACCCCGGCGTCTGATCGGTCTCCACCGTTCCACAGCCATTTCCGTCGGAAGCCTGAGGCTTCCGGCTTTCCCCCGCCATTTAAAAAACAAACAAACTAGGCGATATGCATTCGGGCGAAGCTTCGCCCTGAGCGTTTGTTAAAAAAAAAAAGCCCTTAGTTTAACTTCCCAGATGAGTCCGGGACTTAAGGGAGGCCAGGTTGGGCTTTAAACTTTAAAGGTAAGTCCTTACCTTTAAAGTTTAAATGTAATGGGGGGGGTTGAGCATGCGCAAAGATCGCCATTCTCTGAATGGCTGCCTATGCGCATGCTCAAACTGTGCTTAAAAAAAAAAACGCCGACGCCCGCAGCGTGTGAGCGGGTGTACACCGGAGGGATCCGCAAAATGGAGGTAAGTCTGATCGCGTTTCTGCCGGCATAAACTGCACCAGTTCCAACCGGTGCAGTTTATGCCGGCAGAAAGCCCCCGTCTGAACGCACCCACTGAGTGGTCTGCTGTTGTCATCACCTTCCCTTCCACGCTAGCTCTCTGATCTTCCATTCATCCATCTCCATTTACCCACACAGTGGTAACATTAACATAATACAGATATGTGAACTGGATACGGGGCCACCCTGCAATGACAGGATGTTACGAAGATGACAAGATGCACCAGCAAATGAAGTGCCTGAGGTCAAAGGGATGATTTTGAACTTCTCAGCCTGAAAAGTCCTCTCTCAATGTCACTTCCACCTTGTGCAAACTAAACACATGGTATTTTCCCACCATTTTCTGCTTCCTTTAATCAATTTTTCCTATAAAAATGTAGGTGTTTCTCAATAAAATATATAAAACATACACAATTTGAATGTCATTTGTGTGTCAATACTGTAAGTGTTTTTATAGATGGGGTTGGATCCGAAGAACTGCAAGTGGATCACTTATGGCACAGACCCATTCTATCATCTACAGAGTCCCACACTACCAAAAAAGGTGCCCATGAGAGTCGGGGACCTCAGGAACACTTTGTGCAGCAGCCTGAGTGGAAAATCCACAGCAAAATGCAGCTCCTCCCTTGCATCAGAAATGCCTTCTCTGTGTGTAAGGGCATCGTAGGAGCCAACCTATAATGTCTAGCTGCTTAGCTTTAATCACAAGTGTTATTGCTGCCAATCTAGGGTGTAGCTGTAGTTAAAGAAAGAAGGGTGAGTCTTTGGCAAAAGAGAGGAGGATCTGGGAGACGAAATGAGAGACACATTATTACAGCCCACTCTGCATCTCTTAACCACAGTTAAGTGTTGCATCTGTCCTGGCTCAAGTTGAAGCTGAAAGGCAGACAAAACAGAAATGTGCCCAACTTGGTTGAAAGTAAGGCAGAAAATGTAGAACCAGCTTATTCCAGAGTGCACTAGGGTTGCCAATCTCCAGAAGGGGCCTGGAGATCTCCTGCTTTTACAGCTGATCTCCAACTGACAGAGATCAGCTCCCCTGGAGAAAATGACTGATTTGAAGGGTGGACTCTATGGCATTGTACCATGCCGAGGCCCCTCCCCTCCCCAAACCCCACCCTCTCCTGGATCCACCCCCAAAGCCTTGAAGTATTTTCCAACCCAGAGCTGGCAACCCTAGAGAACATGTACAACTCAGACTGGTTTTACTTGATCTGAATGAAAAGAAAAATTATATATATTTCCAGTGCTGTTCACAGAAAGCTTTATGATACATTTGAAGACATTATTTCCTGCTGTTGTTGTTCAGTTGCACAGTCAAGTCCAACTCTTTGTGACCCCATGGACCACATCACGCCAGGCCCTCCTGTCTTTCGCTGTCCTCCGGAGTTTGCTTAATTTCATGTTTGTTGCATCGATAACACTGTTTAACCATCTCATCCTTTGCCGTCCCCTTCTTCTTTTACTTTCAATCTTTCCCAGCATCAGGGTTTTCTCCAATTAGTGCTCCCTTCTCATTTGGTGGCCAAAGTATTTGAGCTTCAGCTTCAGTATCTGGCCTTCCAGAGAACAGTCAGGGTTGATTTCTTTTAGGATTGACTGATTTGATCTCCTTGCAGTCCGAGGGACTCTCAAGAGTCTTCTCCAGCGCCATATTCAAACGCATGTATTCTTTGGCACTCGGCCTTCCTTATGGTCCAACTCTCACAGCCATATATTACTATTGGGAATACCATTGCTTTGACCATATGGACTTTTGTTGGCAGGG
The DNA here is from genome assembly GCF_001447785.1 of Gekko japonicus. NCBI lineage: Eukaryota > Metazoa > Chordata > Lepidosauria > Squamata > Gekkonidae > Gekko > Gekko japonicus. The sequence goes on along the minus strand of NW_015172559.1, from coordinate 610,669 downwards.
TGATGTCTCTACTTTTTACTATGCTGTCAAGGTTTGCCATAGCTTTCCTCCCAAAGAGCAGGCATATTTTAATTTCATGGAGGACTTTAAAATATATTCAGGTTTAGGGTTAAATATTAAAAAATCAGAAATAATGTTTAGTTAGATAGATTTAAAAGAACAAAAAGAAGTAGCAAAAATAACAGGTATGAAATTAGGAACTAAGAGGTTGAAATACTTGGGTGTTATGTTAACAAAAATATTAAAAACTTGGTGGGGATAAATTATAAAATAGCATGGCGAAAGATACCAAAAAAATTAAACCAATGGAATAAAAAATATTTGAGTATACTGGGGAAGGGCAGTTAAAATGTTTATAATACCTAAGATGATATATTTGTTTCAGGTACTCCCAGAGTGGATATCCAGAAAACAGTTAATAGCATTGGATCAGGAAACTGAAAACTGGGCGTTTGGGAAGAAGAAAGCCAGATTAGCAAGAAAAGTGATATACTCCCCAAAGGAGGAGTTAGGTTGAGGTATGCCACAATTGGAAAGGTATTATGAAGCTTTTCAAATAAGAATGATGATGGGAATAGATGGTAAAAGTCTAGAGAGATGGGTGAGATGGGAGGATACTTTAAATGGGGGAGCAGGTAGATTTAGAATATTTACACGGAAGATAAAAAATGAAATTGAAAATACAATAGGCCCAAGACAGACAATATTAAGGATTTGGGGAAAGAACCAAACTGTTTGGATACCAATGCCGTTAAATGGGTGCCACTTGCATCTTTAAGTCAAGAATTTAAAAATTTTGAGATAACCTTTTGGAAGGAGTTAAAGAGAAAAGGTTTCTTTAGGCTGAAAGATATGTATAACTCTCAAGGAAAATTGATCCGGATACAAGAAGTATTAGAGAAAGTGACAGGACAATACTGGTTAATGGTCATGGGATTATATAGTGTTTTGAGACAAAAGCCCATTTCTGAAGCTGTAAATGAGGATAACCCCTTTGAAAATCTGTATAGTTCTAAAGATTACAACAAGAAGGGTATTGCAAGGAAAGTGTATAGTCTATTGAACAAAGATAAGGATTTTATTATTAGGACAATACAATCTAAATGGGAGAAAGAGGCGAACCTATCAGCACAGGAGGTAAATAGACTAATGAAGGGAATACTGGAAATAAAAATGGAAAAATTTAAAGAACTGGAAATGAAATTAATCTTGAAATGGTATAGGATACCTGCTCAATTATTGTATATGATTAAGGGAATGAAATCAGAGTGTTGGCACTGTAAAAGAATAAGGGGACATTATGCACATCTTTGATGGGAATGCTCTAAGGTAAGGGAATTTTGGCAACTGATCCTGGAAAAGTTTGATAATTTATATAACGTTAAAATTGAGCTGAATGAGAAAGTGTTATTCTTGTGAATTCTGGGAAATAATAAAGTAGATAAACCCAAAAAGGATTTATTTAAAGCTATGATTTTAGCGACACATGTGGTAATAGCATATGGATGAAAAGATGCCTTAAAATGGACTTGGGAACGATGGAACCGGTACTTATATGAATGGATTCAGTCAGATATTTTATTGACAATAAAAAGAGATAAGACATGGGAAGACAAGTCGTTGGAGATAAGGAAGAAATGATTTGGGTATATAAGATAGGTAAGAGAGGGGGGGCAATAATGATGTATTGAAAAAACTCCATAGGGTGTGCTCATGATTACAGATATAATAATAAGGTTCTTCTGCTGGTCGTTCGTGAAGGGGGGGAGGGAATAATAAAGGGGGAAATCAATGTATTTGATGTTTGGTTATGTAAACTTGATGAAAGGGATAGTGAATGAATATGAAATATAAAACATCAATACAAATTTTAAAAAATTAAAATTAAAAATATATATAATTTCATGGCTGCAGTCACCATCTGCCGTGATCTTGGATCCCAGGAACGTGAATTCTGTCACTGCTTCCATGACTTGCCCTTCTATTTGCCAAGGAGTGATGGGGTCAGATGCCATGATCTTAGTTTTTTTTATGTTGCGTTTCAAGCCCACTTTTGCACTCTCCTCTTTCATCCTTAGCAAGAGGCTCTTGAGGTCCTCTTCGCTTTCTGCCATTAGAGTGGTATCGTCTGCATATCTGAGGTTGTTGATGTTTCTTCCAGCAATCTTAATTCCGGCTTGTGATTCATCCAGGCCAGCATTTTGCATGATGTACTCTGCATATAAATTAAATAAACAGGGTGACAATATACATCCTTGTCGTACTCCTTTTTCTATGCTAAACCAATCAGTTGTTCCATATCCGGTTCTGTCACTTCTTGACCCTTATACAGGTTTCTCAGGAGACATAAGAGGTGGTCTGGTACTCCCATCTCCTTAAGGACTTGTCAATAAAGGTAACTGGACTGGGAAGGCTTGTCATAGTTTGTTGTGATCCACAGTCAAAGGCTTTAGTGTAGTCAGTGAAGCAGTGAAGCAGAAGTAGATGTTTTTCTGGTACTCCCTTGCTTTCTCCAAATTGGCAATTTGATCTCTACTTCCTCTACCTCTTCAAAACCCAGGGTCATGTGAGTGAGGGAGAGCTGACAGAACTGGCCCCTCTGAAGCTGTGGAAGAAGATAGTTGGCAGCTGCCACCCACATCAGCATTTCTCGCATCTGGCCCAGATGAAGGGGAGAAATCTCAAGATGAAAGCCTTCCTGACTTGCCTCCACGTGTGACTTGTCTTTGGGAGTGGCTGCGTCAAAACTTAGCAATCAGGCAGCGAGAGGCCAGGCTACAGGGAAGACGCTCATTTAGCCCAGAGCTTTAACAGGAGCCTGGATGCTCGCACGGCTGGCTAATTGGTAGCAGCATTTAACTCCACAATCTGGGCAGAGCTCTTCGTGGAAGCAATGAGTCAGCTTTGTGACGCCTTGCATCCACTTTGGCTCAGCTCAGATTCCTAGACTCTTGGATGCTCTGGCTTTGGACTACATTTCTGGTTAGACTTGGCTTTGTGTTCCTGGCTCCTGACCCTGGCTTGGCTTTGGACTTTGCACTGTCTCCTGCCCTTGGCCTGTTTTTGGACTCCCTCTGACCGGCACCCCAGCCCATGACACCCAGCTTGTACTTCTGGCAGTTCTTTATTCAAGTACTGCTGAAGCCTAGCTTGTAGGATCTTGAGCATGACCTTGATAGCGTGTGAAACGAGTGCAATTGTGCAATAGTTTGAACATTCCTTGGCATTGCCCTTCTTTGGGATTGGAATGTAAACTGACCTTTTTCAATCCTGTGACCACTGTTGCATTTTCCAAATTTGCTGGCAAATTGAGTGCAGCACTTTAACAGCATCATCTTTTAAGACTTTGAATAGCTCAGCTGAGATACCGTCACCTCCGCTAGCTTTGTGGTTAGTAATGCTTTCTAAGGCCCATTTGACTTTGCATTCAAGGATGTCTGGCTCGAGGTCAGTGATTACAGCATCATGGTTGTCAAAGACATTGAGGTCCTTGTACAGTTCTGTGTATTCTTGCCATCTTTTCCTAATCTCTTCTGCTTCTGTTAGGTTCCTATCGTTTTTGTCCTTTATCATGGCCAGCTTTGCATGGAACGTTCCCTTGATTTCTCCAATTTTCTTGAAGAGTTCTCTAGTCCTTCCCATTCATTTGTTTTCCTCTATTACTTTGCATTGTTCATTCAGTAAAGCCTCCTTATCTCTCCTTGTTGTTCTCTGGAAATCTGCATTCAGATGGGTAAATCTTTCCTTTTCACCTTTGCCTTTTGCTTTCCTTCTTTCCTCTGCTATTTGTAAAGCCTCATCAGACAGCCACTTTGCTTTCTTGCATTTCTTTTTCTTTGGGATGGTGCTGATTGCTGCCTCCTGTACAATGTCATGAACCTCTGTCCATAGTTCTGAGATATTTCCTGAGATATGTTCAATTTGTGTGAACACTTTTGTGAATGATAAATAATAACTCAAGATAAACATAGCAGATCTTTTATTCTCCTCATCTGTCATTGATAAATAATAGGATAGTTTGTCATTACCCTTCCCATTTTGGTACACAAAGGTTTTGGTTGTCAACCTCCAGGTGGAGTCCAGCAGGAACTCATTAGCATAACAGACCACACCCAACAGCAGAAACCCATAAGCATATTAGGCCACACCCCTGACAACACAGCTCATTAGCATATTAGGCCGTACCCCCATGTTACCAGAAGTGTAGTTATCCAGCCACACCCACCTTTTGCTTCTTATTCTGTTTACCTTGTTTGTTGTCAAAACCCAGAGCTTTTCTTGTAGCAGGAACTTCGTTGCATCTTAGGCCACACACCCCTAACGTAGCCAATCCTAATGAGTTTCTGCTGTTGGGTGTGGCCTATTATGCTAATGAGTTCCTGCTGGGCGTGGCCAACTTGGGAGCCAGCCAGAATTCCATTCCTGTGTGTTCCTGCCCAAAAATAGCCCTGCTCCAGGCTAAAGAGACCAGTTCCCCTGGAGAAAATGTCTGCTTTGGAATGCAGACTCCATGGCATTATGCCCCACGGAGGTCCTTCCCCTCCCCAAACCCTGCCCTCCCCAGGCTCTACTCCTAAATCTCCAGGAATTTTCCAATTAAGAGTTTGCAACCCTACAGAAGTTCCATATTATTTAATGGGGCTTCCTCCCAGGAAAGTTCTGTCTAGACTGCAGCCGAATATACTCCTTTATAGTAACCCCACTGGCATAGTGCATATGTAGTCTACTGACATACGTCCTAGCAGGAGTATTTCTAAAAAGGAAGCATCTGAAGCTCCTTGTGTTTATAGTAAATATTTTGCTGGTCTTTCAGAGTCCATTTATGCTTCTCATAGAAAGCCTCAAATATAATAGCATTTAAAATGCAAACAGGTCAAACAAATTGCCAGGTATTTATGCGTAATCTTTAAAATCACCATATTGAGAACATTAAAAACTTAACAGGATGCTTTTGAAGACTGTTCCAGTTTGAATAAATGTGCAGTGCAGTTGTAACACAGACCCTTTTGGAGGGGGTAGGTTGCTTGCTATGGCAGGATACCTCCCATTCCTGACCCCCACTGCTGCTCCATGCAGCAGGAGCAAAATATCAGGCAGGGAGGGGATCAGTGCTATGTGATGCTATAGAAAAGTATTTACTTAAAAAAATTATCCCCCTCTGCCCTCAACAAGGCCACCAAGGCAGCTAACGGATTAAAAACATGCATAATAAAGACACACATCATTATAACAATTAAAACCAAGCAAAAATACACATATGAAAACACTAAAAACAATCAAAACATAAGGCAGATAGGAGGGATCACTGAGGGAATGCCAGATGAAACGAAAAAAAGTTGGGTTGCACGACTGAGAAGTGGAGAATCCCAGGGAAACAGAATGCTGACATTCTCAGATGAGTGCCTGGCTTCTCCTTTAAGGGCCCTTACAAAGCTTCTCTGCATTAAGCCATGAGACAGCAGGGAGAACTGGCTTGAGATTTCTATTCAGAGTTGGCATTATGAAGGAGCCGAGTTGCAGGCACGGCTGCAGGAGGCAGAATCCAAGAAGTCTGACGTTTCTTTATTCTTATTCTTGGCTGTGGAGACACTCAAAGCTGCCTGTTGCCTTTAAAGCATTGCAGAGGCAAGACTGGGCAGCTTATTTCTTAAGATGACCCTCTCTGCTCATGAATATGTAGAGACCCTTCCCAGTATATTTTTCTGGAAACAGCTTCTTCCCACTGTGAACTATATTGCAGCCAATACCAAAATGCCTCATTAACGCTAAGCACGGCTGTATCTCAGACAGGATTTCCAGAGCCTTTCCAATATATATATTTTAGAGAAAGAGTCCCATGATGGCCTAAGATGCACCCCTAGGGTTGCCAGCTTCTAGGTGGGGCCTGGAGATCTCCCAGAATTTCAACTGATCTCCAGATGACAGAGAGCAGTTCCCCTGGAGAAACTGCCTGCTTTGCAGTGTGGACTCTATGGCATTAATACCCTGCAGATGTCCATTCCCCCCCTAACCCCACCCTCCCCAGGCTCTACTCCCAAAATCTCCAGGTATTTCCCAACCCGGACTTGGCAACCCTACATATCCAAACACCTAACTAAGGCCAACCAGGACTCCATCTTAACCAGAGCTTGGAGCTATTTTCAAAACAGCATTACTTGTGTTTGTGTGTGTGTATGAGGCTGCTGAATGAGATTGTCTGGAGCTTGGGGCTGAGTGTGATCAATATGCAAACGATACCCGGCTCTGTGTTTTGTTATCCAAGCCTCCTGATGCATCTCTCTTGGTTCTGAACTGGTACTTTGAAGATGTGGTCATAGGGTCACCAGCCTCCCGCTTCTACAACCGATCTGTTTGAGAGGTTGGACTCTATGGGATTGTATCCTGCTGAGATCCCTCCCCTCCCCAAACCCTGCCCTCCCCAGGCCCCATCCCCCAAATCTCCACGTATTTTCCTACCTAGAGCTGACACAACCCTATGTGGTCAGGTGGCTAAGGCAGAACAAACTAAAGCTAAATCCAGACAAGATAGAGATAATGCTGGTTGTGACGGCTGCTATCCTAGAGGGACTGAATCCACTATCCTAGATGGAGTGACATTGGCTTTTTCAGAGCAATTTAAGAGCTTAGAGGGACTCATGGACTCTGCCTTGCTGTTTGAAAAGCAGGTGAACATGGTGGCCAGAAGCACCTTTTATCAGCCGCATCTGATTTTGCCAACTCTCTCATTACCTAGACTCAGAAGATGTGGCCATGCTGATCCATGCTTCTCTAACCTCACAGCTGGATTACTACAAAACACGCTCTACGTGGGACTGCCCTCAAAGATAACCCTGAAACTGCAATTGGTCCAGAATGTGGCAGCCCAGCTATTGTTGGGGGCTAGTCACTGGGATCATATGTTGCTCATTTTGAAACAGCTACTTTGGCTGCCAGTCTGTTTCTGAGAGTTCAGTTGCAGTAAAACCCTTCATAACCTGGGACTCACATATTTGAAGGACCATCTCCTTCCATATGACTCTCACCAACTGTCGTAATCAGGCAGCCATCTGTTGGCTATTCCACCACTGAGGATGGCCCGTCTGGCATTGGTCGGAGCCAGAGCCTTTTCCATCATGGCTCCTGCTCTGTGGAATGGGCTCCTTGAAGAGGTATGGGGGGCCTCCTTCTTGGAGATCTTCAGGAGGTCCTGCGAGGCCTGCCTGTTTGCCAGGACTTTTTACGGAGTCTGAATTGACAGGCATCTTTTAGGGGGGGGGAAGAATTTGCCATTTGTTATTTAATCTTTGCTTTTAAACTGAAAATGTTTTAGCTATTATTGTAAGCTGCCTTGAACCATGAGGAAAAGTGGGATATATATGCTTTAACAAACTAACAAACAAGTAATCATGATCACAATTCTTGAGCACAGAGGAAGTTAGTCTGTTGATTCTTCTGTGCCTCTCAATGGCTTTCGAGACATACCATCAATCATGGTATCATTCTTGACTACTTTTCTGGGCTGGGACTGGGTGGTGCTATTTTGAAGTGGTTCTAGTCTTACCTGGAGGGTCGGTTTCAGAAAGCGATGCTGGGGGACTGCTGCCCAGCCACTTGGCCTTTGGCTTTTGGGGTTCCGCAAGGCCTACATCTTGTCTCCTATGCTTTTCAGCATTTACATGAAACCACTGTGTGAGGTCATCTGAACATTCAGGCTTTGTTGTCACCAATATGTGGATGATACTCAGCTCTATCTCATGCTTCTGGCCAATCCCAGGGATGATGTAGAAACCCTGAACTGGGGCTTGGAGGCAGTTTTGGAGAGGATGCTGGCTAATAAAGCTTGATGTCAATATGACAGAAGTGCTAGTGGTGAGCAGAACATCTGACCTGAGACAAGTTATCACCCATTCTGGATCAGGTTGCCCTCCCCTTGAAGGAACAAGTCCATAGATAGTGGGTGCTTTTGGACCTAGTCCTACCACTGGATGCAGCTGTAGCCAGGAGTGCCTTTTACCAGACCTGCCTGGATAAACAGCTGTGGCTTTTTGGGGGCAGAGATCTGTTCAATGTGGTGCATGCCCTAGTTACATACTGCAAAGCACTCTTTGAGGGGCTCTCTTTGAAAAGTGTTCAGAAACTGTAACATGGGCAGAACGCTGCAGCTAGAATATTGACTAGAATGGTTGTAGGGATCATGTTAATCCAATCTTGGCACATCTATACTGGCTTCCAATCGGTTTCTGGGCAGAAGTCAAGGCGCTACTATTGACCTTTTAAAGCCTATATGGTTTGGGATCAGACTACTAAAAGGACCTCCTTTATGAACCTATCAGAACCCTACAATCATCTTTGGAGGCTTTGCCTTGGGTGGCCCCACCTTCTGAGATTAGGTGGGTGGCAACCCAGAAGAGGATCTTCTCACCTGCCAAAACATTCCCCGCTCCCTGTTTGTTTGTTTTTTCTTCTTCTTCTCATGCCTGGGCTCAGCCCTCTGGCCAGGATTTAACATATGCAACCCCATTATTTATTAGTTATGTATACCGTTTATTTTGCTGCCACTATGTCCACATTTGATCAAAAGTGCCTACTCTCTTGACTTCCTGTCTCTTCTAATTTCTGGTTCATCTTACTAGTCCTACTTCCCATAATTAGGATGTAAGGGATGTTGGCAATGTTGCTGCAGAAATGAAAAACTGCATATTCTAGAATGACTACATTTCTGACTGCAGAAGGCTTCCCATGTGGTATTTTCCTCTGTGTGGTTCTCCTCGCTGCTTTTGCAATGGAGACATAACTTTGGGGGTTGAAGCTAAGGAAAAATCATATTCTCTAAACTCATTCTCTTCCAAACGACCACAAAATAGCCTGTATTGAGAAATGGACAGAGTAGTCTACAAAAGGCACCTTACATTGTCCTCACACAAAAAAGGCACCCTACATTGTCCTCACAGGAAAAATGGGACAAGGTAGTATATTTGCTGCACCAATAATATCAGCATCTCTCCCTGTCAGTATAGGCAAGATCACAGCATGTCATGGAACATGAGGTTAGATCTAGATGATCTGAACTGACAGCTAAGAGGTCACATGATACAAAGTTGCATCATATCTGCAGATGTCAGAATGACTCAGCAAGAGTACAGGACTGTACTGTGATTGGTCAATAGATGTATATATTGCAATGAGTTCTTTGTACAGGACTGCCTTGATGGTTGTTATGCGAAGCACTTTGTCAGTGGATATTCTGAACTGCTGCAAGCTGTGTGTATGTATATAAGCTCTGTAAATAAACTGTAAATACTCTACTACAACAACTCTGCTATTTTCCGGCTTCAAACACTGTCACTCCCTTAAGAAATGAAACACTGATCACATCTCCCTTGCCAGCAAACTGCCCAGAGAGCACATTCTGTTTCCCTCCATCCACGCCATTCCCCCGCCCCCGCCTCCCTTGAATACTTTAGAAAGAGGTTATTATTTAAATATTTACATCCCACTTCCTCTCCAAGGGGGAACCAAGTCACTTCCAGGTTAAAGTCAGCAAGAGGGAAAAAATAATTACTCTTTAAAAACCAGAGGACATTGTTCCTTTGACAAGTAAAGGCAGGACTGGTTTATTTTGTTTTTTTCCTGCAAATAATTTGCAATTTTATGTTTTATACGAAGTAACTGGATTTTGACTAGACAGAAAGATTTGAATAGCACAAGGCAATAGCCTTGCAGGACTGAGACGCTTTTATGGGGAAATTCTCAGGATTCTGGGAGCCAAAAAAAAAAGAGCCTTCCCTTTCATGTTTCCTGTTTCATGCTATTCCCTATTTAGAGTGCAGTTCAAGGAACTGTTTCTGTTTCACCAAGAAATAGCCTCGTACAACAATTACAATGCTTCGATGCCAAGGCACCGAGCAAAGTAGACAGGCGCAAGAAACTTCTGAAAAGGTAACAGAGACCTGCAAGTCTTGCCTATGGCACCAAAACACCTTCCTCATACCTATAAAGGAAAACAAATGCACAATATATAAACTATAGATGCAGCAGTAGGAAGCCACCCACAAGCAAGGTGAGGAGGCACTTGACACACAATGAGCAGCGGGAGATGCACTGGAGAATGACAAGAGCAATTTGCATTTCTATAGTTTCCTTTGTGTGCCCAAACTCCCTAAAGCTTTTTACAAAGCGATAAACATCATACCAGGGGAGGAGAAGTGATAGGATGTCAATACAGAAGCGCCTCTTGGCAACCAGACACGGCAGCCATTCAGTGCATAGCAATAGCCCCACACAGCTGTAAACATGACCGCCAATTAATCTGCGCTGGTTTAAAAACAGAAAGTGTTTGCCTGTGGGTTATCTTTTTTAAAAAGTTAACTAGGTGGCTGTGAAATACGCTTTGTTCTTTAATGGGGTTGCGATACAGTACATGCATGTGGTATCATCATATTTTCGTCTTTCAGAGTCTCTTCAAAATTTACGTTTTTTGTGAAGCTTTTAACTCCTTCATTCTCATAGCCAAAAACAAACCCAAGAGCAACCAATTTAGTCCAAAATCAAATAACTGCATTTGACCACATTCAGATCCTTGTCTCCTTCTCTTGAACGCCATCCCCACTACCACATTTAGACTGTAAGGTTCTCGGGGGGGGGGTGAGTATGTAAGTGTGGTCCAGTCACTTCCAAGTTATATTGTTTGCTTAGGAAACTCTGTAAAAAAAAAAACCATGGGGAAACAAAGCGGTGCGTGTGTGAAACGCCGAACCGCTTCTGAATCGGCTCCTTTCCGGTAGGGGCAAGCCGTGTGTGAAACGGCAGCCCTCTACCGGTTCATCTGCAAACGGAAGACTCCCGGCTTGAAACCGGGAGAAGACGGGTAATGTGAAATTCCCCACTGTAAAGGTAAAAATGTGATCATTCCCCCATCCATTTGCACCACCCCTGAGCTTGATAGTGTTACACCATCAATGTACATTGTGCTTTATTCATTCATTTATACCCCCCCAATCTTCCGTAATGCTCAGGGGTGGCATAAATAGATGGGGAAATGATTACATTTTTTAAACTTTTTCATAGTTTTCTAAGCAAACAGTATAAGTGTTGAATAAACAGTAATCATTATTCAGTGACACCACAGTAACATAACAACCTCATCCCCTCTGACGGTCTGATTTCAGATGGGCACCTGGAACAAGAAGAAGAAGAGGAAGAGGAGGAGGAGGAGGAGGAGGAGGAGATTGGATTTATACCCCGCCCTTCACTTGGAGTCTCAGAGCGTCTTACAAACTCCTTCCCCTTCCCCTCCCCACAACAGACACCCTGTGAGGTGGGTGAGGCTGAGAGAACTCTGACACAAACTGCTCTTTCAGGAACAGCTGTGCCAGAGCTTGTGACTGACCCAAGGTCACATCAGCAGGTGCAAGTGGAGGAGTGGGGAATCAAACCCGGTTCTCCCAGATTAGAGTCCGCACACTTAACCACTACACCAAACTGGCGCCAAAGAGGCAATAAGAATAGTCCAGACACACAACACTGACACTAGGATAGAAGGCAGACAGTTTCTAGTTTTCTGGTGTACCAATTCTTGCTTAGATCCAAGGCTGCTGCCAACTGAACAAGGTTATCACAAAACATTATTGAATTATGAGAATATTATGAAGGCACCAACAGTGATTAGATGCAAAGGGACAAAAATTATCTTTGCTCTACATCTGTCTTGCCAAGCTGCTTTCCCCTTCAGTGTACTAATATTTACTATTTATGGAGTGTTCAAATCACGTATATTATCTTACTACAGCCTTGCAAATTAGCACAGCATCATTAGCCCCCGTATTGAGGACTAAGGCTGAGGGATCAGGGGCTTGTGACTTGTGTAAGGCTACCTTCTTCCCCAATTTAATTTCAGAAGAACAGCAAGGATGTAAGATTTAGCTATGAACTCAGCAGTTTTTAAATTGCTCCCTATCCTCACCAAGCCAGATTTCTGGAATATGAGTATATTGTTATTCTGATGCCTCCGGCTTCTGTGATCAGGCCTTCAAACACTATATTTCATCAGCACATGTACACACCTAGACACACACACACAACCAGCAAGAGCAGCCTTACAAGTATCCTCCAGGGGTCACAATTGGGTTACAAATTCTATACAACGAGATGACTGAGCAGCCTGATTTAGAGCAATTTATTCACATCCTTCTTCATTAAGATTCAAATGGAATAAGTAATGTAGAAATTGAACAGATACAGAAAATGTGCATAGCTTGCTCCTGTAGTCAGTAAACATTTATTCACTAAGCACCGATCTTGCCTTCTCTCTCCCCCCTTCTCATATTCTTTCTTCCTCCCCATCCTTTCTGCTTGCTGTTTTAATGCATAATTAAGAAGGTCAGAATTAATGAAGCAGTGTGGAGTAAAGTTCAAGGAATCCCTAGGCACTATTTATTCTATTAGATCTCAGGCGTGAATGTCAGATTGGCAGTGTTAGAGGCAGAAGCAGTTAAGCTGGCAGCATCCCAGAAATGAAACTATCAAGGGAGACTTACCTGCAGTGTCAAGTCATTCCTGAGCTCCTTCCCTGCAAAAATCACACGCAACTGGTCAGCTGGAACTCCCTGTCGCTTAGCAACCTCTTCCTTGAGCTGGAAGATGCTGGTGTCTGAATCAACCTCCACTGGGAAACCATGGCTGGAGTTGAACCTGACAAACACTGACCAAGAACAAGACATTTTTTTAGAGAATCAAAAAAGCCTGAATATTTTGACGTCTGATACACCTTAGAAACAACGCTTTCTGAAATGGGGACAACACACAGAGATGGTACTGTAAACTCTTAGTATTTTTTTATGGCACAAGAAACAACGCTTTCTGAAATGGGGGACAACACACAGAAATGGTACTGTAAACTCTTAGTATTTTTTTCTCCTCATTTTGAAATGGAGGGATGTTAATATCAAATTGCAACTTATTATTTTGAAAGACAATTCCCATTATACATTTCCCTCATATAATTGACGTAATCAATTAAAACATGCAGTGTGTTTCAGATATCATCCTAAATGACTATACAGAACAAAGAAGTGGTTTTTATTAACAATTTGCAAAATGATCACTAATTTCAAATTAGTCATTCACTGAAGAGAAATATAAATATATATTCTGCAAGTGTGTGTGCCTCTTGCATACACACTGAATGCATCAAATGAATACGGGAAACACAAGTGTGCTTCCTAGAATGTATGCTAAAGCAGCTTTTGAAAGAAAGCTCTCTTATTACAATTATACTGATTCATACACATTGGCCTCCTAGAGATACAATTGTCCAGAAAATAATGTTAGAGATAGAATTATGTGCTTCCTACAGTGCTTAAGCCTTTTCTATAGCAGTGTGATCTCTCTCAGAGTTCACTTAAATAACTGCAGTAAGTAACTCCTGCTAACATACACTTATGGTGCCAAAAATTACTGCCAAATGCAGAACTGCCGCTGTTGGTTGACACATCTGGGAAATGCTATGAACTACTACCATTCACTGGATAAGGTATTATTTTGATCATTAAGTGTATACTATCCTTACAATTAATGATAACCTCACGGTTGAAAGTATCAGAAAACCTTTACATAAATGAATATATGGATGTTTGCATAAATAGATTTTTTTTTTCAAGTAAATTATAGGCCTATACTACACAGGTCACATTTGGGAGATGATTTTACTTTGTGAATTAACAAGTGCCAAGGACCAAAGATGCATGTATGGTACTCCAGACATACATCCCAGCACCCCTATCCCAGTGGCCCTCTAAACTCCCCAGACTGCCACCATCTTGCAAATCAGAGGACTTTCTGCAGTAACATTCCATGAGACAAGAGGGACTGCCTCTAGAAGGTAAATAGGAAGCACTTCTTAAGCACATGGGTCGATAAACCCTGCCAGCAGGGATTAGGAGGCAGCTTTCCAGGAGTGGGGTGGGTGGGGCGATATCGCCAATGTGATGGCATCACACATAAGTGATGTCATCACGCCAGGGATGCCGCATGGCGATGCTCTAGCATTTAGGGCGAAACTCTATGGAAGCCCAAAATGCTAGAGCGTCTCTGCACAACATCCCCAGCATTATGACATCACTTCCATGTGATGTCATCACATCAGCGATGTTGCCACACAAGGCTGTTTGGGGTGGGGCTTCCCCTGCTGGCCAGCTGAACTGATGAACTCCCAGTGAACTGATCTCTGTTGCCTGGAGATCTCTGTTCCAATCCCATGAGATCTCCAGCCACCAACTGGAGGTTGGCAACCCTACTCATCAAGGTTTCTATTAGTATCCCTGACATCACTCAAACTCCCCTGAACTACTGGAGTCCAGCACCCAGAGTCTGTCCTCTAAAAGTCTCACATAACAGGCCCTTTCTACCAACTGAGGGGACCCATACAGCCTGTTATGATTTTGGGGAACCAGGTTTGTTTTGAACCATAAAACTTCCCCTCAGCTGCAAGATAGCCTTTGGGTAGCAGGTGTAAAGGCTCTGGGTTCACTGCTGTGAGGTAAATTTTGTCGTGAGCAAAAAGAACATGGAGATCATTGTGGTAGGAGTTCTATGTAAATGACAAAGAAGATTTATTTATCTACATGTTTCTTTCGGAGAACTGAATAGCAGCACAGGTCTCCAGACAGTCAAAGGAGAAGGCTGGTTTGAATTCTCGTCAATGCTTGCAAATACAAACATGCTTTCACTGCTCTGGCATATATTTCTGATGATATAAAAGCCCAAACTCTCAGAAGAACTTGGTAGGTACTGATTTCATAAGCATCTGTTACACAGTTCTTTCAGCCACAGCCATGGGGCTTCTCCAGACTTCCTTGTTGGACTGGTAAATTCCTCGAGATCTTGAGGTGAAGTCTTGGGAGGGTGGAGTTTGGGGAGGTGAGAGACCTCAGTGGGGTATAATGCCATTATAGTTCACCCTCCAAAGCAGCCATTTTATCCAAGGGAACTGATCTTTATAGTCTGGCAATCGCAATCAATTGTAATTCCAGGAGATCTCTAGGCCCCACCTGGAAGTTGGCATCATTTGCTCATTTAGGGCTTCAGCCAGGGTCGGCCCCAGCTTATTTTGCACCCTAGGCAAGGATCCCTTCTGGCGCCCCCCGTGCACCACCCCCTCCCCCCGTGCATCGCCCCCCGTGCTGGTTAGGGCTGCCACCCTCCCTCGGGTGCTGCTGCTGCCACCAGCCAGAGGATTTCCGCACCGACTGACCCACTTTGCCCAGCTGCTGCCTCGCCCAGTGCCTTTCCCAGCTTCTGCTGGTGGAGCCTCCCACAGGCTGGCAGGTCGCAGGAATGGGCCACGCTGGGTAGGGGGGCTTTTGGCGGGGGGGCTGGGTGCAGTTTGGCGCCCCTAAGGGCCGGCCCACTCTAGGCGAACTGCCCTAGACATAGTGTTCCACCTACACCTTTTGGCTAATACCACTGATGGACCTCTGCTCCATATATTTATCCAATCCCCTCTTATAGCTGTCTATGCGTGTAGCTACCACCACTTCCGGCAGCAGTGAATTCCACATGTTAATTACTCTTTGGATGAAGAAGTACTTCCTTTTATCTCTTCTAAGTTTACACTTAATACTTTATTGAGTGCCCATGAGTTCTTGAATTGTGAGAAAGGAGAAAAAGTACTTCTTTCTCTACTTTCTCTATTCCATGTATAATTTCGTAAACCTCTGTCATGTCACCCCTCAACCATAATTTCTCCAAGCTAAAAAGCCCTAACCTCTTTAACCTTTCCTCATAGGGAAGGCGTTCCATCCCCTTAATACTTTAAATTGCCCTTTTCTGAACCTTTTCCAATACTGTAATATCTTTTGAGGTGCAGTGACCAGAAGTGTACACAGTATTTCAAATGAGGCCTCACCATAGATTTATACAGAGGCGTTATGATACTGGCTAATTTTAGTTTCATTCCCCTTCCTAATATTCCCCAGCATAGCATTTGCCTTTTTTATTGCAGTTGTACAATAAGTGGACATCTTCAGTGGGTTATCTACCACAACTCCAAGATCTCTCTTCTGGTCAGTTACTGTCAGTATGGACCCCATCAATGCATATTTATAGATAGGATTTTTGGCTCCAATATGCATTCCTTTGCACCTGCCCACATTGAACCTCATTTGTCATGTTGACGCCTACTTGCCCAGCCTCGACAGATCCCTCTGGAGCAACTCATAGTCCTCCCTGGTTCTCACCGCCCTGGACAACTTAGTGTCATCTGCAAACTTAGCCACGTCACTGCTTACTCCCAAATCCAAATCATTAATAAACAAGTTAAAAAGCACCGGACCTAGTACCATGCCCTACAGTATCCCACTGCTTACCACCTCCCACTGTGAAAACTGCCCATTTATACTCACTGTCTGTTTCTTGTTAAGTGAACAGTTTGGAATCCACAAGAAGACTGGTCCACTTATCCCATAACTGCTGAGTTTACTTAAAGGCCTTTGATGAGGAACTTTATCTAAAGCTTTCTGGAAGTCTAGGTAGACAACACCTATTGGGTCACCCTTGTCCACATGTTTGTCCACCCCCTCAAAGAACTCTCAAAGATTAGTGAGACAAAATCTCCCCTTACAGAATCCATGCTGATTCCTCCTTCGTAGCTTTTGTTCATCAATGTGTCAGTTTGGTGTAGTGGTTAAGTGCATGGACTCTAATCTGGAAGAACTGGGTTTGATTCCCCACTCCTCCACTTGCACCTGCTGGATGACCTTGGGCAAGCCATAATTCTGTCAGAGGTGTTCTTGAAAAGAGCAGTTTCTGTCAGAGCTCTCTCAGCCCCACCTACCTAACAGGGTGCCTGTTGTGGGGAGGGGAAGGAGTTTGTAAGCCACTCTGAGACTCCGACTGAAGGGTGGGGTATGAATCCAATCTCTTCTTCTTCTGTCTTTAATAACGGATTACACTAGTTTACCAAGTATCGACATTAGACTGACCAGCCTGGAACCTGGTTACATTAGATACCTTCCAGTCCTCAGGAATGCAGATTTTAGTGATAGATTGCTTATTTTGCCCCAGAACTTCACAGATTGCATAGATTGCCCCAGAACTTCACAGGTCTAGTCCTGAAAAACTGTTCCCCTTGAAATAACATTTACTTTCTTGCCTACTTTTCCAATAAAGTTCTACCTCCCCAGGAGGACAACTTTTTACCTGACAATTGTTTCAGATTAGCCATATTGGTTGCAGTACAAGAGCTAGATTCAAGTGCAGTGGCATCTTAGAAATTTTCGGGCTATAAGCTTTTGAGAGTCAAAGCTCTGAGAAAGGAAGGTTTGATTTTGGAAAGCTTATACCCTCAAAAATGTTGTTGGGCTCTAAGGAGCTACTGGACTGGCCTATAGCAAAAATTCAGCTCAACCATACTTATGACTACCGAAGCAAACAGTGAATATTTAGTAAGCACAGTAGAATTTGCCAGGACTCATGAAATTCTTTTGATCTCTTTGGCCCTTGAGGGTAATGCTATCATATCATTGTGTTAAGAACAGACAGTCTCTGAGAGATACAGTATTCTGAATAAAATGCTTCTAATCATTTTAATTTGAACCCTGTCTACCTCAATATAAATTCTGAGTAACACCACTGCCTTCTATGGAATTGCTCAGAATTCCCATTGATGTAAATCAGGATACAGTTTAAACATTTGAGTTTAGCGAGTCTTTATGGTGGGACACAACAGAATCTATTGTTAGAGATTGGCAGAAGAAATATATTTTCCCCCTTGACTTCTGTTGTGAACCATTAAAGAAGGGTTCCTAGAACAAAGTGTGAAGATTTTTCACATTTCAAAGATAACTGTCCCTTGAGAGCTGTTCATAGTTCGACCTGCTGCTGTCTTCCCTTTGGCAGTAGTTTTTTAAAAAGTTTACACACCACATCTTTGTCTGTTATCCTCCTCATATCCAAATAATAGGATTCCCTTAAGAAACAAACCTTAAGAAGTGATTTAGATGCTAAGTCCACCACCCTGCAAAATAGCCTAAGGCTACTTTTGCCATGTTACAGTATGAGACTTGACCTGGTTGCTGAAAGCAGTACGTTAGAAACAATAGCTGCTACAAAATAGAGTAGCTATTTCAAGGATACACACACACACTTAAAACTTCAGCATGTTTAAAATATTGCCCTCATATACATTTATGATCAGCCCACATTATTTTTAAAGCACCATATTATGTGTGAGAAAATGAATCCCTATTTTGGAAAAACATCAATATACTGACATGAAATCCTCAAAGACTTGGTTGAGCACACTGAGTACACTAAAAGTTTCAGCTCTGGGAAAAGGAGTTGCGACTCCAGGATTTCAGGCAAAGGACATGCCTAGCATCCGTATTTATTAACTTCCATTTAAATGGAAAATAAGTTAATGCTGTTGATTCATCCTGAAATGCCTGGCACTTACAACTGCACCACACCAATATGAGGCATTTTATTCCATGCAACAGCATGCGTATAATGACAACAGAGATTCTGTGAGACTGACAACATTGTCCAAAAAGGAATGTTCTCCTGCAGTTTGACTGGGATCTGGATTCTGTGGGTTATAATTAGTACGTCTGAATGCGCTGTGCGAATGGTCCTACCTTTCCTTATATAAAAGTGTTTAAAATAATAAAGTATATTTCCTTACATATAATTGAGTAGTGGGGTGGCACTTTCTGAACATTCCACATGCTCCTAAATTAGTTGGCTCCATGATGTGTCACTCAGAAGCTGCCCCTATGCACTGGCTGCGCTGCCTGAGTCCCGACCACAGTGTACTCCATCACCCATTGGCCCATCAGCCACCACTCAAGAGTACTTGTGTGCCGTTGGCCAGGTGCTGGGTCTGCTCCTCTTCCCCACCCACTCCAGCCCCTGTTCCCTGTCAGAATACACTCTCTCCTGAGGAAAACACTTCACCTGCTTAGCTCCTCTGTGGGATTAACTTTTCCCTCAGTGGCTGTTGGTAGGCAACCAAGCTCGGTTCTGTCAGTAAAAAGAGAAAGGAAAAAAACCCTTTTCCATGCCTTTGTGAAAAACTCATTGGGGACAGTCCTGACTAGGGTTGCCAGCTTCAGGTT
>NW_015172559.1:589660-591240 GCF_001447785.1 Gekko japonicus | reverse complement strand
TCCTTCCTTCCCCAACACTGCCCTCCACAGGATCCACCCCCCAAATCTCCAAGTATTTCCCTACTCAGAGCTGGGAATCCTACTTTCACCTCAGTGCCTGTTGCTAGGCAACAAAGCTTGGTTCTGTCAGTAAAATGCCCTTTCCACACCTATTTTGGCCTTTGAAAGAAAACTCATTGGGGCCAGTCCTGGCTAGAGTTGCCAGCTCCAGGTAGGGAGATTCTGTGTCTAAGGAAGCCAGAGTCTGGGAAGGGAAGGGGAGGGGAGAGGCCTCAGCTGAACAGAATGCTATAGAGCCCACCATCCAAAGCAGTTAATTTTCTCACAAAGTCCTTGGAAGCTGCGGGTATAGCACTCCACTGCGTGATCAGACACAACCGTGGGTAAGTCGGGTTTTTGTGGGGTTTTTTGCCGTTTGTTCCCGATGAACTTAAATGGGGAATCGATGAATCGCATCTCAGCACTGAGGGCTCCCTATGGAGTGTGCGATGATGTGCATACTGAGAAGGGGGGAGAAACGGCACAGAGTCGGGATGGCCTAAACAGACCATCCTGACGCCATGAGAGCACACTGTAGCGATCAGACAGGGGAAAGTCCATCTGTGGCCTGTAGAAACCCATTTGCTACTGGACTTTCCCTGGTGTCTTTTTACTCCGCTTCTGCAGCAGAGCAAAACAGGTTGCAGACAGGTGCAGGGCGCTTCCCAGATGTTTGCGTCTGATCACACCCTTTAAACCCACCCGGTATTCGTGCCTATGGCGCGACTAATTGTGCATGTCATCGCGCCCCAAAATTACTTTTTCTCCTGGGGAACCATTGTTGCCAATCTCCAGGTGAGGGTTGGAGATCACTCAGAATTACACCTGCTTTCCAGATGGCAGAGATCAGTTCCCCTGGAGAAAATGGTGGACTCTGTGACTTATACTCTGCTGAGATGGCCCCTCATGACAGCTGATGTGACATAGCAGTCAGAGCTTCAGAGCACAGTAGAGGCTGCAAGTGGGGAGGGAGATGGAAAGCTGAAGAGGGAGGGGGAAATAAAAGTGAGTTGATGATTGGCTGGGAAGGATAGAGTTGCCAACTCCAGTTGGGAAATTCCTGGAGTTTTGAGGGATGGAGCCTGGAGAGGATGAAGTTTCAGGAGGGGAGGGACCACAGAGAGGTACAATGCCATAGACTCCACCCTCCAAACCATCCATTCCCTCCTGGGTAACAGCAGTTGCCAATCTCCAGGTGAGAGCTGGAGATCACTCAAAATTACAACTGCTCTCCAGGAGGGAGGGAGTGGAAAGCTGAAGTCAGAGGGGCAGATAAAGGTAGGTTGATGGTTGGCTGGGAAGGAGATAGGGTTGCCAACTCCAGGTTGGGAAATTCCTGGAGATTTGAGGGGGTGGGGCCTGGAGACAGTGGGGTTTGAGGGATGGGACCTCAGGCAGGTACAATGCCATAGACTCCACCCTCCAAACCAGCCATTTCCTCCTGTGGAACTGTTTCCAATCTACAGGTGAGGGCTGGAAATCACTCAGAATTACAACTGCTCTCCAGGAGGGAGGGCAGAAGTCAGCTGAAGTCAAAGGGG
>NW_015172559.1:569554-589331 GCF_001447785.1 Gekko japonicus | reverse complement strand
CCAGCCATTTCCTCCTGTGGAACCACTGTTTCCAATCTACAGGTGAGGGCTGGAAATCACTCAGAATTACAACTGCTCTCCAGGAGGGAGGGCAGACGTCAGCTGAAGTCAAAGGGGCAGATAACAGTAGGCTGATGGTTAGCTGGGAAAGAGATGGGGTTGCCAACTCCATGTTGGGAAATTAGTTGGGATTTGAGGGGTGTAGCCTGGAGAGGGTGGGGTTTGAGGAGGGGTTGGACCTCAGACAGGTAGAATGGCATAGACTTCACCCTTGAGACCAACGATTTCCTCCTGGGTAACAATTGTTGCCAATCTCCAGGTGAGGGCCGGAGATCACTCAAAATTACAACTGCTCTTTAGGTAGCAGAGATCAGTTCCTCTGGAGAAAATGGTGGACTCTGTGTCATTATACCCTGCTGAGGTCGCCACAGCAAATTGACACTGAGTGCCCAAAGCTGGGACACTCTCCCACAGCCTCTTTCTAGAGCTTATTGTATTTATTTCCACAACGGGCCTTATTCCTAGTTTAGAATAAAGAATAGATAAACTACACAAAACTACACAAAAGGAACTTGGGAGAAGGAACATGAGGGGTGCACATAAGTCACTCTCTGAAAAATTCATATGTGGTGTCATAGAGTTTCTGACAATTTACAGAGTTACAGAACATCACATCCAGCTAGGGTTGCCAGTGTCCAGAAGGTGGCTCGAGATCTCCCAGATTTACAGCTGATCTCCAGGCTAAAGAGACCAGTTCCCCTGGAGAAAATGACTGCTTTGGAAGGTGGAATCTACGGTATTATACCCCGATGAAGTCTCTCCCTTCCCTAAACCCTGCCCTTCCCAGGCTCCACCCTGAAATCTCCAGGAATTTCACAATCCAGAGCTGGCAAAACTACTTCTGGCTTTTCTCCAGAAATGATGTCATGCCATGTGCAATGCTGACTTTTTAAAAAATTCTTCCACTTCCAGTTTAAATGGCAGCAACCCTATGTTTAATCAATGTTACAGGATGGGATGAACCAACTATGTCAGAAAGCAGTAGTAATATCAATAGCAGTAGTAATTCTTCATAAAATACATGGTATAAAAACTGGGTGAGAAGGACATCACAGAGAACAATTAAACTAGGAATGAAAATGGCATTCAGCTTTGTAAAAAAAGTTTAAAATAATTCAATCAACAACTGATAAACTGTGGAGACCAAAGCATCACAAAGTCCAAGGCTGAATCCTTAACATACCGTATACAGAAGATAATCACAATCTATGGCATAGTCAGAGAAAAATAACAAACATAGAAGGAAAAAATCCTTTTTGATCTCACTTGCCCAGCACTGAATGATTTTGGTGTTCAAACATATGGTGCTACATCTACAATCATATTTATGTTCCTCCTGTTAGTTGCCACCTAGTTAGGGTTGCAGCCTCCAGGTGCGGCCTACAGATCTCTTCGAATTACAGCTGATTTTCAGAACAGAGGCCACTTCTCCTTGACTGTTGCTCTTTTCTATTGCTAGAGACAGGCTAACATAGCTACCCATCTTGATCTAACTCTCTAGAGAAAATAGCTGTTTTAGAGGGTGCAGTGGTATTACATCCCTTCCAAAGACTCTCCAGTCCCCGAACCCTGCCTTCCCCAGGGTCTACTCCCCAAATCTCAAGGAGATTCCAAAACTGGAGTTGGCAACCCTACACCTAGTGGCCAAAGGGCAGATACCCTTCCTTAAGGGTGACAAGTTGGTCAAGACAAAACCAGAAGAGCTTGAATCCTCACACCCCAGGGTAACACTACCACCAGTCTCCTTACTACTCCATCAGCCAAACACCAAGCCTCTGGCCCTCCTGGATCTAAGAACAAGAAATCAACCCTGCTTAGAAGGTAAGTTTGAGAAAACAGTTACTCTGGTAGCTGTAGCCAATATGGGCTAAAGTACTGGATTCAGATTGAAGTCCAAAACCCAAGAACACCACAAAGTATATTTAAAGTGATTTATTAAAAGATTGTGCAGGAATATACAATAGAAGACCAGTGAAAAGTTAGGAGAAAATAATAAAGCTAAATATTGTTACCGCCAATGGTCTGCCTTGTAGTTTGGGGAAATTAGCTAGGCAGTAGGCAAGGCCAGAGGGGTACAAGGGACCTTTACACCAGTTTATATCAAGGTCCAATATAGTAGGAACACTCCAAATTTGAAGAGTAAATTAAATAGTTTTTATTAAAGTACTTCCATAATTGCAAGCATACTAAGCATTCAAAAAGAGCAAATACAGAACCAAGAAAGCAGAGATGATTGATAGAGAATAGAGGGGTCAGTTACTGGGTGATACAACCTGTCCAGACCTGCAGAAGTCCTTGAAGAGAATAGCGCCAACGGCCAGCCTTACGTGCTATAGGGGGGGCAGAGAAAAAGAGAGAGAGTGTGTGTGTACATGGACAGATATAGACTTTGGAAAACAATGCTGACCAATAGGAGGTCTTGAGGGGCTTGTCTCAGGTGAAGATAAAAGATTACCTGGGTCAATCCTGGGTCCCAGGGGGTGCAGCATCAAGAGGAGCCAGACCTAGATGCAACCAATGAAGTTCTAGTGGGGCAGAGTCAGTCTTAACAATGGCCTTGATGATATTAAGCCAGGTGCTGGGTGGCTAGTTGAATGGGTTTTCTGACCACTAATGGTCCAGTCAAGGCAGTTTGAAAAGGTTCCTAAGTATAGACAAAAGGTGGGAGATGAGTCCATGATCAGCGTCAGGAAGGATTGCTAAACATTGTAATGTATGATTGGTTTATATCGGTATCCTGAGAGATGGAGCAGAAAAAGACAGGTTTGGAGACAAAGGATTCTCACATAGGCATGGGGTCAGACAAAAGGGCTAGGTGAAGTTCTGGAGATAGAAGGGCTATGTGCCAGGTGGCAACTGAATAGCCTTTAGAAATGCAGATACCTACCTGTTGGAACCCATTGTTTCATATGCATACTTTTGCTGGGTGTGGGGAGAAGACTGGTTTGCTCTGAAAGCTGCCTTTTCACCTGAAAATGGAGAGTGGGGTGCACCTGTTGTTGGGGCTACCCTAGGGTAAAGGCAGCACCTCTGGGCTACAATTTATAACCTAAACACTTTTACAAGCCTTTGCACTAATGAGATGGAATGCATCCTCCCAGATGCTTTGGCCTTGACACTGCTAGGCCTAATGGTCTGCCCAGCACCTGTGACAACCTGTTGTTGTTGTTCAGTTGCACAGTTGAGTCCGACTCTTCATGACCCCATGGGCCACATCATGCCAGGCCCTCCTGTCTTCCGCTGTCCTCTGGAGTTTGCTCAATTTCATGTTCGTTGTGTTGATAACACTGTCTAACCATCTCATCCTTTACCGTCCCCTTCTTCTTTAACCTTCAGTCATTCCCAGCATCAGGGTCTTCTCCAGTGATTGCTCCCTTCTCATTTGGTGGCCAAAGTATTTGAGCTTCAGCTTCAGCATCTGACCGTCAGGGTTGATTTATTTTAGGATTGACTGATTTGATCTCCTTGCAGTCCAAGGGATTCTCAAGAGTCTTCTCCAGCACCATAATTCAAAAACATCTATTCTTCAGTGCGAGGCCTTCCTTACGGTCCAGCTCTCGCAGGCATAAATTATTACTGGGAATACCATCGCTTTGACTATATGGACTCTTGTTGGCAGGGTGATGTCTCTACTTTTTATTATGCTGTCTAGGTTTGCCATAGCTTTCCTCCCAAGGAGCTGGCGTCTTTTAATTTCATGGCTACAGTCACCGTCTGCAGTGATCTTGGATCCCAGGAATGTAAATTCTGTCACTGTTTCCATGACTTCCCCTTCTATTTGCCAAGGAGTGATGGGGCCGGATGCAATGATCTTAGTTTTTTTATGTTGAATTTCAAACCAACTTTTGTGCCTTCCTCTTTTACTCTGAGCAAGAGGCTCTTTAGGTCCTCTTCACTTTCTGCCATTAGAGTGGTATCATCTGCATATCTGAGGTTGTTGATGTTTTCCCTGGCAATCTTAAATCCAGTTTGTGATTCATCTAGGCTGACATTTTGCATGATGTATTCTGCGTATAAATTAAATAAGCAGGGTGACAATATACATCCTTTTCATACTCCTTTTCCTATTCTAAACCAATCAGTTGTTCCATATCCGGTTCTGTCATTTCTTGATCCTTATACAGGTTTCTCAGGAGACATGTGAAGAGGTCTGGTACTCCCATCTCCTTAAGGACTTGTCATAATTTGTTGTGATCCACACAGTCAAAGGCTTTAGCATAGTCAATGAAGCAGATGTTTCTCTGGTACTCCATTGCTTTTCCCATAATCCAGAGAATGTTGGCAATTTGATCTCTAGTTTCTCTATTCAAGTACTGCTGAAGCCTAGCTTGTAGGATCTTGAGCATGACCTTGCTAGCGTGTGAAATGGTGCAATTGTGGGATAGTTTGAACATTCCTTGGCATTGCCTTTCTTTGGGATTGGAATGTAAACTGACCTTTTCCAATTCTGTGGCCACTGTTGCATTTTCCAAATTTGCTAGGATATGGAGTGCAGCACTTTAATGGCATCATCTTTTAGGACTTTGAATACCTCAGCTGGGACATCGTCATCTCCGCTAGCTTTGCTGTTAGTAATGCTTTCTAAGGCCCATTTGACTTTGCACTCCAGGATGTTTGGCTCGAGGTCAGAGGTCACATCGTCATGGTTGACAAGGACACTGAGATTCTTCTTGTATAGTTCTTCGGTGTATCCTTGCCACCTCTTCCTAATCTCTTCTGCTTCTATTAGGTCCCTCCCATTTTTGACAACCTATCATCTCCTTATCTTATTTCATTTGACCTTGATTCTTAGAGAAAAGTTTCCATGGTTTTTTGTTGTTGTTGTTGTTGTTGTTGTTGTTAGACCTCAGCCTAAACCATTGTTTGAACTGACAAGAGACTGGCAAAAGGGCCCTGTATCCTGACGTGTACTGGACACCTCAGCAGTTTTTTAGTAAATGACTAAGCAAAGTGTCTAATTGATGGCATTGTTAACACACAAGATTTCTCTCTTAAACATATGCTTTAGGTCTGTCCAGTTATTTGGACTTTTGGGGAGAAAGCACTACCTAGCATTACATTTTATGACACACATGGCCCGGCCCAACAAGGTCTCATTTATGTCAGATCCGGCCCTCATAACAAATAAGTTCGACACCCTTGATCTAGAACTTTCCCCAATCTCTATGGTAAAGAAAATAAAGTAAAGTTTCCCCAAACTCCACCATCTACAGGGACAGTCCCCCAAACCTCCAGGCATTTGCTAAATGGGGATGGCAACCATAGGACAGGATCATGTGTTTCGGGGAGGTACGTATATAGACCTCCACATAAGGCCTGTGCATGTAGCTGAAGGGAAGAGCACACACAATTTAGTACTGTACAAAGACTGCTGCCACTTGAATGTAGCACAGAGAGGGAAGAACAAATGTTAGAACTCAACCCCCCCCCAAAAAAACTACAACTACATTACCTAATGCTATCTAGTCACCAGTGTTCCCTGTAAGCTGAGTTAGTGTGAGCTAGCTCACAGTTTTTTAGCCTCCAGCTCACACATTTTTGTCTTAGCTCAGGAAGGCTGGCTTCAGAGCAAACTAATTTATGCAGTAGCCAAATCGCTCGCTCACAACTTTAATTCCAGTAACTCACAAAGTAGAATTTTTGCTCACAAGACTCCACAGCTTAGAGGGAGCATTGCTAGCCACTTTTGTGAATAAAGGATTCCAACTGCAGTTATCAAAGAGCCACACAGCACACACAAACTATATGGTTCCTTATCGCCACTTTTCCTGAGTAAAGTGTCTGTACTTTCACACACACACAAAAAAAAGATCAAAGAGGCATCAAAACACACAAAGGATTATCATTGAAATGCACAATGAAACAAAAAACGCAATCAAGTGATTTGTATCACAGGCCATGTATCAAGAGATTAAATCACCAGAAGCCTGTATTCGTTGTAAATAAAGACACTGACAAATGAATAGTATTATAATTATTTTGTATAAAATAGCTAATCTTCCACATACTTCAAATTAGTAATGCTATTACACAGTTTCCATTTATTCAGGCCTGCTCTCTTTTTAATTTAACTGTATCTTCCATGCCACAAACCAGCTCTTGCTCTTTTTGCTGCCCAAGAGACCTAGGAGAACTTTTGTTTAATGATTTAATACCTTTGCAAAAATAAAAAATGGGCCATATTTGCATAATATATAATGCTCCCTTCAGAATATTCATCTTTGCATAATGTCTTATACCAATAAAATGACAAAGGAAAGGAGAACAACATTAAAAAAAAAACACCCTTGCTGAGCATTGCAATATCTTTATTCTGGCAGGCACAGTTACTCCCCCACCCCCTGAACAAAAAGGTAAATTATCATTACAATCCTAAACAGAGTTACACCCTTCTAAATCCATGGAAGTCAATGGCAACAGAAGGGTGCAATTCTGTTTTGGATTGTACTATACTTAATAGCAGTACATTCTCTGTCATAGCACAATGGTTTCAAATCCTGAATTCAAATCTACATGAAGGCAAGGTTCTCTGTGCAGTGCCACGATTATTGGTCAGAGTCCTTCTGAAATCTTAAAAGAATTCCGTCCTGTTTCTATCTTTACTCGAGGATGTTTCTCTGTGTGTGTATATGTGTGTGTTTATTTATTTTAGAAAACAAAGTAATAGTATAGAGGGGATACAAAAAGAAAAAGAGGGATTATACAACATAATTGTATAAATTACAGAGTACATAAAACAGAAAATAGTTCTCCCTAACATCCCCTTCATTATAATATGTAAGACATTTTCTATAAAATACAATGGAAGGAAGACATTTCATCAGTGACACAGACTTTCAAATAATTGTGCACAGGACTGCCGCCCTACACACATTTAGAGAGCAATCCTAAACAGAGTCACACCCTTCTAAATCTGTTGATTTCAATGGAATTAAGGGTGTAACTATTTTAGGATTGCTTTGATGCTTCAAAGCTAGCCAAATGAACTCAGTGAAACTTACTCCTGTGCACACATGCTCAGGTTTAGCCTGTAATTGCCTTATTGTAGCTTCAGCTTTTGTAACCTACACCATCAGATAAGAAGAATAAGAAGAGAAGACTTCCGGTTTTGGTGAGCTGATGGCGGCCGTCTCCCCAGGGCTCTCCTGAGGGACAATCCAGTGCACTGAGAGGGGGAGCAAATGTACGCACCCCCCCCCGGGACTCGTGCGATGAGTCCCTTGCCATGAGGCACTGAGGGTCGCCTCTCTGCTGGCACACTGCCGACAGAGCGAGGCTTTCCTTTGCCCCGAAGGTCTCTGCACTGCGTTCCCGAATGGGACTAAGCCACGCATACCGGGAAACAAGCTCTTGGAGGCTTAGCGGAAAAATTCTTCCCTGGCAAGATCCGAGTGATCCGACGTCGAAGAGTGAGTCTGTGAAAGCAAGAACACCAGAAAACGAGCGAGTCCCTGTTTACTAAAGCGAGGGGGGAGGGGGGACTCTCCCCCGGAAATATCATAATAAGCGAAAAAAGAAAAGCCACTATAATGGGGACGGAGCTTTGAAAAGGCAAAGGACTATAGTAGAGAGAATCCAGGAGTCAAACAAGCGTTTGGGCAAATTTTCAGAACTTTAGCAAATTTTGAAAAAAGTAAACATGCTTAAAATGGTGATCGGGGAGGAAGCAGAAGCAGCAAGCAAGATCCAAGCTTCACTCAGGAAGTAGAATAACAATGGGATCATGTGACCAAAGCAATCATAGACTCTTTCAGGCTATATGTAAAGCTTATGCCCTCTATTGACAAAAACGAGATTACAAGAACTGTGTTATTCACTGGCTGTTATTCTTAAGGGACTGTGTTCACATCGGAGAAGCGATTAGCTTTTAATCACAGAGACTTCCAACACTAAAGAGGAGAGTCTAATAGTAAGATTAAGTGGTGGGGCCTGCATATAGACGACTAAGCGAAGTTGTAAGCGATGGGTATGCCATGGACATACTCGAAAAAGTCTAACGGGCAAAAGGGCGGATAGACTCTCTATAAGTCTGGCTTTTAAAAGCAACACATAGAAAGATCTCTAAGATTGAAGGCATGAATATAAGCGGAATACAGCCCTGGAAAAAGGGACGTTGTTCTGATACAACCAGTTCCAGTTCCAGCAAGATAACACCACAGAGAAAATGTTCAAGATGAATGAAGATAACAGCATGGGAAGAGAAATTGACTGTGCTATACTTACTGAGGGAAATATGATTATTAATTTGCTTTAAATGAAGGTGGGGAAAATAACTGTAAAATGAGATGTCACTATTCTCTGAAATTTGTTTATAAGCGAAATAGCGATTCTCCTGTAATGCTCTCTATATAGTCAGACTCGATGGTTTGTCAACATATTTTATGATGTGGACTGACCACTCTCAATGTCAAGGAAAGCAATCGTTATATTGTTAAGCTAATATTTTTATAAGCAATGTATAACCTCCAACTCTTGGGCTTTTAGTAGGTTTTCTTTTCTTTCTCCTACAGTATTAGATCCCTTCCCTAATTTCGTTAAAGTTATTGAAAATGCAAATAAAAAAATCCCCTACGGGGGGGCCAAAAAAAGACTAAAAAGAGAGAAGAGATTGGATTTATACCCCACCCTTCACTCGGAGTCTCAGAGCAGCTTACAAACTCCTTTCTCTTCCCCTCCCCGCAACCGACACCCTGTGAGGTAGGCGGGGCTGAGAGAGCTCTTTCCAGAACTGTCCTTGAGAGAACAACTCTGACAGAACTATGGCTTGCCCAAGGTCATCCAGCAGCTGCAAGTGGAGGAGTGGGGAATCAAACCCAATTCTCCCAGATTAGAGTCCACACACTTAACCACTACACCAACTCAGCGGCAGACCAAGCATTCTACATACTTCATTTGAATTTTTTGTATACTGACAAATAACAGACATAACGAGAATGGAAAACTGAACCCTGTAGCTGCTGCCATACTTCTCTGGCTAGAAAATGGCTTTGTGTTGACAGGCAATGTGCCAGCATCCTGGCGTGAAGATAAGCCCATTTTTCCACCTTGTCTGGATCAAGCTTCAGTTTATCATCATATCCAGAATGAGGCATGCAAATGATCATGATCAATATATCTAATCCTCAACATGGCCAAACAGGCCCATAGCCAGAAATTTTTTATCAGGGGGGCAAATGAGTACAGTGGTGGTGAGTCTACCATAATTTTTAAAATTATTATTTATTTATATTCTCTCCCTCATTGGCAAAGACAGGGTAGGGAGGTGGGAGGAAGAAAGGAGACTGCTTCCTTCATTGGCAAAGGTGGGAGGACGAGGGAGAGAAATGCTCTCCTTAAATTGGAGGAAGAAAAACTTGTGACATATTTCACACAACCCCCTAGTGCTAATTGGAGGGACATGACAAATGGTTGATGGGGTGTCTCCCCTTTTGCACCTTTGTGGCTACAGGACTGTGGCAAAATCTGTGGATACTTAAATCCAAAGACTGGTGCCCTGAACAAACAAGACAGATCTTTCTACAAACCTAAAAAAGCCAGAGTTTTGTGGAAAATCTGAAATCTAAAAAAGAAAACAAAACCATGCTGTTGCTTTCCCAGGCAATGTCTAAAACAGAACTGCCAGCCTGGAGAACTCCCAGAATAAGAGCTGATCTCCTGGAGACAGAGATCAGTTCCGCTGGAGAAAATGGCTGCTTTGGAGGATGGACTCTATTGCATTATGCCCCACTGAGGTCCCACTCCTCCCCAAACTCCTCCCTCACCAGGCTCCACCCCCAAATATCCTGGCATTTCCCAACCCAGTATTGGCAACCCTAGAGAAGACATGTGATGCCATGCCATTGCACTTACCATTTTCCTGCAACTCCCCCCCCCCAAAAAAAAAATTGCTGTCAAGGAAGTGCTGGATGTTGCACATCTTTTACTCTACATTACCAGGGAGATGCAGTTTGGAAGTAGTGTATTTCCCATAACATCTGACCCGGGGGTGCATTGTTTATTTACTAATCCGGGGGTGCACTATTGCCGCTTCTCACTTTTTGTGACATACATATGTTTATGATGAAGTTGTGTGCCCCCGAATCAGGTTTGAGTGGACCAGGCTCCCACAGCTTTGCACTGTGGAGAGCTTTGAACTTTAATGAAAATACAGAAAACGTGTTCTTTCAACAACTAATCATGTGAACAAGCAACATAGTGGAAAGCAAGGTAATGGATATTTACAATGAACTAAACAAACACTTTTTGGTTTGTTTGTTTGTTTGTTGTTTTGAAGGAAAAAAACAGAGCATAGAATGCTTGGTGCCAGCATCAGCTTCAGTGCAAAATGAACAGTGAACTCTAAAACTAGCACAGTTCTAGAGGGTTTTATTTTCAAATCATTTACTCTGGATTTTATTATTGAATTGTACACATGAAGCTGTATTTCTCATCTACTATCTGAATACTGATGCCTCTTTGTGGTACAAGGCTCTCCAGACATAAGCAGCAGAGGTACAGGAACACCAGTTCTCCAGTCTGCTACTGCAGAAAATGTGCTATCCCACCTAAAGCACAGCCCTGTAAATACCTGCTTAATATTTGCCCAGTGATATCAGACTTGATAACAGCATGATAAAAAGTAGAGACATCACCCTGCCAACAAAAGTCCGCATGGTCAAAGCAATGGTATTCCCAGTAGTCATGTATGGCTGCGAGAGTTGGACTATAAGGAAGGCCGAGCGCCGAAGAACAGATTATTTTGAAGAAATCAACCCTGACTGTTCCCTGGAAAGCCAGATAATGAAACTGAAGCTCAAATACTTTGGCCACCAAATGAGAAGGGAGCACTCACTGGAGAAGACCCTGATGCTGGGAAAGATTGAAGGTCAAAGAAGACGGGGATGGCAAAGGATGAGATCGTTAGACAGTGTCATAGATGCAACGAACATGAAATTGAGCAAACTTCAGAGGACGGCGGAAGACTGGAGGGCCTGGCGGGATCTGGTCCATGGGGTCGCGAAGAGTCGGACGCGACTGTGCGACTGAACAACAACATCAGACTTGAATGTTGACTCCGCAACTTTTTTTGGGGGGGAAATCGATATGAATTATTAGAGGCAAAAAAAGAGGTGAACAGTAATTTACAAAGCCTGGAGGATGGGTGTCAAGGAGTCCAAGGCTGAATCCTAGAGGTTCTGGGGGCTGATGTACACAAGTAGCAGAGGGAGAGAAGAGAGGGTGAGGTGCGGGAGGGGAGAAGAGAGAGTGAAACAGCATTAGCAGCTATGTGCATGACAGTGATTTGGCTCCTCTGCATGACATGGAGGTCATCTAACCAAAAGACCTTTCTGATATTCCTGCCAAACAGGAATATCATTTGGGAATTCATTGTTTCCCCTTTCTGCCTATTACTGCTCCATCTCAGTGGCTTTGGAAGGCCTTTGACAACTGAGTCTGTATAAACTGGAATGGTAGTGAGGTTTCCCTCCATTTGTGTCTGTTTATTCCATTGCTTTATCACATGCAGTGTACTCCAGTGAAATACTGTTGTGTCAGTTATGTGCATTGTTTTCATAGTGACTGAGTAGAGATCACACAAATCATCATCCACACGGTGTTTGTCTAGGGATGTGATTCTTTTATTCATTGTTATGCACAGAGGTTTTTCACCAAGTGTACCAGTATTTATTTTGCACCAGTGCTCTTTTTCAATGAACAATGAACAACAGGGGGGGGGGGGTTAGATAATGTTAGCCAGCATCTGCACCCTTCACCTATCTTCCATTATAGTGAGTGCAATCAGCAATGCATCTACTCTGCTTTTAATGCTTCACTGCCTGTTTTAAGCTTCCCAAGAGACTGAGCAGCTCTTTGTTGGGCTCTTTGTCTCCTCCAGGGGATGCAACAAACCTCTGCCTGGAACCTCTGCCTGCTGAGGAGCCTCCAGTTGCCAATGCTGCCATGCCGACTACTCCCAAGGACTGTGTCGTGTTCTGCATGCAAGAATACTAATGGCCGACAAAACACGGACATTTTCTTCTATCTGCCGAGAGGGACAGTCCTTTGGATGAGGTACACTATCCCAGAGAATTCTATCCCAATTAACCTGGAAACAAAAAAGCAAGTTTCCCATTGAAGTGAATTTCACATTAAAGCCAATGAAAATGATTTATTTAATTTAAAAAAGCAAACAAGGAAAACTACAGATTCTATCCTACCAGCAAACATGTTAACAACAAGGGATGCACTAGCAGATGGATCCTGCTCAACAACTTCCCACTGGTGGATAACCTCCCAAGACACCTGGAATTCACTTTTCTAGATACTGCTCCGGCACTCCAGAATAGGCTGCTCTGAGAAGTTTGCAAGAAGAGGAAGTGAAATTATGCCCTTACAGAAACTTCATTTCCGTCTTAGGGAAAAAGCCACTGTAGAAAACCAGTCTGGGTCCTCCTTGATTTAAAAGTGAATGTAAATACAGAAGCGCATGCACCCATAATAAATAAACATATGTACTGGACTTACAAGGAAGTGAAGGTAATAACATTGTGAAATACAACTGAAGTCAAGACGTGCATTTGCATAGCTTTAAAATAGTATTTGGGAGGGGAAAAAAGCAAGCCAGCCTTTACAATTCATCAATACCAAAAAATGAATATGCCAAACAATCTTAATTTATTGGAATAAATTACCATGTCATTAAAATAGTGTAGGACTACATCAGCAGTTCAACTTTATAAATCTAAATTTTATGGTGTATAATTCAAGTCTCTAAATATCCCATAGCTTATGATTTAACACACACCAAACTGCAATGTAAAAATAGAGTAAATCTGATATGGAAGGAAACCCCCCCCCCCTTTTGGGGTGTGCTTGTGTGTTTAACCTATGAATGTCCAACTGTATGAATATCCAACTGTTTTAATCCTCCCAAACGACTGAATAGCTCCTGTGTTTGAATATCCAACAGTGTGTTAGTATGAATATCCAACTTTTTCACTGATATGTAATTTCAAATGTTTAAGTTCTTACAACCAGATCATCTGAGTCATTTCATCTGCAAGTAAATGTATTAGGCACAACCAGTCTATATGAATCAAAGTGCACAGTGGGACTTGAGTAATGTGAGGCTGCCAAAATGTGGTTGAGAAATTCCTGGAGGTTTTGTGGGTGGAGCCTGGGAAGAGTGAGGTTTGGAGAGGGGAGGGACCTCAATGGGATAGGAGGCCACCCTCCAAAGCAGCAATTTTCTCCATGGGAACTAAACTCTGTCATCTGGCAATCAGCTGGAATACCAGGAGATCTCCTGGCCCGACCTGAAGGCTGGCAACATGGAATATTAGCCTCTGTTGCCAGATATTTATAGGCATTTTACATACTGGCATAACCACCTCCACGTCCTGTCAGGTCAGGTGTTCTTTGTCTGGGAGACTTTCCCCTAAGATCTGTATTAGGAAAGGGAAAAAGCAGGGGTGCATTTTAGCCCCCCGCATTTGTTTAACTTTTTAAAAAAATGACCTTGCCCCTTTTTTGTCATTTTTGATGGCCATAGCCCTAGACTTGGCTCTACTCTTATTCCGTTGTTAATATATGCAGATAACATGGTTCTTTTGCCTACTTCTTGTGTTGGACTAAACCGCTTACTGAACCGTTGCCATGAATATTGTGTGATTAACAGATTGGAGCTGAATTATGAAAAATCAGAGGTATTAGTCATTCCCCATTCCCGAAAATCATATAGTGAGTGGATTATTAATGGCAACAAACTTAAACAGGTTAAGCACTTCAAATATCTGGGCATCTATTTCCAATCTAATGCTACTTGGACCTACCATCGCAGAATGGCTATTAATCTAGCTAATGTTAGTGCTGCAGCAATTTCTTGCTTTTACTTTTCTGTTTGAGGTAACCAGTATGTGCCACCTTCAAGGCTAAAACTGGAGCTCAGATACTATATGGGGTACCTCTCTGGATTGACGCAATGGACATTTCAGTTGAACGTGTTCACTCTACCTTTTTGCGAAAGATCATGGGGGTACCTATGTGTGTTCCATATGCCGCATTATGTTTGGAGTGCAGTCAGAATTTGCTGGCTACTAAAGCACGGATCCACACTATTAAATTTTAGTTACGAC
The DNA here is from genome assembly GCF_001447785.1 of Gekko japonicus. Classification (NCBI taxonomy): domain Eukaryota; kingdom Metazoa; phylum Chordata; class Lepidosauria; order Squamata; family Gekkonidae; genus Gekko; species Gekko japonicus. Next base: position 575,157 of record NW_015172559.1, on the reverse strand, counting down.
TCCATTTCAACTCTCACCCCTTTAGTCATATGTACCAACTACTTTCTGAATCTGTTAATTCCAGCTGGCTATCTTACATCGAAGCCAAACTAAGTTCCCTAAATTTATCTCTAGAATCCTGATTTATTCTTTCTGAGTCTGAGACCTTTTTAAAAATAAAATTAGTTTATTGGGATCAGAACTAAAAACTCTCTATAGCCTGGCTAACAGAACCTGTTCTCCCTTAAACTTAGGGATTGTTCCAAATGCGAATCTCCCAGCTGTATACCTCTATCAACTCATAGCTCCAAATTTGCGTAGAGCCATATCCTTGGCTAGATTTAATGTTCTTCCTTCAGCTTTCTTATCTGGCAGATTTCAAGGGATTCCCTATCCTAGCAGGTGCTGTCCTTGTATGAAGGACTGTGTTGAAATTGTCGCCCATGTTCTTCTCCAGTGCCCTCTCTATCTAGCGGCCCATCAGGATCTTCTATATCCCATATTAGCCCAACTTTTAGAGACCTCTGATGATTTTAAGGTCCTTTTTTTGCCTGATAACCCAGATACAGAAATAACTGAAATAGTAGCAAAGTTTCTTTGCAGTGCCATGGTCACACGTCCTGATAAGTGATACTATGAATTAGGTTTTATTATGCTGTTACTCTGTTTATTTAATCTGTAACTCTAATTTTACTCTGCATGGATTTTGTATTTAGATTATTGTATCTACATGTATATGCCAATAAAGGCTTGTCTTCTTTCTTGGTAATAAAATAAGAATACTAGCATAACCTTACTTTCTGTTGGAAAGACCATTTTTGCTGCCCTTTCTCTCTCACTATCCATCTTGGCAACAGAGCCCAGGTCTTCTTTGCCAGTCACATGAGAGCCAGATTATCTGTATTATTTGGATTATCTGTAATACAGAGGCTGAGAACCAGCAGAGAAAGGGCATAATCTGTCGTAATTCCAGATATCTCATTACACTCACTAGGAATAAAGACAGCCTTAGAGAGAAACCAGCTTCTTCCTTTACCTAGCCATTAATCAGGACCTCTCAATAAATCATCTAGAGTATTTTAGTATAAAGATCTGACGATCTGGGCACTCAAGCCTCAGAAAGAGCCAAAACACACAATAGCATTTCATAATAGCATTTCACAATAGCATTTCAGTAATTCTTCCAAAATTATGTTAGGTGCTTTGTCAATGGTCTTTTCATTGGCACTTGTGTGGGTCACTCTTCAGGTTAGGCATATTTCCTGAAGTCAAGAGCAGGGTCATTTCCTGCCAGAGCGCACTGGAGCAGCGCTCTGGCAGTCAAGAGCCCAGCAAGCCCCGCCCCCCGCCTTCCAAGCAGCAGGGAGGCATTTAAATGCCTTCCCGTGCCTTCCCCTGCTCGCCCACCGAAGCGGGGTGGTGGTTGCGGGGGCTTTATCAGGCGGGTGGTGGGCTGAGGGCACCCAGGGCACCAGCGGCCCAGTGGGAGCGGAGGTGGAGGCTTGATGGGGGTGGGTGGGCTGAGGGCGCCCAGGCCATGGGTGGCTTGGCTGCTCCGGTGGGAGGGGTCTTGCTTCTGGTGGGGAGTGTGTGTTTGTCTCTCTCTTTCTCTGCGTTCCTCCGTGTCTCTCTCTGTCCCTCTGTCTGTGTCTCTTTCCCCCCCTCTGTTCTTGTCTCTCTCTGCCCCTCTGTTCCTCTGTGTTTCTCTCTGCCCCTTTGTGTGTGTGTGTCTCTCTCTGTTTGTCTCTCTCTCTCTCTGCCTCTGTGTTTGTGTGTGTGTGTGTCTGCCCCTCTCTGTCTCTCTTTCTGTCCCTCTGTGTGTGTGTGTGTGTGTGTCTGTCTCGTTTGCAGCTGCCATTGGAATCTGCAGAAGGAATGTGTTCTGATTCACACTGTTCATACAAGTAGACCATTTATTTGAACAGTTTTTTGGCAATAATTTATTTTATTTATTTTTCATGTAACTATACATTGGTGTAATAAGAACATAACTTCCTTTTACAAAACAAACAAACCCCACTCATATATAGCAAAGGTCACTGCTAATTTGCCCTTCTAAGGAAACTGGACTTTAAAAAGCTGAACCCACGAGGCTTTGTATAGCAACTATCACAAAAATAAATAGCAATACTAACTTGATCTGCATTTTCATGCTTGTTGTAGGGTAGCTTCCAGTGATGTCAGGGGGTGTGGCACATGCAAATAAGTTATGCTAATGAGTTATGCAAATGAGCTCCTGCACCTCTTTTCTACGAAATGACCCCTGGCAAGAGTAAAACTTATGTTAGCAGCTCCTAGGAGAGAGAGGTGACAGAAGAAGGCCTTACTTCCTTAGAATCAGAATACCTCAGTGTAAAGTTAGGAACATTAGAAAGTGAACCCATTCACAGACACTAGCCCGAAGCATGCATGTCCTTCCAACCTCATATGGAAAGAAAGCATGGGTCAAGCTGTTATATATGATACACCGTTAAGGGTATTGGTTGAAGGTTAGGTAGGAAAGAGAGAGAAAAAGGCAACCACACACTGCTTTTGTGTGTGTGAGAGAGGTAGTCATGTATATGCCCTTCAGTTCATGATACGTCTGGCCTTGATAGTACTAGTACAAATCTATGTATCTGATATTTAGTAGCAAATTCTTGCCATGGGATAGGAAGTACAGTAAGATAGATGTGTACAGTGTAGTAAGGCATACATGCTGATGTCTTCCTGTACCTTTCATATGTAACTCTGGCTAAACTGGATATGCTGCAAACATCCTTCCACAAAGCAAGTACCTTTTTGGGGATGCACACCTTGTGCCAGTTCTACAAATAGGGGCAAGCAAACTCTACAGATTATGCTGCTTTTGTAATTGGCCTCCTAATTTGAATAGAAAAGGTGTTGATCCATGGAATCCTGAAGTCGGATGTCCCTAAGGAGTTGATCTCAATCCCTAAACCAGGACTTCCCTTTACCAAGATGTCCTTCTCTTTAAACATTTGGGATTTTTGAAGAGATAATACAAATAAATGAGGCTGCCTTAAACAATACTTGTGAAAGGAATTTAAGCAGACCACCTAAGTGAACACATTAGACATTACAATGAGTCTCTCGGGTCATAATCTATGAACAAAGACAGGATGAAACAAGACTCTGAGAGTGTTTAAGGTCCATTAGAAGACAAATTGGCTTTTTAATTAATACTAAGCACAAACATATCATGACAACATTATGTATACCACTGTGAAAGGGATTATGCAAATAACAGCCATTTGCAAAATTGTTAGGTATGCTGTTTATATTTATTTGGTACAGAAGTCTTCTAAGGTCTATCCAGTAAATAACATAGCCTTCCAAAATAATAGTTCCTTTCACAATGAAGACTTATTCCTAACCAAACATTTGTTTTTATCATGCAAATATATGCTGTCTAAACTAAAAATCGGAGCAGAGATATTATGCAAATTTTAATACAACACACTGGGTAGGCAGGATTTAGTAGATTTTTGACTAGTTTAGTACAATAGCTAGAGAGTAGGTCTTGGATACTGGAGACCTAAGTTCAGCTCCAAAATTATGAACCTCACACTGGGTGGCCTGGAGAATGTCACAACCTCAGCCTAACATGCAGTTGTAATGCTGAGACCTAGTCTAGACATTGGCATAGTTTCAACATCATTCAAAATTGTGGTTTACTTAAATTAACTATGGTAAGTACCATTGTCTAAACGAAAGCCATTCCACTAATTAAGGTTAGCTAGGGTGTGTCAAACCATGATCTACAAGCAGGATCTGAAGGTAGTTTTAACTATAGTTTTGTGCAGTGTATGAACACAGAAGCTTCGTTTGCTTCCTGACAGCACTTTCTTTGACTCCAGAAAGAAAGCAATGAAACCAGCATTTATCAAGGCAAACCACAGTTTGAGTGATCAATGTATATTATATTTTTGTATATTATATAACATAAATAAGGTTATATATTATATAACATCTGTTATGCTTGTCAAGGTTGATGATTAGACCTTTAGATCCAACCAGTGTTCCCTCTAAGCTGAGTTAGTGTGAGCTAGCTCAGTTTTTTAGCCTCCAGCTCACACATTTTTGTCTCAGCTCAGGAAGGATAGCTCCAGAGCAAACTAATTTATGCAGTAGGCAAACGGCTCGCTCATGACTTTAATGCCAGTAGCTCACAAAGTAGAATTTTTGCTCACAAGACTCCACAGCTTAGAGGGAACACTGGTGATCATCTGTGAGCTTCATTCTGTTTTCCTAAACTAACCATATTTATTTAACCATGTTTTTCTATGGCCTGAAATGAGCCATTAGATTGGGCCATACAGATGGCAATCATCAAATGAGTTCTTAAGAAGATCCTTGCTGGATCAGATGAGTGGTCCATCTAGTCCTGCACCCCTCACACAGTGGCCAACCAGGGGCCAAACAACAGGACATAAAGGCTGGGGCCTCCCATTGATGTCTCCTAGCACCAGGATTCAGAGGTTCACTGTTCTGAATATGGAGGTCCCCTTCAGTTAGGGTTGCCAGCCTCCAGGTGGGGCCTGGGGATCTCCCGCTTTTACAACTGATCCCCAGCCAACAGAGATAAGCTCCCCTGGAGAAAATGGCTGCTTTGAAGGGTGGACTCTATGGCATTGTATTATGTTGAGGCCTCTCTCCTCCCCAAACCACGCCCTCTCCTGGCTCCACCCCCAAAGTCTCCAGGTATTTTCCAACCCAGACTTTGCAACCCTACCTTCAGTCACCATGGTTAGTATCCTATCCTCCATTAATCTAATTCCCCTTTAAAACTGTCTATGCCTGTGGCCATCACTACATTCTCTGGTAGCGAATTTCACATTTTAATCACTTGATGTGTAAAGAAGTATTTCCTTTTGTCCATCTTGTATCTACTGCCCATTCAGCATCACTGGATGCCCTCAAATTCTAGTATTTTGGAGAGGGAGAAAAATTTCTCTTTGTCAACTCTCTTCACCCTGTGCATAATTTAAAAAACCTCTATCATGGCCCCAGTCACATGGGCCGGATATCGCAGGGGGGAGGCGTGGCTAATTGCCCCGGCGCAGTTTGATCTGCGATTACGCAATCAGACGCGCCAGCAGCACACCACAGGTCCTTCCCTCAGCGCTGGCAGGTAAACGAGGGACCGGAGGGGAATGCGATCACACCACGGGAGTCTGGAGGCAGCCCGTGGCAAACGTTTACTAGTACTTTGGAGGTACTACTTTTTTAATGCGCATTTTCGGCGGTAAGCCACGGGTGCATGCCACTTCCCAGATGTTAGGGTGTGATCACGCCCGGATAATCCACCCACGATCTGTGCCTCTCCCGCGGCAACTTTGCCATGTGACCGGGGCCCATGTCACCTTTTAGTCATCTCTTTTCTAAACTGAAAGCCTTTCCTCACAGGAAAGGTGCTCCAACCCCCGATCATCTTGGGCCCCTGCCACACGGCAGGGGAAAAGCCTCCAAAAGCGCGGCTTTTAAAAGCCGCACCAAAGTTGAGACATCACAGCAGGATCTCACGGATCCCCTGGCTACGGCGCCTTTTCTCCCCAGCACGATCTGACACCGGGGAGAAAACACGGCCCTGACAGGGAGCCTGCCGAACTGCGCATGTCGGA
>NW_015172559.1:538542-569502 GCF_001447785.1 Gekko japonicus | reverse complement strand
GATCGGAGACGGGAGCGCAACGCCAGCCAGATGTTGGCGTGGGATCGCGCCCATTTGCTCCGTCTCCGATCTGGCCCACTCCCGGCCCAAAATGCCTCATGTTAACGGGGCCTTGGTTGCCCTCTTCTGTACTTTATTTAGCTTTCTACTGTCCTTTTTAGATACGGTGGTGACCACAACTGCACACAGTATTCCAAATGAGGCCATACCATAGATCTATACAGGGTATTATAATGTTGGCTGTTTTATTTTTGATCCTGTGGTGGAAAGGACCTGCTCTGACCTGCAGGCCCTGTTTTCCCCTGCCCTCCAAGGTTTTCCCAACACCTGGAGAGGCTTTTCTCTCTCCCCAGGAATTGCCTGCTGGGAGGGTCAGGACTCCCAGTTTCCCTTCCAGGTTCTGAGGCCTTGCCTCTGTGTCTCCTGCTGTCCAGTACCTGGTCACTACACACTGCTGCCTTGTGTACCCCTGGAGGAATAGCCACTTGCCAACTGCCTACCATCCCCCTGGCACTCCTCTTAAAATAGTTTGTCCAAGACAGTGGAGGTCTATGCGGTACAGAGAACCAGTACCAGCATCCAAAGTTATAAAGAGAAAATTTTCACAAGCACACTTTTAGCACAGCACCAAATTGAGCAAGGGATTCAAAAAAAATGGGTGAAACACAATTCCTCTGTCCCTTTCTCTATACATGAGCCCGCTTGCGGGATGGGTGGGGTATAAATATAATAAATAAATAAATAAATAAATACATGCCCTATCAGATATTTAAAAATAGGACAGGTTCCTTAGCTTAGGCTGTTATACATCTCTACATGGTTAATGGCTGTCTCCTCCAGACCTCAGTTAAGAATTCTGTCTGCTCAGTTGGACTCAGCACAAAAGAGACATTCCTCCTTGCTTCCAGGAGTTTTATCACCTCTCTTTTCCCCACCCACTGACCAAGTCAGGTCGGGTCAGAGAAGCTTTTTCTGGAGATTCTTCTAGAATTCCTTCCTGAAGTCTCTCTAGTATTTAACACCCCCAAGTCTCTGTTCCCTGCTTAAACGGTTGACCATTCTATTGTCTATTCTCCCCTCCCAGCCCATTCTCTGCCCAGGGCGGGCGGGCTTTTAAAATTTATCCAAGTATTGTGACACTATCAATTTAACAGTTCACAACTACAGGGGGGAAAATAATCCATACACTAAGCTTGATCCACCAGCACTTTTCATTTTAATGCTGAGTGAAGTGCTTCTTATATACTGTACACAATTAGTACAGTCAGTTGGGACAGTTTATAAAGCCATTTGGGATCTATCCGGATGAAAACTGCTAAATAAATGTCAGATCATTATCACCATTACCCAATAGATGGTGCCTTATTTGCTGAGTTCAAAATGGAAACAGTCCAAAAAAGACAGAAAAACAGAAGAAGCTGCCTCAGTACACACAATTGTAACGTATCTTCCAAAAGCACATTTTCCCCTCAATAAATATTCAAGGTACTAAGTCTAGAAATCCAAAGACCATTAAGCACTGCAAAATAATGGACACTGCAGCAAATCCTACTTCTATTTTACTGATACCAAGACTACCTGGTAAGCTATAGCAATTAAAAATTTAACATGTTAATCATTTTAAAGCTGGTTAACTAACAAATATTCTAACATTTGACTTGATTTCTTAATATTGCTTTCTCACTCCTCACACAAAAGTAGACCTTAAAGTACAAGAGTATTATATAAACTACTATCTAATTGCTATGATTTAGACACACAACTATGTAACCACAGTGTCATAAATTGTGGACCAGCTGCCTTTTAGTATCACTTGTCCGTTTGATTAGGTACACACTGGCAAGTCCAAACCTTGACCACAGTCTTTGATGCAGACTTAACACAGGCCTGAGTCAGTTTACTTATCCGCACCTGATGTTTCTACACTACTATGAAGTTGTTGTTGTTTCCATTGGTATAATTCCTGGTTAACTTGTACATTCCTGGTGCTATATTTTATAACTGCAATTTTACTGTGTATTACTTCCAGCTATAGAATGAGCCCATCATAGGCTCTAACCTATGACCCACAATTCATGAGGATTCACAATATTAGGGTGTTCCTATGCACTACCATAGATTTTCCTGTCAAGGGTTGTCTCTTATTTTCACAGCACATGACACTATCCTTGCAACATTGTTTTGGGGCTCCCTCTAATAACCCCCCAAATCTTCTTACATAACATAGACAGGAGGCATGCTTTTGCATACTAAAGACTTCATATTGGTCATTCAGACTCCAAGAAGGGTCGATGAGCATTCTCACACAACCTTCCCTATTGCTTTGGTACAAGATTTTTCTGTTCTTTCTCATGTGAATGAATGTACAATGTCAATGTGCAGGGAACAAACCAGTGGCCCTGGTCATGCTATTTCAGTGTCCATCCCATGGGTTATACCTGCCTTTCAAAATCCAGTAAAGAAGAGGGATACTCTTGGGACCCAACAAGTAGTCAAAAACGTAACCAACCATACAAAAATCAGAACCACACTTTTAGCCACAGTCTAAGGAGTGGTGCATCAGCCAAACTAGACATTACAGTACCCACAGGTCTGACCTGTGAGGACTTGGCCATTTAAAAATGCTGCAAGGGCTCGATTCTGTTTCGGCCCAGGACATGGCAGGACAAAGCAATCCTATCCCCTCTGCATGCCTTTTCAAGTGCCCAAACAGCCCCCAATAGCTGTTTAGGCACTTTAAAAGCTCGGGGGGGGGATTAGATCACCTGGTCCCACTGTGCTGCTGGTCTAATTACAATCAGACCCTCGGGGCATTTTAAATGGACCCATGGACACTATGACGTCTAGTTTGGGCCTAAGATTTAGCAGTGAAAGGGTAGCAGTTGCTAGGCAGAAAAAAGTGCATAGCAAAAAAACACCCACATGGAGACATTATGACACAGAACAATGAACTGCTGAGATGGATGAGGCCTTGTGGGAGTGAAACAGTACAGATTCTTACCAGAAGAAAGAGTGAACCAGGTCTAATGAAACAACAACAACAACAAAAGGTCAAGATAGGACTGCCATCATAACAAGATTGGAATCACAGAACAATTCACCCAACAACTAGAGGGGGAAAAACATAAAACAGATTATCCTGCCAAGATGTTAGGGAGGTATACCCCAATGATAGGGGGTCCTTAGCAGCAAAAGTAGTAAAAAAGGTTGGGCATTTCATCTTCCACCGAGTGCTAAACAACCAAAAAAGAAGGATAAAGAATTAAAACAGAAATTATCCCTCAGGCCAGGTAGACAGGCTACACCTAAGGTAACCATCTACAAGATGTTGTTCCTAGCTTCTTGTGTGTCCTGAAAAAATGTCATGGTGAGCTATGCTACCATACCAAATAGTCTGGGCCTCCAATGAGAGGATTCAGGATGTGGTACCTGTTAGTGCAGGAAAACCTAATTGTTACAGAGTCCATTACAGCATGGATGTTTTGGCTAAAACAGAACATAGAGTTGTCAGGTCCCTCAAAGTCCCCAGTGGGGGACTTTGGGGGACATTACTGGAGGGGGTGGGGTATCCCCAGTGTGACGTCATCACACTGGGGAGCGGAAGCCCCCACCTCTCCCCAACAGCGTTTAAAGACATCCTTTAAAAACACTCCTAGGAAGGGGGGGGGAGGCCATTGTGCCTGCACTCTGAGCCCCAAATTCAGGAGGTGTGGGGGGGAGGCAATGTCGGGGCTCAGAGTGCAGGTGTGCAGGTGTGCAGCCCCCTTGTCTCCCCAACAGTGTTTAAAGACTTCCTTTTTAACACTGCTGGGGAGAGGTGGGGGGAGGCCCAGTGGTCACTCTTGTGGTGGGGCTTGGAGGTGGGAAGGAGCCTCTCCAAATCAGGAAACCCCTGCCGAACTGGGGGGGTCTGGCAACCCTAACAGAACAGCAAAGGGAAAGTAAGTGTGTATAGTTATTTAAGTCTGTCAAAGTGCCCTCTATAGTACATAAAAGGCAGAAATGGCATTTGTAGGGGCAAAAAAGGCTCAACCATCTTAGTAAAAATATGTGCCACTAACCTCTGAGGAAGAAGTGGAAAAATTCTTAATTAAATATTAGAATTGAGTAGATTGAAAACAAAAAGCACCCTGGGAAAGTTAAACCGCCAAAACCATCCACAAGGCCACAGGAAAAAAAAAATGAAGTCTCACGTGGGTTACCCTAATTCCCGTGCCCTCTTTGTGAACATCAATGATCACAAACAAAAAAGGAGTAGGAGGAGTCCTGCTAGCTGTCGTCTGCAAATCTAAATGCAGAGGGCCTCTCTGTAGGTGCAATAGAGAAAAGGCATGAATAAGAACGCCAAGCAAAAAACTTTAAAAATTATAGCATACTTAAACAGACCTCCTGGAGCTTTAAAAAAAGTCTATTTTCTTCTGCCCTTCTTAATAAATAAGGATTTCTGAAAATAAACACACTGAAGGGTTCCCTTACAGGGGAGGCAGGTGACGTCCACCTACAGAAGAGGTGGAAAAGACCTTGGGCATACAGATGGGAAGAAGAATGATAAGAAACCATGAGAATAAGCATGAGATGCAAGACGTGGTGATGAAAGTTACCACAAAGACTTGGGCGGGAAATTTAGGTCATGAAATTGATAGGCAGAAATGGCAAAAAATATGGGTGAACATAAGATGGTTGAAAGCCACAGCATTGAAAGAGAATGTCTTTAAAGTAATCCAATGTTGGTACCTATCGCCCGAAAGATTAGCACGGATATATGATGGACTAGATGGTAAATGCTGGAAGTGCAAGATAATGGTGGGATCATATTTCCATGTTTGGTGGTCTTGCAAAGAGGTTTATAAGTATTGGAGGGAGGTACAAATGATGTTAACACAGATAACCAAAAAACAAATTAATTTAGATCCTGAAGTTTTTCTGTTAAATGTTTTACCCGATAATTGGAAAAGAAACGATAAATATTTAGTTTTGCATGTGATAACAGCTGCAAGAATTTTACTTGCGAAGACATGGAAAGCTGAACAAGTACCGACCAAAGAAGATGTGATAAGGAAAATATTGGAGGTTGCAGAAATGGACTGTCTAACACAGAAAGTTAACGGAAAGATGAACACTGTATTTCAGAACGTATGGTCACTGTTTTATAGGTGGCTCAATAATTAAGAAAGGGAATTCTAGTTTAAACTGTTGACGGGGATGAGATCTGCGGTGGTGTTATGGGTTTATGGATGGGTGATGGTTATGAGGAAAACGAAGGTGAATGTGGGTGATAAGTTGTGATGTGACTGTATGAGGTATGTATGGTTGTCTGAAATGCAATAAAGACGTATATATGGAGAGAATAATTATCTACTAATTAGCAATTTACAGTAGAACTGCAGAGGAGGAATGCCATGTTAAGCAACGTATTGTCCTCACAAGCTACAGGAGGTAGAGAAATGAAGTGCTGTATATTTTACAAGCTATCAATCACAACAGAGATGGTTAGTGGGACCAAGGATATTTGTGCTCATGGACTGTACCAATGGTCCTGACCAGTGTTCCCTCTAAGCTGAGTTTGCGTGAGCCAGCTCACAGTTTTTTAGCCTCCAGCCATAGAGTTTCGCCCAGGGGTTATCCCCAGCCATAGATGCCTCTGGGGGGGGGGGAAATTACTAGAATAATCAGAAACTGTGTTATACAGAAATTCTGACATTGGTGAAGAAAGATATCTTCAATGCAGAGCTTCAGCCAATATCTGTTATCCCTCTGGTAGAGTCAAAGAGCTGTGTAATGCTCCTTCAAAAGGGGATTGGTAAAAAGGATCATAATTATCTACTAATTAGCAATTTACAGTAGAACTGCAGAGGAGGAATGCCATGTTAAGCAACATATTGTCCTCACAAATTACAGGAGGTAGAGAAATGAAGTGCTGTATATTTTATCAATCACAGCAGAGATGGTTAGTGGGAACAAGGATATTTGTGCTCATGGATTGTACCAATGGTCCTGACTTCTGATGGAAGCCACTTTAGCAAGAGCATCTGGATCAAAGATCTTCCTCCTGAGTAGAAACATAAGATGTCCTTCAAAGAGACGGGCATGGAGTTAACACTCATTTATTTGTTGCCTTAAATATACCCCATAGGTCTCCCTAATGGGGCCCCAAATTAGCTAACAACATTCTTTCCTCCTCCATATTACACTCACAGCAAGCCTATGAGGTAAGTTTAGCCAAACGTATGTTACTGCCCAAGGTCATCCAGCAAATTTCCATGGCAAAATGAAGATTTGAACCTGGTTTTCTGGTATCCTAGCCTGACATTCTAACCACTATATCACACTGCCTCTTGTGGCAAATAATATCATGTAGGAATTACTCCAGAAAAAGCCTGAATACAATAAAAAATAAGAACTCTCCCCCAGAATCAACAAAGAGGCTGAGAACCTTGGGAAGGGAGAGTCAGTACCCTTCACTGATTAGGGTTGCCAGGTCAGATTGACCTGGGGGGGGGACTTTCCAGGAGTAGGGGGAGCGTGCGGCATGCACGTGACATAATGATTTCACATGGAAGTTATGTCATCACAATGCTGGCGCTCTGGTATTTGGGGCAAAATTCTATGGTTACCATAGAGTTTTGCCCAAAATACCAGAACGTCACCATTGTGATGACATCACTTCCGTGTGAAATCATCATGTCATGTTTGAGGGTGGGATTTTCCCCGGCTGGCTAGCTGGCCAGCGGAAGAGAAAAGGCCCGAAAATCAGGGGATCCCCCACCTTGGGAATGGCATCCCTATCACTGATAGAAAGAAGGGAGTGTGAGCAAAGACTACAGATGACACTGATAGGAAAAACTGCCTTCAAAATGACTGGCCTTAGAGGACTAGGATTATCACTACTATTGGAAAAGAAGCAGTTGATGAGCTTAAAAACACTGCTTCCTTGATTATTCCGAAAGCTGCTTAGAGAACTGAGTGACGGGCAGAACAGGTTTGCCATCAAAAGGGCTACATATCAGTTATGATGCCCCCATATGAAGACAAGAGCAAGTTATGCCTATGCTCTGAAAAACTGGTTGAGCTATTCCTGTGTTAACCTTAGAATTAAATATTAGGCAGCTGCAGCAGTCCAATGGAACCAAGGCTGCTTTGTCACTGCACTTGTCTTTATAATCAGACACTAGCTAGAGCGTCCGAGAGGACGCATTGCTCACTAGAGTTAGTGTAGAACTGAGACCTCACTGTCAGTCCATTATTAGCCTTCAGATGTAGGCCTAAGCATCAGGTTGCCACCCTCCAGGTGGGGCGTGGAGATCTCCTGGAATTTCAACTGACCTCTAGGCTACAGAAGATTAGTCCCCCTGGAGAAAATAACAGCTTCAGAGGGTGGATCGAATGGCATTATACTGTGCTGAGGTCCTTCCTCTCCCTCAGTTTGGTGTTTGTGTTTAAGAGCTGTGGACTCTAATCTGGAGAACCGGGTTTGATTCACCACTCCTCCAAATGAAGCCAGCTGGGTGAACTTGGGTTAGTCAAAGTATTCTCAGAGGTGTACCAGGCAGAAAGAGAATTGTGGCAGAAAGAGAATTGAGGGATATGGCTCCTTGACCCCTCCTCACACCTGGGAAAAGGTTGGAAACTCCAGTGCAGGGAGCGCTCAAACTTTAGGAGCTCTAAAAGTAGTGGTTAAGTGTGCGGACTCTAATCTGGGAGAACCGGGTTTGATTCCCCACTCCTCTACTTGCACCTGCTGATGTGACCTTGGATCAGTCACAAGCTCTGGCACAGCTGTCCTTGAAAAAGAGCAGTTTCTGTCAGAGTTCTCTCAGCCCCACCCACCTCACAGGGTGTCTGTTGTGGGGAGGGGAAGGGAAAGGAGTTTATAAGCTGCTCTGAGACTCCAAGTGAAGGGCGGGGTATAAATCCAATCTCTTCTTCTTCTTCTTCCATGGCAGGCCAGCGCAGGCTCAGTACCTATATGGGACTGCACTGTGACCACAATGATGAATATTTTGACATATCTCAGAGGGATGACTGTAGATTTACTACAGGATCATTATATTCTGCAAGTTTTGTCTCTTCCAGATTATTCAAATACCCTTAGTTCTCAGAGACAGAGTCTGACCTCAGATGCACATGTGCTTTTTCAGTGTCAGAAGCTGCACTGTATGCCAACATCTGAAATTCAGTTACGTAAAGTTTCCTTAGCTACACACCACTAATGTCCTGGGTGCGGAACCTATGATCAAATGTAGTATCTACTAAAATATTTTAAATTTTTTATGTGATGGTTTTATTGTTTTATTATTTTACTTTTGTAAGATACTTGGAGAATGTTTTATTGAGAGGCAAGATATATATATAATTTGTCTTTTTTGTCATCCTCTTGTTTTCTATTTTAATACAACAAAGTACTTCCCAGTGTAATCCTATCCAGAGTTACTTCAGTCTAAGAACATTTATTTCAATGGGATTAGACTACTATAACTTTGCACAGGATTGCACTGTCAGTCACCTACTGCCTGATACATCATCAGGCACAACAAGCTTGAACAACATAAAATTAAAATATGGCAGCGTTTGGAAAAGATGAGAATATTTATGGCCTCCTTTCTCTGGCTGTCTCTTCTTTTTTGTCTAGTTTCTTCAGGAAGACAATCAGAGGAGGATTATTATTTTATATTAGAGATTCTCATCTCATAGGATTTAAAAGACTATTTCTAAGAAGGATGGCTGTATATTTTGTTCTAGACATACAAGACAGGTAAATCATCCCAGACTTTTACAAAGGAAAAATCTTGAGCGTACTGAGGGGGTGGGGGTAGAATAGTGTCAAAATGCCACTCAGTTGAGGACTGAGCTACACATGATGAGCAATTGTTTGATTCTTTTCCTCAGTTTTTGATGTAAATCAGTTTCCGATGCTGCCAGAGAGAAGGGAAAGGGTTGAGGAAGGAAATTTGCTTAATCCTTTCTCTTCCTGCAAAGCAACTTTAGATGTATGCTTTTGAGGGAGAAACAGTAGGAAGGGGAAATATTAAGGAGCCCAGCTCCCCACTACTCTTCTTACTCACGACCACAGCCTCTGAGGTTGCTTTGTATTTTTAAACTAAGTAAAGGAATCGCATCACTGAACATCTTGCAGAGCTTGTGCATGAAACACTTTTCAGTATCCTGTCAGGCTTGTACATTGGAGGGCCAAACAGTCTGAAGAGTTATATTTTGGAGTGTTAATGAGTTAATCGTTCTGGGATTGAGCTCTTGGGCAGAATTTTCATTCTTATGCACAAATAAAAAGTTTCAGATAAAATTCCTAAACTAGCAAAAAGAAGTTTTGGTGTGTTTTTTAAGATGCTGGAAAACTCCTGAATTATACATTTATAATTCTCAGACTATTGACTCAGCCCACTGCAGTAAAATTACTTTGACGAGACTGTAATGAATATTGACTCAGCATAACAAAAAATATTTGCATTAAAAATAAGCTATGGCCCAGACAAAGGTGGGACAAATACAATTTCATGTAGGAGTGATGGCTCTTGAAGAATATTTGAAAAGTATTCAGCCTCAACACATGCATTTATAAAACAGTCTATATAATTAATGTATGAAAACATTAAATAAAGAATGAGTAAAGATGGTTGGGAAAGGACTGATCTTTAGCATCTGTATTGTTCTTTGTAAAACTGAAAATGTTTCCTTTTAAACAAAAGAAATTAATGACATTGGAATAAAAGCACACCATGACCTGAATTTGGCACAAACAGAACTGGTGTTGTGCTACAGTTGATAATATGAACAGCAAGGAATGTAAATTGCAAGCAAATAGAGACTTTTTTTGTCTATAATTTTTTTTTCTAATCTACAAAACTACAGGGTCAGGGTAATGGAAAACCTAAAATAAGAGTAACAAGGATAATACAGACATATAAAGTTATTGATACGTCTCTGTTAACATAGTAGTAGCACATGGAGATTACTAATGCAAACAT
This sequence comes from Gekko japonicus, assembly GCF_001447785.1. Lineage (NCBI taxonomy): Eukaryota > Metazoa > Chordata > Lepidosauria > Squamata > Gekkonidae > Gekko > Gekko japonicus. The sequence goes on along the minus strand of NW_015172559.1, from coordinate 559,522 downwards.
GTCAACCAAGCAATCACAATCTCTTTAGCTAAAGCGTAAATATCATAGAACTGAAGTTATGCGTTAAAATAGACAACAAGCTATCAGAGTTAAGCTATTTTGAAATTTCCTTTCCTCTTTACAAAGTCCAAATTAATTTTTAGTTCTGCTTTAAAATTAAAAAGTTTTGCCAGACTCTTCGAGATGGTATTGCAGCCTTCCCCATCTTTCTCTTCTTCTTCTTCCTCTTTGTTCTCCTCCACTTTCTCAGGTCCATCTTCTGCTTTCTGTTGTTGCTTCAGGAACATCCGCTTTATTTCTTTCTCGCTGAAATTTCTTTGAGTTCCTTTTGCAACGTGTCCCGCTTGACGTTAAGGTTGGTCATCTGGTCCAGTAGAGGGCACAAAGCTACAGCAATCAGTTTGGGAAAGTCTGTGGTTACTTCTGGTCTGGTGTCCGGCGATGCTGTGCTGGCAGTTCGTATTATAAGTTTCGCTTTCAACATCATTTTTCTCTTTCTCGCTGCGTCATTGTTTATACAAGAGGAAAGTTTTAAAGTTCTCTGTAAGTCTGGAATTTATCGCTTTCTTACTGGTCCACTGCACACTTCATCGCAATCTGCTTCCTTCAAGTCGCCCTTTCAGCCTCCTGCTTTCAACTCAGTCATTTCGGGATTGGGCATTCCCCTCCCCCTTCCGCTTGTTTGGGGCTTTGGGGCGGCTTTACTAGTAACGATTTATTGATTGTTTACTGGATCATAGCTTCACTCACGTTTGTACTGCATTCGCTAGGTATGTAGAGATGAACATTTCTCGGGATTCTTATACGCTCTGTGCGGTGTGCGCCTCTTGGTGCCATGCTGGCTCTGTGCCGTGGGGGCCTATCAGGGCAAAAAAGTGCCTCAATCCTTTGGGTTCCACCTTTGGAGAGGCACCTCTGGCACCCCAGGCTGAGACACCCCCTATAAGGGGTCTTGGGGGTCCGAAATCAATTCAGAACCCCCCCCCCCATCGGCATGTTTGCAGGGGGCTCACATCAGCATGGAGCACACCCGCACAGCGTCACCAAAACCGGAAGCCCAAATAGAGACTTTCATGGATATGTAAATAGGTGTTAGTTTGCCCAATAATGATAGAACTCAATTTCTTCAGAAATCCACCAATGCACAAGATCCTTATAACCTATCAGAGAGCTTACCCCATTGATTGAGTCTACTAACAGCAGTACTTTCCTCTATTGCAAGGAGACTTCTGCTGAAACAAGAGCATATTCCACCACTGAAGTAAAAATAGTATGCCCTTCATCATCTGGGAACAAAATGCTCCCTTTTGTTTGTGGTACAACAGTCAGAGATCGTGTCTGATATGTTAGTTCAACAGGTGTAGAGGCAGAACATGCATAGAAATCAACTTCTGTTCCATTCATCAAGAAACTTTTATCTGAATTCTCTCTGCATGTACAGCACCATATATAGTGCAGTGTATAAGATGTTTCCACTAATTATTTCAATACGCTATGGAACGCTTTCCCTCCTTCTTTCTCTCTCTCTCTTTCTTTCCCTCCTTTTGTCCTTCTGTCTTTCTTTCTTTCCCTCCTTCTTTCCTTCTCTCCTACTTTCCCTCCTTATTTCCTTCTCTCCTTTTCTTTCCCTCTTTCCCTCCTTTCCTTCTCTCCTTCTTTCCCTCCTTATTTCCTTCTCTCCGTCTTTCTTTCCCTCTTTCTTTTCTTTTCTTCTCTTTCTTTCTTTCATTTTTTAAAATTTATTGGGTTTCTATCCCGCCCTCCCCACGAATGGGCTCAGGGTGGCTTACATTTAAAGGCACTGTGTGCCAGAGTACATAAACCTATAAAACCAGATAAAACCAGATAAAACAACCATATCATTGCAATTAAAGTGCCCAACACAGAAATGATTTTCCAATCACATTGAAGATGGCATCCTGTAGATGGACACCAGTCCCAATTCAGCCATATCTGTCTCGTACGTTACTGTGGCTCGATCTCAATATGGGCCAACCAACTACCCCCTTGTTACTTACAATAATAGTTGGTGGTAGTGGTGGGCGGCTCCTAACTAAAAGCTTGGCGGAAGAGCTCCATCTTGCAGGCCCTGCGGAACTGTACAAGGTCCCGCAGGGCCCTGATATCCTCCTGGAGCTCATTCCACCAGGTAGGAGCCACCACCGAAAAGGCCCTAGCCCTGGTAGCGGTGAGCCTGGCCTCTTCGGGGCCTGGAATCATTAGCTAGTGTGGTGCCCCAGACCGTAGTGCTCTCTGGGATATGTGTGGGGAAAGGCGGTCCCTCAGGTATGTTGGACCCTGGCCATAAAGGGCTTAAAAGGTAAGTACCAGCACCTTGGAGTGAACTCGGTATGCTATTGGCAGCCAGTGCAGTGCATTCAGTGCAGGCCGGATGTGTTCCCATCTAGGGAGACCCATCAAAAGCCTGGCCACTACATTCTGCACTAGCTGCAGCTTCTGGATTTGTGACAAGGGCAGCCCCATGTAGAGAGCATTACAGTAGTCCAATCTCGAGGTGACCATTGCGTGGATCACTGTAGCCAGGTAATTGCAGTCAAGGAAGGGAACCAACTGCATATAGATGTTAAACAATAACAGGGAAAGCATCGCCCCCTGAGGCACACCGCACTCAAGTGGATGTCTCCAGGACTGCTGTTCCCCTAGCACCACCCTTTGTCCTCAACCCTGGAGGAAAGAAGCAAGCCATTGTAAGGCAAGCCCCTGTATCCCCAGGCAAGGCAGTGGGTCAGCAACTGGTGGTCGACTGTGCTGAACGCTGCTGACAGGTCTAACAACAACAGTGCCGCCAAACTGCCTTTCTTTCTTTCTGCGCAGATCTGTGTGTTCCCCCCCCATAGCTAGCATTCAAAACAGTCCAGTGGCACCTTTAAGACCAAGGTTTATTCAGGTACAATCTCTCCCTCCTCTGTGAGGGCAGATCTGCACATCCCCCCCCCCATAGCTAGCAATCCAGAGTCCAGTGGCACCTTTAAGATCAAGGTTTATTCAGGTACAAACTCTCCCTCCTCTGTGAGGGCAGATCTGCACTGACAGGGGTGTGGCCTAATATGCTAATGAGTTTCTGCTGTTGGGTGTGGCCTGTTATGCTAATGAAATTCTGCTGGGCTTTTTCTACCAAAAAACCCCTGCCTTCAAATGCATACTTCAAAACAAACAAAAATCCTGCAAGAAATATTTAGAAAACTTAGACCCAAATTACACCCCAAAGGAAAGGGAGAGTTTTGTTCCCAGGTGATGGGGGACATATTTTCTTTATTGTATTTTAACCTCTCTCTCTCCTAATTTGCTGCCTAAATCCACCGAGAGAAAGAAATTCACAAACAATGGAATGAAACACACTAATAGGATCACCTGCTGGCCTACGAGAAAACATTTAGCAAAGAGCTACAGGAAGTCAGAGAAAACAGAAATCTATCATGACACATATAATTTTGTCAGTGCAAAGGCCAGAAATGTCTGGAAGCCAAGGAGGTCACAGAATAGGCAGGTAACAGACAGCCTGCCTGAGAGACTGAACTTGTGCAATATATAATACCTCTCTGATAAACCTGGGGGACATTTTAGGAATTCCTGACAGTATGTGCGTTTCATCTACTATTCTGTTCCTACACAAGTTTTGAACACAGTAAGTTCTCTCTACTGGACATTTCACAAGGAAGATGGAAACCACAAGGGTCCTGACTTGGCTGTACAATTAGATGGGTTGGTTTGCTCTCTACAATATTATCAGGCATAAGAGCTGAAACAAATCATGACTACAGGGATTGCTTCTATTTTGTTTTGTTTTTTAAGACCCCCCCCAACAAACAAACAAATAAAACCCAGCAGTGGTATGACTAGCCAAGCAAAAGACATTTTAAGAAGTACCTGGTGTCAGTCCACAGAACAACTCAGTTTTATTCGGGGATGTTTCCTTTTATTGCTTATAGTTATCATCACCCAAAGTGGGTTTTCAATAAATAAATAAAAAACTGAAAAGGTAATGATAAGAGTGATGCTTGATTTCTGTAAGAAGTAGTGGCATGACATAACTGCTTTCAATAATACATCTTGTGTTACAGACTATCCTGTTTCTAACATGTAACCCCCCACACACCTAAAGCAATGAAGTCCAGCAAGAGTTGCGCCATGTGACTCTGTTTGTAGGCTGTCTTAGAATATTTTGTTCAACCACTGACATTTTCTGTTGGTCTGAGCGGTAAAAGAGTGTGGCTTTGAATGTTACATCGGGTTATACCAGGGGATAGAAAGCCCAGTGCACAAGCACATCCTGATTCCTATTCTCTACCCTTCTTTCCAATATTCAAAATGGAGCTTCTCCATAGCCTGCCTTCACAAGCAGATATGCAAGGCGTTCCCATTGGAAACTATTAGAAAATGTCAACGTTCCATTTTGAATGTTGTGAGGAAGCACAGGTAACAGGAGCATGGGCAGATTGTGAGGGGGGAAAGAGCCTGGAAAAGTCCACCCTGGTCCCACTCTCCAAGGAATAATGGGGGGAGGGAAGAACAAGCCTACCCAGCCAGCCCCAGAGTGCAAGGCTTGGCCAGGCACATGGCTTGCTGCATCAGGTGAGCAAGCCTGGGCTGGGCACATCCTTTGCTGGGTGGGGTGGAGCTTGATGCATCCCTCACCACATGGGGGGGTCACCTTTTCTCTTGCCCACCCCTTTCTTGGGGCCAGATTGGCCCTGGTGGGGGCAGCCCCATGGGGCCATCAGCCCATTGGGACTTTTCCTGATGCTCTTTATGACAATCCACCCTTGAACAGGAGACACACTGCTTATACTGCAAGTTCCCCTGCATTATGTACACTCATAGCTCCTCTATGAGTTGTTTACCATTGATCTAAGCTTGCCCTCGTTTTAAAGTGTCTTTCAACAAACTACTTTCTAAACAATTGAGTTTTATTTTTAAATAATACTCTTTAAAAACAGATAAAGATGTCAAAGTCATCCTGATCCAATAATTGGAAACTAAACAAATCTTCACTGTGTTGAACTAACAGGAGCCATTTTATAAATGCATTTTTAAAACTTTCTACCAAAATTGCTTGTAGAATTTTTAAAAAAACAAAACAAAACCAAAAACTTTGCCATTTACAATATAACCACTATCTGCACATACACATGAAGAGTTATCTATTGATATTTGAAAAATAGTATTTCCATTTACACCATGTAATGAATGCTTCTTTAAAAGGATGTGTTATAGCTTTAGAAATGAACTGATATTCTGTTAGTATCTGTCTTAGTGCTACAGTTTTAACAGATTGCTGTTCTTATTTCCTTTTAACTGCTTAAAAAATAGAATAGAAATTGCTCATCATTATAATCCAGTTAGAATTCTGTGTTCACATTTTCAGTGTAACACTATACAGATATTTAGGCGGAATATTTCATGTAGTTTTGGTTTATTTTAGTCACCTCAAGTGGAGCTACTAATTTCCAGAGGCAGCAATAGGAAACGGGTGAGAGAGGGGAGAAAAACTGTAATGGTGTTAAGGAACAGTCCTGCTAATTCCAGCATCAGAACCGTAACACATAGAGTCAGTTCAGAAAGCTTCTTTATACCATACATTTAAGGTAGCAAAGACATATTGGAGAGAAGGTAGAAAATTAGGGCTGGCAATCACTAGCAACTGGTGAGAGAAGGAGGGGATGAGGGAATGATAGTATGACATCACTTACAGCACAAATCCAGAAGTGACATCGCCATGGCAGCATGCCACTCTAGCATCCCACTCTATGATTTTACCCCATAGAGTCTGGGGTGAATTCTACAGTATTACGCAAACAGGGTGATATCGCTTTCAAATCTGAACTGCAAGTGACTTTGTGCCATTGGTATAACAGCACTTTCCCCATCCATTTCCCCCCTGCCACCCTGTTAAACAGTGGTGGGAATATCAGGTAGATTGCAGATTTGCTGCCACAGCAGGAGACCTGGTAAGCCAATCAAGAATGCAGGAAGAGTTGGAAGCAGGCCTTTTACTCATGGAATAAATCAACAATATTAACACTTGGGGTATGCCAAGTTCTATACCGCCTATGAAAACACATCTAGAATTTGGCTATAACCTTATGAATCTAACCAGCAAAGTTTCATTTGCTTGAATGGCACACTCTGAGGCAAGCATACTTCTGTGTGCAGTGGGGGTGCACATTCTTTGATGCATAGAGCATTTCAGCATGGAGGAAGCAGCAGAGGAAAACTCCAGAGAAAAAGGTGTCTAACTAATTCATCATCTACCGCCACTAGATGAAGGAGATAACTGGAACTCTGGCTCCTTTTCACTTGAAACTTCCAATGGCATCTTCAAATAATGCAATCCTATAGATGACAAACCAGCTCCCTTGGCTGCAAAACTGCAGGGAACATAGATAAAATGAGTTTACTTCTCTGATTATACTCTCAAAATATGGAAATTATGAAGGAATGGGCTCACAAGTCCTTCTCTGTTCCTTCTGGTAGGCCCCAGGGAGGTCAGAAAATACCTGCAGCCATCCCAAGTCTCTCCTTGATTACTATTCCCCTTCCCTTCACTCTCTGGAAGACACCTTATACGAACTGAGTAACCATTGTCACAAATGACTGTGAGAGTATCGCCTGTCAGACTCATATATCCAACCCTTTGTACCTGCAGTGCTGTTTAGAGGCTCCGCACAGGAGTGGTCTATCACAGTGTCACAATTTGCAGCTATGGTGACCTTCTCCACTGCCCCTCCCTGCTACCACATTTGAGCTAGCAAGACCAAATAAGTGTGGTGTGTTTCCATATACCAACCATAAAGCACTTAAAATATAAAAAAGTTTAATAGGTGAATAAAAGAGCGTGCATGTTCTGTTCAAGCTTTTGGGATAAGCAAAGGAACAAAGAAAAGGTGAAAACACACAATCCTCTATCCCTACACTTGGTACTTTCTAAAGGTTTTAATTAGAACAGGCTACCTTTACTTGAAGTTGTAGTAGTTTAAAGTTCTTCACTACCTTAGAACTCTTGGTTGGGTCTTTTTATTATTACCCCTTTCCTCCTGGACAAGACAGAGTCCCTAAGTAAAAGTTTGGTCCATCATGGCTTGTGCCCATCCAAAGAGATGCTCAAAATTGAACAGTAAGAGCAAAAGAATGTCCTGAGAATTTATCACCTTCTCTGAGGAGTCCATCCCACCTGGGGATTGTTTGGATCAGCCTTCCCCAAAAGTCTACTGTCTAGCCATTTGGCTCTTGGAAGTCTCTGTACCTTTTGAGTGTAACCTGGCAGCAGGGTATGAGACAGTAAGCCTTTGTCAAACTTTGGCTAGTGTCATTACTATAACTAAGAATGCGGGTGCTCTGTGCTGCAAGCTTGACAGCACCTTCTCTCACCACTTCCCTTTCTGACAGCTACTGATCTACAGCTGGATTCCTGTACATAGAGTGTAGTCAAGGTAGCTGAAATATTGGCATGAATTTTTGGGCGGAAGGCATTTCTCCACATAAATGTTTCAAGCAAAGCTCTCGCATTAGCAGTCAACATTTGGTACAAACCTATATTTTAATTTATCATAGGGACTTTGTTCATTCATCCACCCAAAACAGACAACTACCAAGTTCGATACGAAGTTTTGATAATGAAATAGAAACATCAAAATTGTGAGGTCAATTTTTTTGACATTAAAATCTCAATTATGAAATCTGAAAATGCGGCAGAAAGTGAAAATGCAAAGTAAGGGAATCTTTCCTTATGTTCTCCCTTTCTCAGCTGCCCCTTTCAGTTTGCAAAAAGCCACACAGGATGTCAGGGTAACTGAACTGGCAGAGTCATATGCACTCACTCCTCCTGGCTCTTCGGCTGACACAAGAGGCTAAAACTAAAGGCAGACAGGGCCAGTTTAACTCACTTTCCTCTTCTCACTGCAGCCACATGCTTTGCACGTATTTTGGTCATTTTGGTTCCAAGCCACAGGTATCAACTTCTTGTAGGTCTAAAGTTGCTGCTGGGGGAAGGGAATGTGGGGAAGACATGCATCTGCAAACACTTGCTGTTTGTATTTTGCAAAACCCACCCCAAGAGCTTCCAAATAAAACTCTCTTCAGAATAGGCAGGGGTCATTTCGTAGAAATGGAAGGCATTTCTCCACATAAATGTTTCATATGCAGCATCAACATTTGTCAAGCAAAGCTCTTGCATTAGTAGTCAACATTTGGTACAAACCTATATTTTAATTTATCATATGGACTTTGTTCATTCATCCACCCAAAACAGACAACTACCAAGTTCGATACCACGTTTTGATAATGAAATAGAAACATAAAAATGGTGAGGTCAATTTTTTTGACATTAAAATCTCAATTATGAAATCTGAAAATGTGGCAGAAAGTGAAAATGCAAAGTAAGGGAATCTTTCCTTATGTTCTCCCTTTCTCAGCTGCCCCTTTCAGTTTGCAAAAAGCCACACAGGATGTCAGGGTAACTGAACTGGCAGAGTCATATGCACTCACTCCTCCTGGCTCTTCGGCTGACACAAGAGGCTAAAACTAGAGGTAGACAGGGCCAGTTTAACTCACTTTCCTCTTCTCACTGCAGCCACATGCTTTGCACGTATTTTGGTCATTTTGGTTCCAAGCCACAGGTATCAACTTCTTGTAGGTCTAAAGTTGCTGCTGGGGGAAGGGAATGCGGGGAAGACATGCATCCGCAAACACTTGCCATTTGTACTTTGCAGAACCCACCCCAAGAGCTTCCAAATAAAACCCTCTTCAGAATAGGTGCCATTTGCAGGTGTTTTGATAGAGAAACATCTTTTATTTATTGGCCAGGATCCAAGGCAGGTGACATCACCAGGTAACATTTTAAAAATATTATTAATTTTAAACAGGTAATTAAAATATATTTAAGATGGGTAATTAAAAAACAGAGCACATTCAAGCTGCCCCATAAATTCTTTTAAATAATTCTGTCTTAAAAGCCTCTCCAGAAGGTCCCATTGATAGGTGCTTGCATCATGTCTTCCAAGAGGGTGCTCCATAGCAGCAAGACAGCAAAGAAAAAACCCAGGCTGTCACAGAACATATTCTCATGGGCAAGGGAACCATTAGGACAGCAGTCCCCAGCCCTTTTGGTATGGTGACCCATGTCCAAATTTACTTGGTATGGTGATCCATCCAGGGCTGGCCCAAGATTTTTTGTACCCCGGGTAAACAATGACCTTGGCAGACTAGTTCAACATTCAGGTTTCTACAGTGGCTAACCAGATATTTCTAAGAAACTAACAGACATTGCACAAAGGGTGCAGCTGCCCCCAGTATGAACCCCTAGCAAGTGGCATTCCGACATACATAAGATTTTCATATGGAGGTTGCATTCCAGCCTTTGACCACCCTTTCCTTCTCCATTACTCCCTGCAATCCTCCATAAGAGTCTATGAAATTCACTCTAGTAACTATCAGGACATGTTTTCCTTGATTAACATTTACATGCAGTGAAAAAAAAAAGTCAGTTAATGTATGACATGGAAATTACTGTTTCCAGTGTTAGATCTTGGTTTCCAAAATACGCAATGTTTCCAGTGTCAGATCTTGGTTTCCAAAATACGAAAGGGCAGGTGTGGCCATTAGGGAGGCCTGACCCATGTCCCACTTTCAGAGGCTTCATGACCCACTTCTGGCCTATAGAGTGGGAAACATACATTAGTAGACTCTGCTGAGGAGCACAATTGCATTTGTAACTCTCAAGGGGGGGAAAGCATATGACTGAGGGATGCACAGCTAAAAACATTCAGTGCTCCCCCACACACACACACTCACACTATGAAAACATAACACAAAGTCTTTTGAATTAGGTGGAGTATATCCATTACCATGGAACACGTATCTTGACACTGAAGTGAAAGGGAACACCTTGACTGATTTCCCAGAAACCACTGCTCCACGCTCACTCTTCCCTTTGCCCCAATCGCACATGTCGATTTCACACTATGTGCTGCACGGCCGCATTTTGCCCCACAGCATCGCCCGATTTCCCCCACATCTACTCAATCCTAAAAAAAACAGGATTGAGTAGATGCGGGGGAAATCGGGCAAAGCTGCGGGGCAAAATGCGGCCACGCAGCACATGGTGTGAAATTGACACGTACGATCGGGGCAAAGGGAAGAGTGAGCACGGAGCAGCAGCTTGTGGGAAATCGGTCCTTGTTTGCACTGAATTCTGTGCAGCTTTAAAGGCCTGTGCCTTTATCTCACTGAGACACACACATTTCCCATTTCTTCTCCATTTTGAATGTATAAACCAAGAAACCCCACATCAATGGGCATATGACTACATACATCTAAAATGTCCTACTCACAAATACAAGAACGCAAGGGACAACTTAATTATAATTTACATGGCTGTTAAATAAACTTGCAGCCTGACATCTTTTGTACTGTTCTCTTAGGACAGCAAATTCAGAAGAAATAAGACTCTTAAAACCGCTAATCAATGAGGGAAGCCTTTTGTAAGATTACTTGTAAAGATTTCTGGGTCATGGGCTTTTAATCCAAGATTATTGCTCGTTTCTTCAATTTGACAGGTTTATCTGAATAAGGAATACTTTGTGCTAGAAAAATTAATGCTTTTATGTTCAACTACATTTTTTATGTTGAAAGTGTCTCCCTGTTATAAACAGAGCTTCAAATATCTTTTCCCATCACTATCACAAAAACATAAAAATACAATTTTTTATTGTTAAATGAAGATTTAATTCTCAGTTCAATATGGAATCAATCACTGTTCAGGATGCATAAAATTGCCCCCCAGGTGCCTTTAGTCAGGACTGAGTTATCATTGTGCTAAGGTCATGGACAAAGGGAAAAAAAATATGAAGTCCTTATCTGAAGAAAAGTTGCATGTCATCTGTGGAATAAAAGTAACAAGGCATATAGTCTGTAAAGTCCCTCACTGCTCATCTAGACAGACAACACAGAAGTTTCTTCGTAACCAAAAATAAGAATTGATGCATTAAGCTTATAAAAATAAAGATCCACACTGCATTAATTATACATTTCAAAAATATGTTGTGACATTAATGTTAACCGAATTAATATTATCACCACTCCGGCTTGACAGAAAAGTAATGCACTCCCCCCTCCACACACATATGCAGTTTTGTGCCTGTTGCAAAAATATATGAATAATGCGACTCAATGTTCAGTGATCACAGTTTGCTGTAGGTTAAAGAAGCCACAATAATTATGTTCATTGCTTTGATGAGCTAGTTAAAGTCCAGCTAAAGATCTAAATAACCCTTGTGGCTTCTTTTCATTTTATTCTAAAGAGAAAGCCTGCTAAGAAGCACAAGGAAAATGTTTAAGTTGGTCTCTGATTTCTACCCATATGCAGAACTATTTTCGCTCCCTGAACAAGCCTCAGTGGTCCATCCCTTTCACATTTCCAAAAAGCATGAAATCTGTCTGCACTATTGTTTAGCTTCATGTGCCAACAGATATCCCTGTTGCATTATACTGTGATTCAGTTAAGACATGCCATGCAATATTTTGAATGATGAAAATAGGGATTCTTATGCATGCCACTGGGTAGGGCCAGGTCCACTGACATGTCTTAATGGGCAATGGTGGTCTTCCATGATCCAAACTCAGAAGCGCCACAAGCAGAAATTGGGAACTAAAAGTGCACAAACAGATGGTTTCAGATGACAGACGCAGGAAAGGCAACCCACAAGCTACAAGGCAAATCAGATGTGTGTATAATACAGAGATTGTGATAATCTTTAGTTATGACGGGTAAAAATTGACTGACAGACATAAATCTTGTATATGCACTATATTGTTATACATATTGCATGTTGTTATCCATTTAAAGGACATTAGTCCCATGTCAAAGCTGAGGAACTTCAGGTGCAGTTATAAGGAACAAAGTCCTGCTGGTGAATCCATGACAGAGTACTTTAGCAGAACTAATAGATAAGTAACAATGAAGATAGATGTTTCTGAGCACATGCAGAGTGCTTTTCCCTCACTGATAAACAGCTGCAGTTTCCCACCTCTAACACAAACTCTAAAAAAACAGTGCATTTGATGATATGCAGGAGGGTTTACACTTACCATTAAGCAACTGCAGCCCAGTCACTTAAGAATCAGAATTTACAGTCATGGCATTATCTCCTGCATAGATTAAAGCCTCCAAATCTCTCACACCAGAGATTACACACCAACCACACCGCCCATTAGGGATGCCAACCTCGAGATGGGGCTTAGACAGAGGTCATTTCGGGGGGGATCGCAGGGGAACACAGATCCCCCGGGTGAGGTGCGGGGAGCGGGGCACATGACGAAGCCCCGCCCCCTGTTTCCGGCCGCCCCGCTTCCGGCCCTCATTCATCCAGGAGGAGGCAGAAGAAGAGGGAGGGTAAGTTGCTTCCTCCCTGCCCCTCCCCACCCCTGCCTGCCTGGGGCCAGGGAGGGCCTTCGCGGGGCTTCCTTGCACTCCCGCCGGCCTTGCAGGTCCACTGCTGGGCCCCTGGACTCTATGGCAGCTGGGACCGTTGGGGGTGGGGGGTGTGGCCTTATGACACATTTCCGGTGATGTCAGGGGGTGTGGCCTTATGACACACTTCCGGTGATGTCAGGGGGTGTGGCATATGCTAATGAGTTATGCTAATGAATTCCCCTAGCTCTTTTTCTACGAAATGACCCCTGGGCTTAGAGTTCTTCTAGAATCTCCACACTACAGAAATGGGTGACCCTGGAGAAAATAGTGCTTCAGAGGGTGGATTCTATGGCATGATATCCCCCCGCTGAGGTTCCTCCCCTCCCTCCCTGGACTCCACCCTCAAATCTCCAGGAATTTCCCAGCCCCATTATCACCAAAACAACCAGGAGGACACACACATTCATTTTACAAATCACAGGATATTGCAGGGGCATCAGACTTTGTGGAAGCTGTTCCAAGAAGTGAACACACATCTCAATGAGGTTGAACAAGACTGGAACATGGCAGCATTCACAACAGAGCAAGTTAACCACCCAGGAGACAACATAACTAAACTACCCCCTCCCCAGGAGGGAGGGAAGCAACAAAGAAAATTATATTTTGATGCCATTGGCTTAAACACTAGAAGGAATAAAAATCTATTTTATTCATGATAAATTGTACACATAAAAATATTATAATAACCAGGGCTCTTTTTGTAGAAAAAGCCCAGCAGGAACTCATTAGCATAATAGGCCACACCCAACCACAGAAACTCATTAGCCTATTAGGCCACACCCCTGACAGCACAGCTCATTAGCACATTAGGCCACACCCCCATGGTACCAGAAGTGTGGTCATCCAGCCACACCCACCTTTTGCTTGTTATTCTGTTTACCTTGTTTGTTATCAAAACCCAGGGCTTTTTTTGTAGCCGGAACTCCTTTGTATGTTAGGCCACACACCCCTAATGTAGCCAATCTTAATGAGTTTCTGCTGTTGGGTGTGGCCTATTATGCTAATGAGTTCCTGCTGGGTGTGGCCAACTTGGGAGCCAGCCGGAACTCCGTTCCTGTGTGTTCCTGCCCCAAAATAGCCCTGATAATAACCCCTGGTTTCAAGAGCAGGGCACAGTGTAGGGTTCCCAGCCTCCAAGTGGGGCCTGGAGATCTCCTGCTTTTGCAACTGATCTCCAGCTGACAGAGATCAGCTCCCCTGGAGAAAATGGCTGCTTTGAAGGGTGGACTCTATGGCACTGTACCATACTGAGGTCCCTCCCCTCCCCAAACCCTGCCCTCTCCCGGATCCACCCCCAAAGTCTCCTGGTATTTCCCTACCCAGACATAGCAATCCTAGCACAGTGAAATGAAACCACAATGGCTCCATTAGCCCAAAACAAAATCAGAATAGAGACATGCTAAATAAAATAACTATCTTTAACTCTAGAGGTAGTAAAAATATCCGCTGTCCAAAAGAGAATTAGACATGTAACAAGTGGGAACCTGCAAGGACTTGCAGGAGGCATCTCATTTCCTCTTCTCCCACTATTTCCTCTTTCACTTTCCCATAGTCTCTCTCCTTTTCCTGCTTCCTTCTCTCCTTCTATGGTTGCCAACCTCTGGCTGGGGGCTGGAGATCTCCTGGAATCACAACAGATCTTTCAACTACAGAGATCAGTTTCCCTTTAGGTTCCCAGATCAAGTCTGGGAAATCCCTTGAGATCTGGGGGTAGAGCCTTGGGAGGGTGAGGTTTGGGGAAGGAAGCAACCTCAGCAAGGTATAATGTCATAAAGTCCCTCCAAAGCAGCCATTTTCTCCAGGGGAACTGATCTCTGTCTTCTGGAGAGCTCCTCCCACCACCACTTGGAGGCTGGCAGCCCTAGTTCCCCTGGAGGAAATCAGTGCTTTGGAGGGTAGACTCTGTGACATTATACCCCTCTGAGGTCCCTACCCTCCTCAAACCCCACTCTCCCAAGTCCCCCACAATTCTAGATATTTTATAACCTTTCTCTCCTCTTAACAATACCTCAGATCCTCTCCCTGCCTCATCCTCTCCTCAGCCATTCATCAACCTATCTTTTATCTGATTCCCATATTCAGATATATTTATTCTTTATTTACTTCATTTATACCACATCGTTCTCCAAAGCAGCTTAGATTATTTTCTTCTCTTCCTTCTTATCACCACAAAAATCCTGTGAGGTAGGTTAGGCTGAAAGTACGTGACTGATCCAAGATCACCCAGTGAGCTTCCACAGCAAGACGGGGATTAAAACCTGGGGCCATTTCAGCAGTAGTGAAATTCCCCACATTGACGGTTTTAAAACTGTGTGTTATGTGAAATTTTCCTCAGTAGATTTTTTTTTCTCATCAGGAGGACACCCGAAATTTTCTCTTCCTTGCCCCACACCCAAAGTTTTCTCTTCCTTGCTAAAACTGGGGATTTCAAAATGTGGGGTAAGAAGGAGAAAACTTCAGGTTTGCACCTGGTAAGGAAAAATCTACTGCAGAAAGTTTCATACAATGTGCAGTTTTTAAAATGTCAATGGGGGGGATTTTCACTACTGCAGTAATGGTCTGAGTCTCACCCAGAGAGCACTGAGGAGACCTTTTGGGGAGGGTCCATAACTGGGTCTAACCCATAAACACTTGGTTGGGCAAGAGACTGTACAGTCTTTCTTTATTATGCAGGACAGTTTGCATCACTGATCACTTTAAATGGAAAACTCTGATTTTCACTGGTCTGATGGTGCTGGGGTGCCTGTCAAGCTGTCATGAGGTAATTTTGGGGAGCCCCTGTCAGAAGACTCTTGTCATGTCTGCCTTTCTGTCTCTCAGAACCTGCCTTTGGAGACTTGGGGGGCTGCAAGAGTGGGGAGGATGCTCACCTTGCTTCCTCTGTCTGTCTGAGGGGAGGTATACCCAGGAGACGTTTCCCTTTGAGTTTGGTGTTATTGGCTTGTTCTTGAGCCTTGCCATAGACTCCTGTAACTACAGCTGTCTTTTCCAGACAGAGCACTGAGGAGACCTTTTTTGGGGGGGTGTCCATAACTGGGATCCCAGAAATGTAATCCACCCCCAATTTGGAGAGATTGTAGTTGAGTGGGCAACAGGGTGAGAATCCCTATGTGTTTGGTGTGTGTAACTTGCAGGGGGTCCCTTCTATACACTTTTGAACTGTGCTTGACATTTCCTCCAAAAGCACTTTACTGGTTTGACCTTAGTCCTGTTGGGTTTGCAGCGCCACAGTGGCACAGGTTCTGCTGGACACATTGCACTGGTTCTGCTGGGCTTGCAAAAATGCCCCCCTTCAGTTTCTACTGCAGAGATTCTCAGGGACTTTGATTCTATTCTGCTGGACTTTCCTCCCTCCATGGGAAACAATGGAGTATGGGGGCACCTTCTTCAGGGGGCCATAACTCAGACCCTGTAAATCCAATCCTCACCAAACTTGGAGGGCAGGTAGAAGAGAGACAGTTGGAGATCCGTTGAGAGGCTGGTGTGTCTACTTGCCCAGGATCTGTTCTATACAGACTTGGAGGGCAGGTAGAAGAGAGTCAGTCGAAGATCCGTTGAGAGGTTGGTGTGTCTACTTTCCCAGGATCTGTTCTATACACTCCAGAATCTGTACCTGTCATTTCCCCAGAAAGCACTCTCCTGGGGTACCACCTTTGGGAGGGGGCGTATCTCGGACCCCATAAATCCAATTGTCACCAGACTTGGGGGGCAAGTAGAAAAGGGTCAGTGGAGATATCCTGCATGTTTGGTTTTTGTAGCACACTGGGGGAGGGCATTCTGCCATGTCACAAACCTCACAAACTGAACCAGTTCATTTAGCATCAAAAAGTTTGTGACAGTTCAAGGTTTGCAAACTGGGCACTCCACAAAGCAAACAGCATTTTTCCAGTTCGTGCCCATCCCTATCCATGCCATCTTCTCTAAGAGCATAAAAGATAAATTATCAAATGAAAATTAAATGGATTCTTCTAATAATGATTGCAAGGAGGAAAAAAATCACATACAAAATGAGTGCAAAATGATACTGTCATGACGCTCTTGGAGGCAACAATCATCAAGAGGTCTGAATTTGCTCCCTCATATTCAGTTCAATGGGACTGCAATTCTTAATGCTTTCCCTGGAGCACAATTTAAATGTCAGCAAGATTAAAAATGCATTTTAAAATAAATGGTATTAGAATGAAAGAAACCAAGAGCCTGTCTCTTCAAATTGTAGAAGATATGATATCAAGAAACCCTTGGGATTTTCATAAATATACTCTGTAAGCATTTCCAAAGTGAATTAATAACTTACCCGGTTTCCCTTTTACATTACTACACACCTGGCTAAACAGAAGCTGCCCAAGAAGTCACAAGGGACAGAGAATTCCAAGAATACAAACTTGACAATACATCAAGATGCTAAACAAACAAAACAGAGAATGCAGTTGCAAAAATGGGAATAATCACACAAACAGCACCGTGTTGGGGAGGGGGACACAAGGAAAAGGCAGCTTTACATTCAAAAGTTCACCATCACAACTACCTTCAACAACAACTTAATTTCATTGCTATTGCTGTATAATATTGTCACTTAGTACAGTTGGACTGAACTGAATCTGGGCACTCATTAGACACTTCTCAAGTGCCACCCCCCCAATTTGATTTTAATGTTTGTGCTTTATGAAGGGTGTAGTGGAGGTAACAAGATCTAATCTCCTCCTGTCAGATTTTTATACTATCAGTTCTGGTATCTTCCTGGGGTCTGCAGCCCACTCAACTATTTGAGAGTCACTTACTTAGGTCATGTTCACACAGGCAATTTGATCCGTTGCCCTTGCCGTTCCCTTATGGATTTAAAGTACACGATCAGACAGCAACATCTGTCTGTCATGCCCCAGTCATCTGAGTTCCATTGTCCCCTCCCCTTGCCCTGTGTTTCTTTGATACCTGAGAAAGTCGGGTCCTGTTGGTCTGAGCTGCTTCCAAAATGGATTTTCTGTCGTCTAGTCACTCTGTTGTGCACCTAAGCTGTCTCACTGATTTCCAGCCACCACCACCCCGCCCCAGTTAGCGAGGATTGCATGACTGTATATAGCACCTCCCCCCCAGGGGGGCTGCTCAAAACCTTGTTTTCTTTTGAAAAACTCTCAAAGACACCCCTGTTCTGCAGCTTTTGAATATTGTGTGGAGAAGATTAGAGGGAGGATGGCAGTAAACTCCATATCCCAGCAGTCTCTTCACCGCTTGTGCGCTTGCTCTGTGGACTTAACTTTAAAAAGAAAATGGCCAACAGCCCCATGAACTCCATATCCCAGCATGCTCATGAGTGCTTGTGGGCATGCTCAAAGGACACACTTTTGAAAAAATGGCTAACAGGATGACTCCCTGCTTGCTGCCGTCTGATCATGCAAGCAGAGGTAATAGCACATTGAAGTGTGCTAAAAGGGGTGAGTCTGGTCAGGATTCTCTGCCACAAAGTAACCTGGCTTAATTTGAGGCATGGCAACAGCGGATTGAACTGCCTATCTAATCGCAACCTTAGTGTTCCCGGTGTGGTTTCATGCTTGTGCATTAAGAACAATACCAAGACATTAGTAGTGAAATTTCTAAATTTCTTGAAGTGAATGGGTTCAGAAGGGTGTAACTCTGCTTAGGATTGTATTCTGAATAATATTGTCACTTTTATTTGTGTAATACTCACCTGCATTCAGCTAGATTCCATGAATCAGAGTCTGTTCTATAAAAGCTCTTCCAGAATATTTCCTAGGATCCGAACTATTGTGGTAGACCTTTGGACACATGATTAGGAAAACTACTGTTTTAAGTCACGTTTTTGATGCCATTTTTCACCTATATAGTTTAGTCTGTGATACAGCTCTAGCAACCTTCCCTAAAATCAGAAAGGCAGAGTCTCTCCCAGACCCACAATCACATCTGAGAGCTGCGTACAGAAATATGCTCAGCAATCCCCATGACCCTTTTGCTCATGCTTCACACTGTTCCCTCCAGATGGTACAATCTGCCAAGGCTCCTGATCCAACTTTCAAAACAGAAGTCCAGCAATCTGCCTACAAACTTGATGCAGCTGCCTTGACAGACCCATATCAAAAACTAATATGATACCAAGCGGACAACACTGCAATATATAGTCGAAGGTTAGCCAAAAAAAAGAAGAAGAAGAAAGTCTGCTGTGTGTTGTGGAATGCATATGCTGCCCACTGTTCTCAAAGAGGATTATAGTTTAGCTCAGTCATGTGAGACCTCATGTAAATCATGCATTCATAAGACACTTGTGAGCCTCTTTCCATACTTAATCCATCTGCAGAGCAGTTAACAATCAATTAGGACAATCAGCTAGCCCATTCATTGTATACATGCCTGAAAATCTCAGCTTGCCCATCAAAGTTTCAGGCCTCTTGGCCATGCTTTTGTCCCCAAGCATAATAATGTCTTAGGAAGTAAAAATTGCTACAATTTATTAGTAGTAATGGTTGTTTGCAAAGAACAGTAATAATGATAGAAGTAGTATCCAGGCCACTCCTCTGGAAATGGCTTCCAGCAATGGAGCTAACTTTCAAGTAGTTGTGCTCAAGACCGTAGTCAGAGCTGACAAGTGCAAGCAGAGAAAAGCGAATGCACGTGCAGAACAGACTAGCCACAGTCTATTTTCCTTCCAGTATACAGTATTTATCACATTTATAAACTGTCCTACCCTAAAACACTTTGTGCATGAGGTTATTCTGCTTTCCTATCTCCTCCCATCAGTCTGTTTTACCCTTACAACAATTTTGTGAACTACGGTTAGCCGAGAAATGATGGAAAGATCACCCATAGAGCTAAGGCAGGGCTTTGAACCCAGGCCTCCCAAGTCCAGTTACATTACTCTGTGCACTTACCATACAGGTTCACCTTGGGGTGCCATGTACATGACTAATTTGTGACAATTTCCACATGATACATTATTAAGTGGTGGATGCTGCTTTCACTCTGTTCAGGCTCTGACCAGACACATGGCAGAGGTTTCAAATGATCATTTTTTGACAAGAGAAGAGGAATAATTTTGTAAAATACATGGCTGTGTGAATGCATGCTCTGTCAGCTTTTAAAACAGATGAACAATTACCCCACCTCTAACACAGAACCTTTTCCAGATGTCTTCTACAGTCTCCCTTCCTGCATGGATTGTGTATGAATCCCAGCAAATAAGCGAAATCGGACAGTTCAATGGGGAATAGAGGCTTGGTGTGCTTTAAAAATATCATTCCAACGAAAAAGCCTTAGAAATCTTTTGTAATTTTAATATAAATTACATTGTTTCTGGTACCTCCACGGTACCTCCACAGGAGGTCTGATCACGTAACTGCGCAGTAGTTTGCCCCAGGGCAAACAGCCACGCTTCTCCTCTGCAGTTTCCTGCCCGTGTGACCGGGGCCAGAGTTTCCCAGAGTAAAAGACAGCTTAACAATGATATAAAATGGCATGTAGAATTTTTCATGAGCAGCAAATTCACCTGTCTGCACACCCACACTCAAAGCCGTTAAAATATCATTTTATTATGATGCTATCAGCATTCACCAAAACCACTATGACTTTAAAATGTGTGTGTCTAGAACCTGTTATTTACTCTGAGAAAAGGAATTGGCTTGGCTAACATAAAATATATAACAAAACTGTTGAACTACATAAAATATATAACAAAACCATTGAACCACATTGATTAATAACATGCCTTTGGCTTATCTGTAATTGTTTGCCTTCTAAAGCAAATGATGCTGCAAACTCAAAAACAGATCTCAAAATTTTTATTTGGTGATAAGTGATTTGAAAGAAGTCTAGAACCATGAGTGTTTAATAGATATGTATTTATTGAAACTATAGCTGCAGATTGTGCACAGTTATTTACTTCTTAATCCTCATCACTCCAAAAAGACTAAGCGCCTAAATCAGCACATGCAATTAGTGGAATGGCAAACACTTGAGAATGCCTGCAGTTCACTGAACTTGAACAGTTACCATCAGGTTACACAAGAAGCCCACTGGCTTTTCACCATGCCTTATCAAAATCAGGTGACTTTTGACTGGTTTCCCAGTCTGAACACAACTCATCTTTAGCATGAAAACAAAGATCTTGGGTGGGATCCAATGCAAAATTTAAATGTGCACTAGAGCTCATGGAAACATAAGAAAATGCTTGTGCTAAGTCAAGGCAGGAATCGCTGGAGCCACCAGTGCAGAGCGCTTCGCTATCTATATACCTATTTCTGCCGATACCTTACCCAAAGAGATTTTTCTGCAAACTTGGGTGACCCCCAGGCCTGTAGCTAGGGGTTTTGGGGGGAGGGGGCCTGTGGGGGTCTCAGCTAATGAAATCAAAGTTAATCACATTAATTCAATTTGGGACTGGCCCGGGAGAGAGGGGGCCCAGAAGAAATGCTAGGGGGCCAGGCCCCACAGGCCCCGCGTTAGCTACGGGCCTGATGACCCCCCACCCCAGTTTGCAGAAAAAAT